>NC_057719.1:83963508-83970175 GCF_004010195.1 Chiloscyllium plagiosum
GTAGGGGATGGGTGGGGGAAGGGTAGTGGTGAGGCAGCATGGGGTGGAGAGAGCAGGAAAGAGAAACTGCAGTAGGGGACATAGTGCACCCTGCTGGGCATACCAGCACAGCAGTGAATTTGAGCTGGGCTACAACACAACCTTGTGGGCACAATGGGGTTGAGGAGTGAGCTGCATTCTGAAAGTTAAAGCCGCAGCTTGCAGCCAATTCATCTCATGCAGAATGCTTAGTCTGAGGGGACATTGCTTCAAGATAAGGGGTTGGCCATTTCAGACTGAGATGAGGGGGCAACCTCTTCACTGAATTTTTGAATGGCGGGGAGACTAAAGAGGCCACAGGACTACACCTTCTCCAGTTTTGTTTTAACGTTTCAAATACCTCTAACTTGAACAGTTTTCAAACAATCTTGAATTAATGTCTCATCGTGACAATACAGACTAGCATTTTGCATTACCTAAAACTGACAAGTGTACAATCTTCCGACTCAAGTTGACAAAATAATATTGTTCCAGTGAGAAACAGAGTGACAGGACAGCCCAAAGAAAAATACAGCGCAGTACAGGCCCTTTGGCCCTCGATGTTGCGCCGATCCAAGCCCACCTAACCTACACTAGCCCACTATCCTCCATATGCCTATCCAATGCCCGCTTAAATGCCCATAAAGAGGGAGAGTCCACCACTGCGACTGGCAGGGCATTCCATCTCCAATGAAAACAGCCCCAAGTGCCTCAGCCTTTCCTCATACGATCTTCCTACCATACCAGGCAACATCCTGGTAAAACTGGGCACTAAACAAATAAAAACACAAAAGAGAACTGATATAGCATCTTCAGCAAGCTCCATAGCTAGTTAAGTACTTTTGGAATGTATTGACTGCTATTGTATAGGTATACACAGTAGCAAGAGTCGAGGTTAGAGTGGTGCTGGAAAAGCACAGCAGGTCAGGCAGCATCAGAGGAGCAGGAGCAAGTTGAACACAAGGTCTCC
This sequence comes from Chiloscyllium plagiosum, assembly GCF_004010195.1. Lineage (NCBI taxonomy): Eukaryota > Metazoa > Chordata > Chondrichthyes > Orectolobiformes > Hemiscylliidae > Chiloscyllium > Chiloscyllium plagiosum. Next base: position 83,964,497 of record NC_057719.1, read on the forward strand.
TGAGTAGCACATTCTGATAAATAGTCAGTTCATCTATTTTAGTGGCACTGATTAAAGCAAGATGCTGGAAGAGTTCCACAGGTCTATTCAAAAGTTTGATGGGATTTTGTACATCTCATTTGAATTACAGAAACTCCACAGAGAGCTTCTTCGGCTCTGTACTCAAAATGTAAGCCAGGATTACATACAGCTCTTTCTCATTGTGTACTATGAACTAGGTGCAGAGTAAAGTTTCCTCCAAACTGCCCAATCAATCAGTTCCACAACAGGTTCGGCAATACGACAATACGAACTGAAGTTCCCTTTACATTGTGCCCATTAAAATCTCCCAGGACAGTAAACAGCAGGGATAGATACACAGCAAAGCTTTCTATACTGTCTCCATCAAACACTCCTAGGAGAGGTATGACACAGAGTTAGATACAAAGTAAAGCACTCAGGAAACATCAAGCCTCAATACAAGATTTAAACAAAATGCAACTCCAGCCACACAGTTGATTTTTTAAAAATTTAAAACAGTCACTCTGTGATCTTTCCCAACACACTTCCCAATTTCATAATGGAAACATGCACTTTTGCACAGGAAGTTCGTTCTGAAACTTGTCAGATGCTTTCAGCCAGCGACAAATGGAGAGGAGTCATCTATCAATCTGGCCTGGATTTAGTCCCATGTCTGAGAGGTGAAACGATCAATAGCCATTGCATCATCAAGTTTACACCCATTGAGGTTTCAGCCAAAAGTATGTTAAAACTAATATAGCATCCATTATCATTACTAGACTATGTAACTAAATTTGTCTGTGTCACATTAAGGACAAACACAGTAGAGAAAAGGTGGTAAGAGACAGGTAAGGTAGCAGGTAATTTTCCAAAACTTGCTGGACTCTGGAGCAGTCCCAGCAGATTGGAAAACAGCTAATGTGACACCACTGTTAAAAATGGGAAGTAGACAAAAGATGTGGAATTATAGACGAGTGAGCTTAACCTCTATAGTGGGGAAGATGTTTGAGTCTAGGGCATCTCAAAAGAAACTGTCCCATTGTACAGATGCAGCATGGGTTCATGAAGGGCAGGTCATGCTTCACATATCTTTTGGAATTCTATGAAGAAATTTCAAGTAAGGTGGACAATAGGGACCCAGTAGATGTAGTGTACCTAGATTTCCAAAAGGTCTTTGACAAGGTGCCGCACATGAGGCGACTGCATAAGGACGCATGGTGTTAGGGGTGGAGTATTGGCATGAATAGAGGATTGGTTGACTAACACGAAGCAGAGAGTGGGGATAAATGAGTGCTATTCTGGCTGGCAATCAAATGACTATTGTGTGGCTCAGGGATCAGTGTTGGGACCACAATTATTTACAATTTACATACATGATTTGGAGTTGGGGACCACTTGTACAGTGTCAAAATTTGCCAATGACACTAAGATGAGTGGCAGAGCAAAGTGTGCAGAGGACTGTGAAACTTTGCAGAGGTACATGGATATATTGAGTGAGTGGGCAAAGGTCTGGCAGATGGAATATAATGTAAATAAATGTGAAGTCATACATTTTGGTTGGAGTAACAGCAAAACAGATTATTACTTGAATGATAAAAAGTTGCAGCATGCCACTATACAGAGGGACCTGGGTGTCCTTGTGCAGAAGGTTGGTCTGCAGGTACAACAAGTAATTAGGAAAGCAAATGGAACTTTGTCCTTCATTGCTAAAGGGGGGGGGGGGGTTGAGTTTAAAAGCAGAGAAGTAATGTTAGAGCTATACAAGGCACTGGTGAGGCCACACCTGGAGTTCTGTGTGCAGATTTGATCTCCTTACTTAAGGAAGGATATGGTGGGGACACACACACACACGGAGTTGAGGGAGTTGGCTTATGAGAAGCTGAGTAGATAGGGATTATATTCATTGGAATTCAGTAGATTGAGGGGTGATCTTATAGAAACACATAAAATTACTAAGGGAATACATAAAATAGAAATAGATAGGATGTGTCCACTGACAAGAGGGCATGGCCTCAAGATTAGAGGAAGCAGGTTTAGAACTGAACTAAGAAGGAACTTCTTCACCCACAGGGTTGTTAATCTATGGAATTCCTTGCCTATGGAAGTAGTTGACGCTACTTCAGTAATCACTTTTAAAGTTCAGGTAGATACTTTTCTGAAAAATAAAGGAATTAAGGAATATGGTGAAAATGCGGGTTAAGTGGACTTATTGACTGGCCCAGCAGGCTGAAAGGGCCGGATGGCCTACTCCTGCTCCTAGTTCTTACGTTAAAAGTGACTATTTTGCCGGAAACCAACAACAGAATATAAAGTTGCACCAACTACCTAGCATTATACTCTTCAATCCCCAAAACCAAATGACTTGTCATTGTATAGGAATACAGCTGATTCAATCATATTGATACAGAGGCTCAATCGAGGTATAGAGTCAGAGTGATACACAGCACAGGAAAAGACCCTTCAATTCAACCCGCTCAAGCCGACCAGACATCCTAAACAAATCTAGTCCCATTTCCCAGCATTTGGCTCATATCCCTGTAAACCCTTCCTACTCACGTACCCATCCAGATACCTTTCAAATGATGCAATTGTACCAGCCTGCACAGCTTCTTCTGGCAGCTCATTCCATACATGTTCTCTTAGATTGTTTGGGATTTGCAAAAGGTGTGGAGATTTGTGAATGTAAAGGTAAAGAGACGCCAAGACTAACAGGGTTAGTCAGTGGAACAGGGTCACTGGGACAAATTCTGTTCCGAAGCACAATGAATCTGACAATTTCCCATAGTTCCACAGCTGGGTACAATTGATGTCATCAACTGGCTCACAACATTCATCTGCCTTGTACTACTCTTCTACTAACATTGAGCTTTATGGTTAGTTAGTTGTACAATACCAGTTTAAAGTGGCTCACTAAATACAGACCAGTGATCATCCCTAATTATGCAAAATCAGCATTGTGTCATGAAGGGCAAATCATGCCTGACAAATTCTTTGAAGAGGATAAAAATCAGATAGATGAAGGGGAATCAGTAGACAACTACAGAGAGGACTACATTCAGTATCACCCCAGGTAGGGTGCAGAGCAAGTTTATTAGAACAATACTGAAGTGTAATTATGAGGGTCGATTACATTGACTAGACTTGCTATTTCAATCAACCTGTTCAGACACGCTTTGATAAATCCCAGGGGCAGGTGATACTTGACCTTCTAACAAGGTCACAAGACCCTTATCAGAATTATGAGATCGCTCCTCACTCTTCTAAACTGCAGGGAATATAGTCCTACTCGATATCTTTCCTCTTCATATGTCAGCTCTGCCATCCCAGCAATCAGTCTGGTTAAATCTCTTTGTACTCCCTCCATAGCTTTCATCATGTAAGGAGATCAAAACTGCACACAATACTCCAGGTGTAGTCTCACCAAGGCCCCGTAGAACTGCAAAAAGACACTGTACTTTATTTGAGTCCTCTCGTTATGATGGCCAATGTACCATTTGCCTTCTTCACTGCATTCTTACTTTCAGCGACTGGTGTACATGGATGCTCAGGTGTTATTGCTCTTTCCAAATCTATCACCATTCTGATAATAATCTGTCTTCCTATTTTTGGTATCAAAGTGGATAATTTCATATTTATCCAAGTAATATTTCATTGGCCATGCCTTTCCCTATACAATTTATCCAAATTACAAAGAAGCATCTTTGCACCCTCCTCATTACCCTTCCCACCAGCTTTGTAGTACGCAGCTGCAGATCCCTTACACACAAGTGCTTGGCTGCTCAGAAACAAACCCTGAGACAGAGAGAGGGAGCAAAGCAGGCAGAGCGAGGAGAAAGGAAACTTCAGAAAACTCCGAGCCCCAGAGGAGAGGCATTGAATCAATTAACCGAATAATCAATTATCTGAACAAAATAGTGCCTGCCCATCTCGTTTGGATAATCGAGGTTCCTCCGTACTATCATGTAATAAGGATTAGCTAATGGGAGAAAACAGAGTGGCCATAAATGAATCATTCTCACACTGGCAGGCTGTGAGCAGCGGCGTACTAACAAGTGTCATGTTAGCTCAAAACATTTAAAGTATATATCAGTGACATACAGGGAGGTGGGGACTAAAAGTAATACTTCCAAATTTGTGGATAGCTAAGTGAGAATGTGACTTGGGACGAAGATGAAAGGTGGTTTTAGGAGGAGTTGGGCAGGCTTGGTGAGTGGCAGTTGGAATATAATATGGGAAAAATGTGAGACCATTTACTTAGGTAGGAAGAACAAGTATGCAGAGCAATTCTTAAATTACATTGAGAGTCTGGAAAGTGTCAAAATACAAAGGGACATGGGTGTCCTTGTCAATAAGTCACTGAAGGCTAAAACGCAGATGGAGCAAGCTATCAGGAAGGCTACTGGAATATTAGCCTTTACCCAAAAGGATTTGACCACGAGTAGTGAAATCTTGCTTCAGTTGTGTAGAATCCTCACTGGACTGTACCTGAAGCAGTGTGTGCAGTTTTGGTCTCCTTACCTCAGGAAGGATCATAAGATCATAAGACATAGGATAGAAGTAAGGCCATTTGGCCCATCGAGTCCACTCTGCCATTCAATCATGGCTGATAGGCATTTCAACACCACTTACCCGCACTCTCCCCCAGTGTGTGCAGTTTTGGTCTCCTTACCTCAGGAAGGATCAGAAGATCATAAGACATAGGAGTAGAAGTAAGGCCATTTGGCCCATCGAGTCCACTCTGCCATTCAATCATGGCTGATAGGCATTTCAACACCACTTACCCGTACTCTCCCCCTATCCCTTAATTCCTTGCAAGATTAAGAATTTATCAATCTCTGCCTTGAAGACATTTAACGTCCCGGCCTCCACAGCGCTCTGTGGCAATGAATTCCACAGGCCCACCACTTCCCAACCCAAACTAGTCACACTTTGGCCCATATCCGTCCAAACCTTTCCTATTCATGTACTGATCCAAATGTCTTTTAAATGTTGTAACTGTACCTGCACCCATCACTTCCCCTGGCAGTTCATTCCACATATGAACCAGTCTCAGTGTAAAAAAAAGTTGCCTCATGTCCTTTTTAAATTTTCCTCCTCTCACCTTAAAAATATGCCCGCACCCTCCACTCCCTCAACCGCCCCCCCGCCGCCAGTTTTGAACTCTCCCACCCTGCAGAAAAGATCCTTGTGAGTCACCTTATCTATGCTCCTCATGATTTTATAAACTTCCATAAAGGTAACTTTTCAACTTCCTACATTCTAATGAAAAAGGTTCCTGCCAATCCATATAATCATACTCTCCATTCCCCGCAATATCCTGCTAAATAGACAATAGACAATAGGTGCAGGAGTAGGCCATTCAGCCCTTCGAGTCTGCACCGTCATTCAATATGATCATGGCTGATCATTCCTAATCAGTATCCTCTTCCTGCCTTATCTCCATAACCCTTGATTCCACTATCTTTGAGAGCTCTATCCAACTCTTTCTTAAATGAATCCAGAGACTGGGCCTCCACTGCCCTCTGGGGCAGAGCATCCCACACAGCCACCACTCTCTGGGTGAACAAGTTTCTCCTCATCTCTGTCCTAAATGATCTACCCCGTATTTTTAAGCTGTGTCCTCTGGTTCGACACTCACCCATCAGCGGAAACATGTTTCCTGCCTCCAGAGTATCCAAT
>NC_057719.1:83973107-83995085 GCF_004010195.1 Chiloscyllium plagiosum
ATTATCTCCCTGTTTCTGGCCACACCAGCCCAAGGAACTGGAAGCAAACCGGAGATAACCACCTTGGACATCCTGCTTTTCAGCCTTCTTCCTAGTTCTCCGAAGTCCCGTTGTAGTATGTTCCTCCTCTTTTTCCCGACATCATTTGTGCCGACATGTACCACCACCTCTGGCTCTTCACCTTCGCCCTTGAGGATTTCCTGCACTCTGTCCGCGATGTCTTTCACCCTGGCACCAGGAAGGCAACACACCATCCTTAAATCCCATCTGCTGCCTCACAAACCCCTGTCTTTTCTGAACCCTCTCCAAATCTGTCCAAATTTTGTAATTCTGCTAAAATGAATAGAAAAACAGCCAGTTCTACTTCATAACTTGTTTTGCCTCACCTAGTGCTAGGTGAGGAAAGTATGCAGCCATTGTGTCTTATCCAGTGCTTTAAGCTATGGTCTGCGCTTTCCTTTTTCGTGGCTCCATGTGACTTTCAGCAGCTTTCTGTAGGTCTGAACATTCCAGTGTCCCTCTTTTTGGGTTCCTCTGTTCTGAAGAAGTGTCACAGGACCTGAAACTTTAATTCTGATTTGTCCCCAGTGATGCTGCCAGACCTGCTAAGATTTCCTAGCAATTTCTGTTTTCATTCTTGTTTTAGTAATTGTGTTTCTATACAGCTTTTCAACACAAATCTCAGCTCCATTCTAACATCATGCCGCAAGCTCACAGGACAACAGTTTCTATTGTGCCATCATGGACCATTTGGCACCGACCTAGGCACCAGAAATAACACAGCAAACTCTGACCTAAAAATTGTCCCTACCAAGGTTAAAATTGGGATAGCTGTTCACATAAATTAGTTAAGCAACAGCCTGACATAATCATACTCATGGAATCATACTTTGCAATGTTTCTGAAAAAAACATCACTATCCTTGAGCATTTCCTGTCCCATTGGGAGGGCAGAACCAGCACAGGTGGTGGTACAGTGGTGTACAGTCAGGAAGGAGTTGCCCTGGGAGTCCTCCGCATTGCCTCTGGACCCCATGAAATCTCGCGGCATCAGATAAAACATGAGCAAGGAAACCTCCTGCTTATTGCCACACACTGCCTCACTCGGCTTCCATGATGAACACTACTTGGAGAATAAACTGAGGGGGCAAGGGCACAAAATGCACCACGAGTGGCTCAGCAGAGCCACTACTGAGGGAGCTGGTCAATTTCTAAAGGAAATGGCTACTAGACTGTGTCTTCTGCAGGTTGTGAGAGAACTAATAAAAGGGTAAAACATACTTAATCTTATCCTCACCAATACGCCTGCCACACTTATATTTGTCAATGACAGTATTGGTAAGAGTGAGTGTTGCATAATCCTGTGGAGACACAAGAAGCTGGACATGACAGGAGAGGCAATGACCTGGTAGTAATATTGCAGGACTGTTTATCCAGAGACCCAGATGATGCTCTGACGACTCGGTTTGAATTCTGCCATGGCAGATGGTGAATTTGAATTCAGTTTAAAAAACCTGGAATTAAGAGTCAAATGATGAGCATGATTCCATTGTTGATTGTCATAAAAATCCATCTGGGTCACTAATATCTGTTGGGGAAGGAAACTGCCATCCTTACCTAGTCTGACCTAAATGTGACTCCAGACCCACAGCAACGCCGTTGACTCTTAACTGCCCTCTGGGTAATTAGAAATGGGCAATTACAGCTCGCCAGGCCAACAATGCCCTCATCCTGTGAATGAATTAATTAAAAAAAGAAATAAAGAAAGCATCACTCTGGACAAATCAGAAGCTTGATTGGCACCTAATCCACAATGTTCACTCTCTCCATCACCGATGATTAGTGAGGCATGATTAGGATGTTTGCTGATGACACTGAAATTGGCAGTATCATGGACTGTGAGGAAGATCCTTAGAAATTGCAGCAGGGCTCTGATCAGCTGGGGAAGTGAGTTGAGAAATGGCAAATAGAGTTTAATATAGATAAGTGTGAGGGCTTGCATTTTGGAAAGTCAAATCAAGGTAAGAGTTTCATGGTGAATGGTAGGGCCTTAAGGAGTGTAGTGGAATAGAGGGATCTTGGAGTTCAGGTTCACAGTTCTCTGAAAGTGGAGTCACAGGTAGGCAGGATATTGAATGAGGCTTTTGGCACATTGGCCTTCATCAGTCAGGGCACTGGGAAATTATGCTGCAGTTATACAGAACGTTGTTGAGGCCACACTTGGAGTATTATGTTCAGTTTCGATCACTTTGTTATAGGAAGAACGTTATTATAGAAAGAGTGCAGAAGAAATTTACAAGGATGTTGTCCAGACTCAATGGTCTCAGTTATATGGAGAGGTTGGACAAGCTAGGACTTTTTTCTTTGGAGCATAGGAGACTAAAGGGGGATCTCATAGAGGTATATAAGGTCATTAGAGGCATGAATAGGGTGAATGCACTCAGATTCCCCAGAGTTGGGGAATCGAAGACGAGAGGGCAGAGGGGAAAGAATAAAATTGAACCTGGTGAGCTACTTTTCTACACAGAAGCTGGCACACATATGGAATGAGCTGCCAGCTGAAGTGGTTGAGGCAGGTACATTAACAATATTTATTTGGCATTTGGACAAATACATGGAAAGGATTAGAAGAATATGAGCCAAGGTTGTCATGGAAGGTTATAACAAAGGTTCATCAGACTTGTCCCAGAAATAGTGGGACTGTCCTGCAAAGACAGACTGGGTAAACTGGGCCAATAGAATTTTCAAAGAATGAGATGAGACCTAATTGAAACCCGTAAAATACTGGGAGGAATAGACAGGGTAGATGCAGGTGAGATGCTTCCCTTGGCTGGGGAGTCCAAAACCAAGAGCACAATTTAAAAATAAGTGGGAGGCTGTTCAGAACTGCGATGAAGAGAATTTGTTTTTTTTAATTTGTATTCTGAATCTTTGAAATTTCTACCCAGACATTTGTGGAAGCTCACTCTTTGGGTATATTTAAAGTAGAGAGTGATAGATTCCTGACTGCCAATTGCATGAAGAGTAATGGGGATAATGCGAGCAAAGAGGTACTCTATCAGCCATTATTATATTAAATAACGGCGCAGGCTTGACGGGATCAATAGCCTACCTTTGGTCCTATCCTCCCTACTCTCATATGACTGAATTCACATCCCCTTTTGCATTAAGATAACTTGGATAAAAACGCATGATGTGGAGGAGCCAGTATTGGACTAGGCTGAACAAAGTTAAAAAATCTCAACACCAGGTTATAGTCCAACAGGTTTATTTGGAAGCACTAGCTTTTCGAAGCAAAACACAACTACCTGAAAGCTAGTGGTTTCAAATTAACCTGTTAGACTATAACCTGGTGTTGTGTGATTTTTAACTTTGGATTAAAGGTCAGCTTCTGACATAATCTCTTAGATTTGGCTTTTCAGCCCAATGACCATTCCTCATGCAGCAGCATGTGTCAGAAGGATATTTTATGTTGGTGGGCATCACAACCCAAACTAATGCTGTTCTTAGCTGACATGCAAACAGGTACCCATGATGTTCTGGAATATTTTGTACATGAAATCTGAGCCTTGATCCAACTCTCGCGATGAGCAGACCAGAGTGGGTGAAGAATTGAGTCATTCCCTCCCTAATGCTTTGGCAGATATAGTTCTCAGGAGAACACCCTTTAGGTAATGGGTAGCCCCATCCACGGTTGTAAGGATATACTGGGAGCCCTATTTCATTTTGGGCAGTGATTCCAAATGAACCACAAACACCTTTTTGAATGTTTTCCCGGAGCTGGCACGGGAATTCGAAGGTGTGGATCATATTGTAGGTTGGGGTATTCCCACATTTCGGCAGGTTCGGCAAAACCTTCCTTGTGGGGTTGTGGCCAATAAAAATGTTGGCTATTCTGAACTTGGGTTTTGAGTATAACGGCACGCTCAGCCTCCTGAATTTCAAGAGCTAGCCACAATAATTGCCGACAATATCCTGGGCATGTCACTGGGGGAACACTGTCCATCCCTCATTTGTAGTTCTGTGAGGGGTTAATTCCTCATCAGCATCTTATTTCTAATGCATTAGCATTCAGGACTGCTTCTGCCTCAGCTTCAGTACGAGCAGGCTGCTCTTGTGTTAGATCCCTGTCACGAGTGAATAATAAAGCAAAGTATTCATTAAGGACCACCCCTACATCCTCTGACTCCAGACACAAGTTTCCTCCGTTATCCCTGATCAGCCCTACCCTCACTCTGCCATCTCTTGTTCTTTTCTCTGAGGAAAGTGCCTGATCAGAAGGCAGTAAATAAGGTGATCTTAAGTGCATTTGTGCCAGAGGTGTCCAGTTAAAAAAAATCCTTACTCCTCAAAAAGCACTGAACAAACATCCGTAGAATTTGAAAGGCTTAAGCTTTTGACCATTGGGTCTGGTCATTCAACACAGTAGCCAATTAGGAATGCCTCTGGGAAATAGTTTCCTGTTGAGGTCTTCACAAATTCCTTACCCTTACCAGCAAGAGTGTCTGTTCCTCCAGGCGCAATGATGGGTCTAGCCAGGCGGGCAGTCACACTGACGGATGATGATGAGCTGATTCACAAGCCCTGTTCCAGAAGAAACCCTTCAGTCGACACTTCCCAACCAACTGGACAGGATAGAGGTGGAGAGAATCATGGGAAATGGAGCATTCATGGGAGAGGGGAGAATGCTCGGGGCCCCTCTTCAGGTGAGATGCAAAGTGAGGTGAGGAGGTTTCTGTATGTTAATTGTGGGACGTGTCTGGCCCAACTGCTAGAGGCTGTAGGAAAATTCTGTGGATTTTACTTCGTCACATTCATCCTATGCAGCGATGGAAACCAGTCAGAGAATGTAACGGACCAGATCAGGCCTCTGACTGCGACTGCGAATCAGAGCATAGGCATTCCTGGGAGTGTAGGTGGGGTTAAATGAATCCATGAGACTTATTGCTACCAAGAGGCAGCCAAACTCTACTGCTGGGAAAAGACCTGACCTTTTCCCCAAGGAGTTCAGTAAACGGTGGTTAAAACCATGGAAAAAGAGTACATGCTGGCTCTGTCTCGAGTGGGACATTGTATTGGGGCGGGTGACTGCAGGAGTTGTCCCCCGTTTGCTTGTGGACAGGATTAACCTGCTTCGCTGCAATGACCTGGCAGGAGTAAAGGTCATAGCATTTCCCTTCATCTCTAAATTGCCCAGATGAGTTCAGGGAGTTTGAACAGCTGTGGCGAGCATTTTCTCTGACCGTGTGGTCACATGATCCGTGGTCAGACCAGCTCAGCTGGTGGAGGCTGATGTGGCGCTGCAAATACAAGACTCTCCAGGTTGGTATGAAAATTTTTTCAGGAGTCTGGAGGATGTCAAGGAGACAATAAATGGAGCTTCCTTGCTTCTTTTCAGTCCAACAAGCTGATCTCATCGTTTGTCAGAAAAAGGCTGATCTGCTCGAATAGATTGATGTTAAGGGGGATGTGCTGGAAATTTTGAAAAACATGAGGACAGATAAGTCCCCTGGGCCAGATGGGATATAGCCAAGGTTACTACAGGAAGCAAAGGAAGAGATTTGCGCCTTTAGCGATCATCCTTGCGTACTAGAGTGGTGGCAGATGATTGGAGGGTGGCAAATATTATTCCCTTGTTCATGAAAGGGAATATGGATAACCTTGGGAATTACAGACCAGTTAGTCTTACGTTGGCGATGGGCAAAGTATTGCAGAGGATTCTAAGAGTCTGGATTTGCGATTATTTAGAAAAGCATAGTTTGATTAGAGATATTCAGCATGGCTTTGAGACAGTCAGGTCATAACTCACAAGCCTTATTGAATTCTTTGAGGGTGGTGACAAAATATGTTGATGAAGGTAGAGCAGTGGATGTGGTGCCTCTGGATTTTTGCAAGGCATTTGAAAAGGTTCCCCATGATAGGCTAATTCATAAAATAAGGAGGCATGGGATACAGGGACATTTGGCTGTCTGGATACAGAATTGGTTGGCCCATAGAAGACAGAGGGTGGTAGTAGATAGAAAGTATTCAGCCTAGAGCTCAGTAACCAGTGGTTTTCCACATGGATCAGGCATTTGAAAAGGTTCCCCATGGTAGGCTAATTCATAAAATAAGGAGGCATGGGATACGGGACATTTGGCTGTCTGGATACAGAATTGGTTGGCCCATAGAAGTAGGTGGTAGTAGATAGAAAGTATTCAGCCTAGAGCTCAGTAACCAGTGGTTTTCCACATGGATCAGTTCAAGTACCTCTGGTCCTCGTGATTTTTAAAAATGACTTGGATGAGGAAGTGGATAGGGTGGGTTAGTAAGTTTGCCAATGGCACAAAGATTGGTGGAGTTGTGGATTATGTGGAGGGGTGTTGTAGGTTGCAACGAGACATTGACAGGATGCAGAGCTGGGCTGAGAAGTGGCAGATGAAGTTCAACCTGGAAAAGCGTGAAGTGATTTGTTTTGGAAGGTTGAATTTGAATGCACATTACAGGGTTAAAGGCAGTATTCTTCACTGGCAGTGTGCAGGAACAGAGGGATCTTGGGGTCCATGTCCATAGATCCCTCAAAGTTGCCACCCAGGTTGATAGGATTGTTAAGATGATGTATGGTGTGTTGGCTTTCATTAGTTTAAGAGCCTTGTATTGAGCTTAAGAGCCTTGAGGTTATGCTGCAGCTCTATAATGCACTGGTTAGACCATACTTGGAATATTGTGTTCAGTTCTGGTCGCCTCATTATAGGAAAGATGTGGAAGCTTTAGAGAGGGTGTAGAGGAGATTTACCAGAATGCTGCCTAAACTGGAGGGCATGTCTCATGAAGAAAGGTTGAGAGAGCTAGGGCTTTTTTTCATTGGAGAGAAGCATATGAAGTGACTTGATACAGGTGTACAAGATGATCAGAGACGTAGAGAGAACATTGTCCTCACTTTCTCCCTGTGCTGTACTGTTCTATGTTCTAAAAGAACAAACCTGTGTGCTTTCCCTGAAAACTTGCTGGAGAGCACTTGGAACCAATTTTGGAATGGCTGCTGTGCTCCCCCCTTGGAAAAGAAGAAAACTTCCACCTCTGGTTCCTTAAACTTAGGAATTAAATGAGCCACCAAGTTGCATCTGCCCTTAAGTCTAAGCAGCAAGGATTCCTGTTTGTCAGCTCCTGCTCTTTTATTGTACAGTTTTTCCTGAAGTTCCTTTACTTCTCTCCTTGCTCTTTCTGTTCCTTTCCATTTTGTTCTCCCTCTTTGGGAAAGCACGGTGGCTCAGTCGTTAGCACTGCTGCCTCACAGCAGCAGGGACAAAGGTTCAATTCCACCCTCGGGTGATTGTGTGGAGTTTGCACATTGTCCCAGCGTCTGCATGGGTTTCCTCCGGGTGCTCCGGTTTTTTCCCCACAGTCCAAAGACGTGCAGGTTAGTTGGATTGGTCACGCTAAATTGCCCAAAGTGTGTCGGGGTGTGCAGGCTAGATGGATTAGTCATGGGAAATGCAGGGTTACAGGGATAGGGTAGGGGTCTGGGAGGGATTTTATTTTTGAAGGGTTGATGGGTCAAATGGTCTGATTCCATACTGTAGGGGTTCTATGACTCTTTCTTCTCTCTTTGTCTTCCACCTGCCCAACATTTTAATCTTAAATGCCTCACTAACATTCTTAACTGTTTGAGGATAGGACTTTTAAAGCTTCAAAAGTCACCTTGCCCAATTCTACTCATGGTGGACATGTCTATTCTGTGGGTAATACAATCTCAAGAGATCCTTTACAGTTTTGTTTCAAGAAAACTGGTTTCAAATTGACAATTTACCTGCTCTAATGCTTTCAATTCATCTGTGGGTTTACGTTACGACCAATGTTCATTCTAAACTATGTGGCTGCACACGAGTGTAGCCACACCCATGTCAGCATCGGCACGCCAATCCTAGCATCGACTTCCTGCTCCAGATGGCGCTGAAATGCACAGGCTTTGGAGGCCCAAGCAGCTGGCATGAAAACTCGAGGGAACGCTAGTTACAATCACAATTTATAATAACCAGATCCTGGGAAAGGTTCCCAAGTTATTTCAGTTCCAGACAGGATATAAGTTGTCGAGCTCCCCAGAGAGGGGGGACGAACTGGATTTATTCGCTCACCTCCTTGGTGGGTTGCAGTTGGGACAATTTACAAAGCACCTCTTCCTTATAGATAACTTTCTCCCAACCCCAAGAGTTCAGTTTTGAAAAAGAGCATTTGAGTTGACAAAAGATTGATGTTATAAGTTACTAAACACAACAAACAAAAAAAATGCATCACACACATCAGAAATAAGAAATGAGTTCAAAGAAGTTACAAGATATATATTTGAGCCTCAGATTCATTCAGAGCCATAGATTATGAAGCACTGATTGTCAAACAGTTGATGCTTGGCTTTGCAGCTTAGTTGAAATCTTTGTCTTATTTCTCTTTAGTGGTAATTGGCTAGTAGCACTCAAAGCGAGAGACATCTTCCTGGTCCTGTTTCCTGTCCGCTAACTGGCTTATAACAAGAGACTAAAGTTAGTTGCAATGCAGAGATGTCTAATGTGTGGTTCTGACTGTGACCTTCTAAGCACAGTAAAACTCAAAGGAGAAAGTGAGGACTGCAGATCCTGGAGATCAGAGCTGAAAATGTGTTGCTGGAAAAGCACCTGTCCTGCCTGACCTGCTGTGCTTTTCCAGCAACACATTTTCAACAGTAAAACGCAAACCCAAGCTTTGGCACAAGATCATCTCAGCTTACCAGCAAACTATCCGAGCATACAGAGGCCAGGATTAATGGGCTTTTAAACCCTGTATCTTTAAAAGGAGAAAACAAAAGATACCTCTCACCCAAAGTGCTGTATTTTCTCCCATCATGTTCACAGTCTGAGCTAACTTTCAGGAGATGACAGTTCAGTTGTAGCACATTCCTCCACTTTAAGTCCATCCTTTTGAAGCTTCCTTGACACCTCAACAGGTGTGACTATCCAGAAGCTCTTTCTTCTCACAGCCTTTGAATTTATTGCAGTCATCTGTTGCTGGATGTCCTTTTCAGAAAAGGTGTGTTGTAATTAAACATTTCATGTCTATATGTAATTAAGTGTTTCATAGGTTTATAACCTGGGCTGTTGAAATCACTCTGTATCACAAACCAGCTGCTTAACTGAGCTAACTATCTCTATCAGAAAAGACTACGCAGACTATTTTAATAGAAAACAGATGATGAAAGTCATAAAAGGATTTGACAGATATAGAAATATTTCCACTTGTGAGGCAGTACAAAACCAGGGATAATAAATAGAGTCGAAAATGTGTTGCTGGAAAAGCGCAGCAGGTCAGGCAGCATCCAAGGAGCAGAAGAATCGACGTTTCGGGCATAAGCCCTTCTTCAGGAACACATTTTCAGCTCTGATCTCCAGTATCTGCAGCCCTCACTTTCTCTCAATAATAAATAGAGTCACAGAGATGTACAGCCTGGAAACAGACCCTTCGGTCCAACTCGTCCATGCCGACCAGATATCCCAATCCAATCTAGACCTGCCTTCCAACACCTGGCCTACATCCCTGCAAATCGTAAAATTCTCATTAATAAGTCATAAGGAATTAAAGAAAAAAACTATCTCTAGAGTGACTAGCATTTAGAACATGCTTGTTTAGGTGAATGGTATAGATGCATTTAATGGAAAACAAATGCAAGACGAAGAAAAGCATATGAAGAGATGTTGACAGGGTTTCAAAATTTAAGGCGGGAAAAACCAATGAAGAGTATAAGCAGCAGCAGACACATTGGGCCAAATCGCCTCTTTCTGAGCTACTGACTGGAGGAAACATTTCCTGTGTACTTCCTCGACTACAGGTAGTGTGCAATAAAACTAAGAAAAATAAAAGGTGTCAACTTTAATCTATACTACTTGTCTCAGTGCAACAGGATACCACTGAGGTTAATTTGATAAGGTCACTATGACTTATTATGATCTACTGGGCTCATTTTATTGTGAATATGAATTCTGGTGCAGCTAGTCCAGAGGATAACATGATAGCCAAATGCAGCAGTGGATGGTACATTTCAGAAGGTTCCAGCTTCTTGCTGGGCAGCAGTTTAGCCCACTCAGATGGTAGGTACATACTAAACGGCTTCAGGTCACTGACAGTCACTGCAAACAAATAAAATTAGTCGTTTGATGTCAGGATTAGCTTCAGCTATCAAGGTTGTCACTGTCAAACTGGATACTAGCAAATCTAAACTCAGGAATGAAGAGCGTCAGCTGGACAGAGACCTGACAGCAGGGACGGGGGAAGTGAGGACATCGTATCTCACTCTCAGATACAGTGACAAAGTGGTGCTGGGTTAGCACAAGGGCAAGAGAGAGAAACATTATTCTCTAACAACAATCCGTTTTGGAAGCATCCCCATTCCCCAAACACATGAGGCTCTAGTTAATCTGTGTGAAATCCTCACTTTAGAAACATAACTCAAGTTGACAGGTGCCATAACACACAAGGGCTCCACTGAAAGCAAAAAGCTCCAATGAAGGTCAACTAGGACGGTGCAGTTAATCAGCTGCAGTTGGGCCTGAGCAGTGCCTCTTTCCATGACATCAGCATACCACGGACCTGGAATGCTTGTTGGAGAACTTTCCAATTGACTGCTGTTTAATTCCAACATCACAGTAAGAGCACCCTGCACCTGGAAACCAGCTGAGAAAGGTTTAAACAGAAACAAGAGCCAACGAGAGGGCTTGACCTTCTGTGCGATTTAGCAACTATTTCTCTCAATTAACAGCAGTCTGAAGCCTTCAAAGGAAGGATCTGTGCAGCTGGATTCAGACATTCTCCCCACCCCCACAGCACACACAAAAAATATAACAGACGCTGCCAAAACTATGAAATGTGCAGGAGGCCACTCTGAGTAATGCAGTGGATTCAAGTAGTCACAGCCACAATTCACAGTGTCTCACTCTCATTGCAGACTGGTTCTACCATTGAACATCCTCAAAATCCCAAATGATACAACGCAACGCCATGCAAGTGAGATGAGAAAAATGCCACTCTTGTCACTCGAGGGGGATAACTTGCCAAGAGCAGTGCATCAGTGCACAAGTGTGTGGGGGTCAGGAATATGTAGAGCTTAGGCTGCCAACCCTCCAGTCAGCAACAATCTCCTGGAAAATACCTTATGCATAGCCAACCTATACAGAGGAGTATGACAGTACTCTGACCACGTGCCTGGGTAGATGCATCACCAGTATCACTCAAGATATCTAACACCATCCAACACAAGGCAGCCCACTTGATGGACAACTATCAATCACCTTAAATACGGCACATTGCCAGCAGAGTGCATCTGGTGCCACGGCAGTGATCCTACCTTTGAACCAGAAGATCTGGGTTTAAGACCTATGTGCTTCAAAAATTATGCAATAACATCTCTTAACAGGTCAATTAGAAAATACCTACATGGGCAGCAGTGTGTATTCACAGATTCCCCAGTGTGGAAGAAGGTCATCTGGCCCAGTAAGTCCACACCAATCCTCTGAAGAGCATTCCACCCAGATCCACCCTCCCTCCCCTATCCCTGTAACCCTGCATTTCCCATGGCCAATCCTAGATTGCACATCTCTGGATTTAAGGAAACCCACACAGACATGGGGAGGATGTGCAAACTCCACAAAGACAGTCACCCAAGGCTGGAATAGAACCTGCATCCCCAGCGCTGTGAGGAAGCAGTGCTAACCACTCAGTCACTGCCACCCCAAAAATATCTACACGGTGAGCAGTGTTTATTCACAGAATCCTACAATGTGGAAGCAGGTCATCTGGCCCAGAACGCACTGCAGGAACTACCTTTGACAGGACCTTCCAAACCAATGGGGTCTATATCACCTCGAAGGATAAGGGCAGCAGACACATGAGAGCATTGTCACCTGAAAGCTCCTCTCCAAGTCACACACAATCCTGACCTGGAAACATATTACCATCCCTTCACTGTTGGTAAATTTGGGAACTCCATCTCTCATAACACAGTAGTTATACCTATATCACATCAACTGCAGTCGTTCAAAATAGCTCACCACTATGTTCTCATTCAGGACTGGGTGGCATAATGGGTGGTTAGCACTACTGCTCCACAGTGATTTGGGTTTGATTCCAGTCGTGGGTAACTGTCTGTGTGGAGTTTGCATGTTCCCCTCATGTCTGCATGGGTTTTCTCTGGGTGCTCTGGTTTCCCCCCCACAGCCCAAAGGTGTGCAGGCTAGGTGGCTTAGCCATGCTAAAATTTCCCTGTGGAGTCCAGGCGAGATGGATTAACCATGGGAAATAGGGGATTACCAGGATAGGCTGAGGGTCTGTATAGGATGCTCTTCGGAAGGTGAGTAGAAACTCAAAGAGCTGAGTGTCCTCTTTCTATAATCGGACGATGAAGGCTCACTCTAGCCGCAATGCACACATCCATGAAAGAACACAAGAAAATGCCCAGTCTCCCACAAAACATTTAAAATGGTAGGCCCCAAATGTGGAATGGTTATGAGCGCGCAGGGACACAATTTCCAATAGTCAAATTCAGCAGTCACTTTATTAAGATTTGGTCCAGCAGCACACTTCCAAACCTATCCTGCACAACTGCAGTCTGCAGCAAAATTTAGAAAATAATGCTGAGGATTGAGCACAAACAACCCCAGTAGCTCAGTTTCCTTACTCCTCACATCATAAAAAATCTCAAAACATTTTACCAAGTTAGATAGTGAGAATGTAAAAGATTGCAGAGCAATTAGATTTAGGAACAGTAGTAGGCCATTTGGCTCACTGAAACTGCTCTGCACACAATGAGCTCAGATAGAATGCTTTCCTTTATTGGTCAGAGTATCGAGTACAGGAGTTAGGAGGTCATGTTGCGGCTGTACAGGACATTGGTTAGGCCACTGTTGGAATGTTGCGTGCAATTCTGGTCTCCTTCCTGTCGGAAAGATGTTGTGAAACTTGAAAGGGTTCAGAAAAGATTTACAAGGATATTGCCAGGGATGGTACGTGTAGGGAATGAGTTGCCAGAGGAAGTGGTGGAGGCTGGTACAATTGCAACATTTAAGAGGCATTTGGATAGGTATATGAAAAGGAAGGGTTTGGAGGAATATGGGTCGGGTGTTGACAGGTGGGACTAGATTGAGTTGGGATATCTGGTCGGCATGGATAGGTTGGACCAAAGAGTCTGTTTCCATGATTTACATCTCTATGACTCTATGATCTCCAATGTCATGTTTTTGACTTATCCCCATAACCCTCTGTTCCTTTACAGATTTAAACATCAATCTACCTCAGCCTTCAATGTGCTTAATGAACCAGCCTCTACAGCCCTTCTGTAACAAAACAAATCCATAGATTCACTAATCTGAGAGAAAAAATCATCCTCACCGACCTGGAAGATTACTAGCATTGCATCCACTAAAGCTACTTCCTTAAATATCCTGCACGCAACCCATCAGTTGCAGGGGACTTATCGGCCTTTAGCTCCATTTGTTTTCTTAGCATTTTTGCTTTAGTGATTGCTAGAGTGACCCTTTGCTCTGAGATTCTGCCCTCTGGAACTAACCTCTCCCACGAAGGGAATCAACTGCTCAGCACCTACCTTTGGAAAACACCCTAATATTCTTTGTATGTTTCAATAAGGTCACCTCTCATTTTTCTCAGCTCCAATGAGTATAAGCACCAACCTCTCCTCATTAGAAAAACCCTCCATACCCAGAATCAACCTAGTGAATCTTCACTGGATTACCTCCATTGCCAGCAATGCTAACCACAGAACAAAATGCCACCACCATATTTCTGAATGCTTTGCTCAGATAACATCTGTTATATTAAACTCTAACACTTTCCCAAGGAC
The DNA here is from genome assembly GCF_004010195.1 of Chiloscyllium plagiosum. Classification (NCBI taxonomy): domain Eukaryota; kingdom Metazoa; phylum Chordata; class Chondrichthyes; order Orectolobiformes; family Hemiscylliidae; genus Chiloscyllium; species Chiloscyllium plagiosum. The sequence goes on from NC_057719.1 coordinate 83,986,962, forward strand.
TGATATTAAGCTAATTGGCCTTTAGTTCGCTAACTGTTCTTTATCTCCCTCCAGTTTTGAGTTGAGGTGTCACATTTATAAGAGGACATTTGGCACAGTATTCCAGCTGTGGTCTGATTCATGCCTTGTATGGTTTCACAAAACTTCCTGATTTTTGAATTCTACTCCCTTTGAAATAAAGGCCAACATTCAATTAGCCACTGACCATGAATGCTAGTTTTGTTTTCTAATTCATGGACAAAGACCCCCAAATCCCTCTCTGCTGCAGATTTCAACACTCTTCCGCCGTTTAGATAATATTCAGCTCTTCTACTCCACAAGCTTCAAATTTTCTCACTTCATATTTCATCTGCAAAGCTTTTACCTAGTCACTTAACCTGCCTATATCCCTCTGTAAATTTGTGCCATCTTTGTCACTTGGTTTTTCCCACCCTAATACTGCACTATCTGCAAACATGAGGACAGTGGTTTCACTTCCCTCATCCAAGGTTATTAATAATTTTGTCCCCATTACTGGTCCCTGTAACACTCAAACAGTTACCATCCTGAGAATGCCTCCCTTAGCTCCACTCTCTGTCTTCAACGACTAGCCAATCCTCTATCCATGCCATGGGCTTCAATTGTATTAAATAGCTTTATCAAACATCTTTCAGAAATCCAAACATATTATATCTACTGGTTCTCCCTTATTAATTCTAATAAATTTGTCAGCTATAATTTCCCTTTGTGAAGCTTGCTGACTCTGCTTGATCATATTATTTACTCATCATGGAATCACAGAATCCCTATGGTTTGGAAACAGGCTATTTGGCCCATTGAGTCCACACCAACCTTATAAATGGCATCCCACCATGTCCCTGTAACCCTGCATTTCCCATGGCTAATCCACCTAGCCTACACATCCCTGGACAGTATGGCTAATTTAGCATGGCCACTCCACCTAACTTGCATTTCGTTGGACTGTGGGAGGAAACCGGAGTACCCTGGGAGAACGTACAAACTGTACAAAGACAGTTGCTTGTGTGGGGAAATTAAGCCCGGGTCCCAAACACTATGAGGCTGCAGTGCTAACCACGGACCACCATGTCACCACAATACTTCTGAATGGTTTGCTCTGCTGTTACATCCATAATATTAGACTCTAACACTTTCCCATGGACTGATGATATTAAGCAAATTGGCCCTTAGTTAGTTACATGTTCTTTATCTCCATCCAGTTTGGAATAGACGTGTCACATTTGCATTTTCCAATTCATCAGGACTTCTCCAGAATCTAAGAATTCCTGGAAGATTACTAGCAGTGTACCCACTGCTACGGAAGCTACTTCCTTAAATATCCTGGATGCAACCCATCAGTTACAGGGGACCTAACGGCCTTTAGCCCCATTTCTTTGGTGATTGCTATCATATTAATATAGTTCCCACATTTTGGCCCTTGATTAGTTAGTACTTTTGGAATGTTATTAACGTCATTGACCGTGAAAACTGATGCAACATATTTATTCAACCCCTCTTACTTTTCTAGTCCACTATTATCATTTCTTGAGTCTCATTCTCTAAGTGGCCTGCAATCACTTTGGCTTCTCTCTCCCTTTGTGTACATTTAATGAAACTCTGTTTTCATATAGTTACTTGCTTGTTTACTCTCAAAGTTTATTTTCTCCCCCATTTTTCTTGGTCATCTTTTGTTAGTTTTAGCTTACCACCAAAGCTTGCCACATTGTGTTTTTTTTCTTTCAACCTTCACTTTCTTGGTTAACCATGGCATGTTTATCCCTTTCCTAGAATCCTCTTCCTCCCTGGACTACATCTTTGTCCTGAGTCTTAAACTATTTTCTTAAACATCAGTCATTATTCCTCAACTGCCTTTTCTGTAAAATCTGTTTCCCAGTCCACTCCAACTCTGCCCGCATTCCTTTGAATTTACCCTTTTTTTAGGTTCAGCACTGTTTATTTCTGAACAAATTTCTCACTCTCAAGTTGAATGTTAAATTCTACCACATTATGGTCACTATTTCCTAGGGTATCGTTGACTGAAATAATTTATTATACTTGCTTCAATATATATTACCAGGTGCATAATAGCCTGAAACCTATTTGGGTGGAGTGTGTGTTGCTTGAAAAGCACAGCAGGTCAGGCAGCATCTGAGGAAAATCGACGTTTTCTGATGAATCGAATGATTCCTAATGAAGGGCTCTGGCCCAAAACGTCGATTTTCCTGCTCCTCGGATGCTGCCTGACCTGCTGTGCTTTTCCAGCAACACACTCTCAACTCTGATCTCCAGCATCTGCAGACCTCACTGTCTCCTGATCCCTATTTGGATCCATCAAACAATCCAGAATACACTCAGTGAAAAGGGAAATCAATGAAAAGGAGGAAATGTCAGAGGTTGTGGATTCAAATACTACTCGGAAGACTGGCGCACACATTCAACCTGACATCTGGTGCAGTCCTGAGGGAGTGCTGCATTGCCAGAGGAGTGACCTTTCCAGTGTGACAAAGGCTCTGTTTGAGCAAAAGGGACATTGCCTTAGGAGGAGCCAGGGAGTTTCTCAGTGTCCCAGGCAACATTTATTCCTCAGCTAATATCACTAAAATAGATTATCTGATCATTACAATAGTGCTGCATATGGAAAGTTGCTGTGCTCGAACTGACTGTCACACTTCCTAGTACAACAGTGACAACACTTCCTGAAAGCATTTAATTGGCTATAAAATGCTTTAAGCCACCCTGAGGTCATGAATGTGGCATGTGCCTTTAACAGAGAGAATTTGAAGATGGGGGAGGTTGCTAAGCAGAGCTTGTAGCAATATCTTCACAGAGATGGCATGGCAGAGTACAAGTTTGAAAAAAAAACAGCAGTTAGAGCAGATTGCTTCAAATAGAGCAATTACAAATAAGGGCAAGGATCTTGCAAACATATGAACAAGAGTAGGCCATTCGGCCCTTCTCCATCATTCAATAAGATCATGACTGTTTGACCTGAATCTCAACTCTACATTCCTGTATACCATCAACATCTTTCTTCCACTTGGTAATCAAGAATTGATCTACCTTTTTGAAGATTCTGCATCCATTAGCTTTTGAAAAAGGGAATTCCAATCCCTACACAACCCTCAGAGAAACGTAATCCTCACTGCTGTCTTAAATGGGTGACCGTTTATTTTTAAACCATGACCCCTTGTTTGAGATTGTCCCACAACAGGAATCATCCTTTCCACATCCACCTGGTCAAGTTCCCTCAGGATCCTGTATGTTTCAATTAAGTCACCTTCGACTTTACTAAACTCCAGAGATTACATGTCTAGCCTGTCCAGTCTTTCCTCATCATGCAATCCAGTCATTCCAGGTATTAGCTGAGTAAATTTTCCCTGAAATGCTTCCAACACTCTAATATTCTTCCCTAAGTACAGTGACCAGTTCTGTATGGAGAATCTAAATATAGTCTCATAACTTAAGCATAACCTCCCTACTCTTGCATTCAATTCACCTTGTAAAAAAAATGTTTCCATTAGCTTTCCTGAATACTTGCGGTATCTGCATGCTAACATTTGCAATTCATACACTAAGATAAACAGATCTCTCTGCATCTCAGAGCTCTGCACCCTCCATTATTTAGATAATATGATTTTATTTACTATTTCTACTAAAATGAACCATTTCATACTTTCCCAAAATTGTACTCCATTTGCCAGACCTTTTCCTGCTCACTTTATCAGTATCCCTTTGCAGGCTCCTTATGTCCTCCTCACAACTCCCTTACCTACCTAGCATTGTATCATCAACAAATTTAGCTACCATACCTTCAGCTCCTTCATCCAAATCATTCATATAAATTGTGAAGAGTTGATGCCCCAGGACTGCCCCGGTGACACACTACTCATGATATCCTGTCAGCTGGCTAACCATCTATCCATGTCAATATGTTACTCCTGACACCATGAGCTTTTCTCTTCCACAATAACCTTTGATGTGGCACCTTATCAAAGCCTTCCGGAAATCTAAGTACACCACTTCCACTGGTTCCCCTATATTCGCAGTTCAAGTTACTTTCACAAAGAACTCCAATAAATTATTTAAACATGAATTCCCTCTGGCAAAACCATGTTGGGTCAGCCTGATGACCTTGAACTTATCCAGGGTACCCTGTTATAACATTGTTAATAACAGCTTCTAATATACTCCCTTGGGAGCAAGGACCAAGGTTGTAATAAGTGAAGCAAGGTGGCAGGATGAGGACGTGTTCTCCTGAACTCTTTGAATAGATTCCATCACTGCTGCAAATCTCTGGTGGAAAGTTACCTATTAAATCATGGACACCAAACACACCAAAAGAGCAATGTTTCCTGTAACCCGAGGACTCCCCTCCATCTCCCCAAACCCCCTCCCATCCCAAATTTGCTGAAGTCTCGGCAGACAATAATGAGGATCTATTCTGGGCCAATTAAGAACCATTCGTGCTGTTGCTACATAAGCACAGCCCGCCTACTGAATCTCTTAGAATGGAGATTAATTAACAGCATGAAACTAGCAGCAGAGCAGCCGGGTCCCTGCAGGAACCAATCCTTGCATGGCCCAGCTGAACAAATACAGGACGATTAGACAGACCCCCAAGGGGCAGCTAAACAACTTGCTTGGAGTCAAAGAATGTTCGTTTCTTGTCCCAGTGGAAAAGTTAATTGCTGGCCTGGAGAGAGCCAAGCGTAATGATTTCCTTATATAAACACGAGGCCCACTATCGGCAGCCAACACAAAGAAACACAGATGACTGCCCTGACAAACACTATATTGCAGTGGGCTTTCTCTTCCCTTGCAAAATATTTTGTTTGTTGATGGTGAAGACGGGGCTAACCGGGAAGCCAGTACACTGGTTGCCCTCACTCTCCTCTGGTAACTTTACTAGTCCATTTTCTCCAGAAGATGTTAAGTAACAAAGCCCTACTCCATCCCCTGGGGTGATGGGGGATAGTAGAGAAAATAAAATACCAGTCAAAATCTTGAACCAAGTGCAATTTTCAAGTAACATGAGGGGATAAAGCAAAAATAAACATTCTACTCTCCAGAAAGTACAAGGTAGAGCCTGCTATACTCATCAAATGCCAAAGGAAACAGTCTCATGCAAGTCAAGGCCAATTCTGGGCCTACATTTCTTTCAATAAATATTTTGATTTCATTAGTTGAACTGCTGGCAAAGTGTCTGAACCGCAATTATTTCAAAGTTTGGTTAGAGCGCATCACATTCATGGTAACAGGATCTGTCGTTACAAGCTCAGCCTCTGTGGTGTTGTGAATCCTAACATTTACAATGGGCTCCAGGCACTGATTAACCCTTTGGTTACCACTGTGCTTCGTTTCCAGCTTGTCTCCTCACTTGCTGTGAATGAGCAACGTTTGCCCTTTAAATGTAACCCACCATGCTTTCACCCGGTGTGAATGAAGTCGCTCACGTTTATGTGGCATTTTGGACTGCATTATGTGAGCAATTAACAGAAGCTGTGATACATCCCCTTAAAGGGAAGAAGGTGAAGAGGAGATTAATAGAGGTGATTTAAGAGTGATGTTAGTGAAGGGTTTGTGTCCTAAGACAAATCTGTTTCTACAGGCAGAAGGGTCAGTTTCCTGAAGGTAAAGATTTAAACCAATTGGCAGAAGAGTCAGAAGTGCAAAGAGGAGTAATTCTTTTAGGCAGTGAGTTATGATGATCTGGAACGCAGTGCCTGACAGTGTGGTGAAAGCAGACTCAATAGTCTTTTCAAAAGGAAATTGGATAAACAACTGAACTGAGGGAGATTGCAAGGCAATCATAGATTTCCTACAATGTTGAGGCAGGCCATTATGCCCATCGAGTTGACACCGATCCTCTGAAGACCTTCCCACTCAGAACCAGCCCCCTAACCTAACTCTGTAACCCCACACCGACCATGGCCAATCTACCTAACCTATACATCCCTGGACATTGGACAATTTAACCTGGCTATTCCACCCAACCTGCACATCTTTGGACGGTGGGAGGAAACCGGATCACCCGGAGGAAACCCACACATACACGGTGAGAACATGCAAACTCCACACAGACGTCCAAAGTTCATATTGAACCTGGGTCCCTGGGGCTGTGAGGCAGCAGTGCTAACCACTGAGCCGCCTCAATGATGAAACTCGGGCAGTTGGAGTAATTGGATAGAATTTTCAAAGATCTGATAGAGGCATGAGCCAAGCAAACCCCTTTCTGCATGGTACAATTCTAGGTACTTCACAGGAGCACATGGAGAAAAGAAAGTGGCAGGCCAAAGAAAATATCAATAGTGGTCTAAAGCTTTGCTAGAGTTCAATTTTAAGATATATTTTAGATGTAAGGAGGTAGGAGAAAAGGTTTAGGGAGATAATTTGACAATGTTCTGAAGAAGGACCACTGGACTTGAAACCCTGTGATTTCTCTCCACAGGTGCTGCCAGATCTGCTGAGTTTTTCCAGCAATTTCTGTTTATGCCTCTGATTCTTTGGTTTCTCAGTTTGAGACTATGTTGAACAACAGCAGAGTAGTATGTGGAATGGTTACACAAGAATAAAAGTCAGAATTGAGAGATTGGAGGGGCAGAATTGACTCACAGTGTAGAAGGAGATTACAGAGTAAAGGACAGATCCAAGACTTAAATCCAAGGCTGAGTTTTAAATTTGACACAACAACCCAGAATTTTATTTTGATACAAATAAATCCTAAAACTTTCTGCTTAAATATTCTTTTGTTAAGTAACAAGCTTATTAACAGATTCACTGAAATACAGAATTCACAATCTTTACAATAATATTTCCACCACTCACTTGAGCACTGGGGACATTACAGTCTAATTTCCACTCATTGGTACTTAGCGTCATTGAGAATAACAAATATAGTTGATTTTCTCCCTGCCTCGCTAAAGAGCACTGGTTGATTGTAACACTCAAGTTACTGGTCTCCTTGACACCAACTTGGTGTATTGGAGCCAAACTGTTGGAAAAGCTAATGGTTCTGACAGGGCTCATGCTGAGGAATATATTAAGCTTCATCAATCTGACAATGTCACTGGGACTTGAGTAGGAGAAGGCAAAACACTTCTGGGTCTCAAAGGAGACAGATCTATCATCCTCACTGCCTTCACAATGTTTGTCATACCAATGTACCTTGTACCTAATTGATAAATTGTAAAAGACCACATATTTGTTAAGACAAGGAGCTCTTCTCATTTGGCTACCTATTGCTTTTCCTCTAGCACACTAGAAAAAGCAGGCCATATAAATCACAATGTCGAAGGATGATGGCGGTACCAAATCTACCCTGATGATGATCACAAATGGGTGTGTGTGTGTGTACACGTATGCACGCACTCAGGAATACTTAGCAGAGTGACATCTTCTTGATTGGCTCCTGGGCGTGTGGTTACAAATTTGTTTTTGAACAACACAGCAGAAACAGCTGGTGAAGGAGAAAAACATCTCGTTCTTCTACAAGTGGAGAACTAAAAGAATAATCCAGCGTAGCTAGCTACTCCCTCTGCAAGTTCCCTTCTTCAAAGGAAAAGAGGAAAAACCATCTTCAGAAACACTGACGTGGTGTGTCAAAGATTCAGGAAGAACGGAATGCAAACATCTCATCAACACCTCTACTTATGTCAGAACCATGCTTCACTGACTTTTTCTGCTTTTTCCCTACTCATAATATTTATGTCCAATTTCATCTGTGTTGTTTCTAAGTGTATGGACTTTTTTTTAAAAAAGGGTATAGTTGAAGTTGTGGTGAGTATTTCACAATTCACATTTCAATTCTGCCATTGGTTAAAAACAATCTGTTGGCAAGAAATAGCTGCTTTCCTGTTAAATAAAGAATCTAGGAGAAAGTGAGGACTGCAGATGCTGGAAATCAGAGCTGAAAATGTGTTGCTGGAAAAGCGCAGCAGGTCAGGCAGCATCCAAGGAGGAGGAGAATCGACGTTTCGGGCATGAGCCCTTCTTCAAGAATGAGGAAAGTGTAGGGCTCATGCCCGAAACGTCGATTCTCCTGCTCCTTGGATGCTGCCTGACCTGCTGCGCTTTTCCAGCAACACATTTTCAGCTCTGATTTCCAGCATCTGCAGTCCTCACTTTCTC
>NC_057719.1:83996043-84048673 GCF_004010195.1 Chiloscyllium plagiosum
GTCCCCCTTAGTCCAAGAACTCCCCACCTACGTTCGGGACACCACCCACGCCCTCCACCTCCTCCATGATTTTCGCTTCCCCGGTCCCCAACGCCTTCACCATGGACACCCAGTCCCTGTCCACCTCCACCCCCCATCACGAAGGCCTCATAGCCCTCCGCTTCTTCCTTTCCGGCCGAACCAACCAGTACCCTTCCACTGACACCCTCCTTCGACTGACTGAACTGGTCCTCACCCTGAACAACTTCTCTCTCCAATCCTCCCACTTCCTCCAAACCAAAGGAGTAGCCATGGGTACCCGCATGGGCCCCAGCTATGCCTGCCTCTTCATAGGATATGTGGAACAGTCCATCTTTGCAGCTACACTGGCACCACCCCCCACCTTTTCCTCCACTACATCGATGACTGTATCGGCGCTGCCTCGTGCTCCCACGAGGAGGTTGAACAGTTCATCCAATTTAACAACATCTTCCACCCCGACCTCAAATTTGCCTGGACCATCTCAGACTCCTCCCTCCCCTTCTGAGACTCTCCATTTCTATGCTGATAATGTGTTGCTGGAAAAGCACAGCAGGTCAGGCAGCATCCAAGGAGCAGGAGAATCGACGTTTCGGGCATGAGCCCTTCTTCAGGGAGGGCTCATGCCCGAAACGTCGATTTTCCTGCTCCTTGAATGCTGCCTGACCTGCTGCGCTTTTCCAGCAATACATTATCAGCTCTGATCTACAGCATCTGCAGTCCTCACTTTCTCCTCTCCATTTCTATCTCGGGCGACCGAATCAACATGGACATTTACTATAAACTGACTGACTCCCACAGCTACCTAGACTACACCTCCCCTCTCCCTGCCCCCTGTAAAAATGCCATCCCATATTCCCAATTCCTTCATCTCCGCCGCATCTGATCCCAGGAGGACCAGTTCCAATACCGAACAACCCAGATGGCCACCTTCTTCAAAGACCGCTATTTCCCCCAGGCGAGATCGACGATGCTCTCCACTGCATCTCCTCCACTTCCCGCTCCTCCAGCCTTGAGCCCCGCCCCTCCAATCGCCACCAGGACAGAACCCCATTGGTCCTCACCTACCACCCCACCAACCTCCATATACATCGTATCATCCGTCGTCATTTCCGCCACCTCCAAATGGATCCGACCACCAGGGATATATTTCCCTCCCCTCCCCTATCAGCATTCCGAAAAGACCACTCCCTCTGTGACTCCCACGTCAGGTCCACACCCCCACTCCCGGCACCTTCCCCTGCAACCGCAAGAAATGCAAAACTTGTACCCACACCTTCTCCCTTACTTCCCTCCAAGGCCCCAAGAGATCCTTCCATATCCGCCACAAATTCACCTGCACCTACACACACATCATTTACTGCATCCGCTGCACCCGATGTGGCCTCCGACCACAACAAAATGATGGTTGGAGGAAGAGCGCCTCATCTTCCGCCTAGGAACCCTCCAACCACAAGGCAGGAACGCGGGTTTCACCAGTTTCCTCATTTCCCCTCCCCCCACCTTGTCTCAGTCAAATCCATCGAATTCAGCACCGCCTTCCTAACCTGCACTCTTCTTCCTGACCTCTCCGCCCCCACCCCAGTCTGACCTATCACCCTCACCTTGACTTCCTTCCACCTATCGCATTTCCAATGCCCCTCCCCCAAGTCCCTCCTCCCTACCTTTTATCTTAGCCTGCTGGACACACTTTCCTCATTCCTGAAGAAGGACTCATGCCCGAAATGTCGATTCTCCTCCTCCTTGGATGCTGCGCTTTTCCAGCAACAGCTGTTTTCAGCTGTTAAATAAAGAAACCTGGTGTTTTGTTTTAACCTGGGTTCAACAGACTAATTGAGGACAAGACGAAGTGATGAACTATCTTGAAGTTTAGACTTCAAAGTAACATTATTTATTATACATTAATACTAACATGGTAACCACATACACCAGGCTCTGACTTATGCTTACATTTGGTAAGGACTAATCTCTCTTTATTCTTTCACATCCGTGCTGGTAGTGTGGGCTGCTCTGTAATTTAGCTTGGTGTGGTGGTGTCTGTTCTAACTCAGCCTATGCTATGTTATTTATGCTCAGTGAAGTGCAGCTCCGTGACACTGCATCATTTCTCCAGGGTCTTGAAGAACAAACTCAGCATAATTCCATGACAAACAGGAACTGATAATGTTGGTAAAACGCACAGTGCACAATCTAACACACGCTACAATGCAAAAGATATTAAAGAAAGACATATTGATATAGCACCTATAACAATCTTATGACATTTCAAAGCATTTCCAGTTAATTAGGTCCTTTTCAAGTTTTGTCACCATTGAAACATAGGAAACGCAATGGAATATTGTTCGAGATAATCTGTACGTTTGTTATATTGATTGAGGGATAAATACTGACCAGGGCACCAGATCTAATTGCCCTGTTCTTTAAAAATAGTGCCATGAATTTGTTTAATTCCATCCGAGACAGAGTGCTTTAATATCTTTGGAAATATGGTACTTCTGACAATGCAACATTCCCTCAGTACTGTCCTGGAGAGAACAGAGATTTTGTGCTCAAACCTGCAGGGGATCCTGAATACACTACTATCTGATTCAGGGGTAAGTGTGAACAACTGAGCCACAAGTAACAATGTTCAGCCAGAGACTGCATTGCAATCATGATAAAGGTGGATACTATATCATCATCATTTGAAAACTGGATTCTAAGATGACAAAACAGATGCATGGTTTTATTTTGAAAAGTCAGACAGGTTTTTGGAACAATGGACTGAGACTGAGTTTCTGCAAACAATCTTGCTGGAAAATAAATACTGCTTTGCTCTTTATGTTAAGATTATTGAAATAGGCCAGAAATTGAAATGCACCAGCCATATAAATACTGTCCGTACAAGACCAGGTCAGAGGCTAGGAATCCTGTGACAGGTAACTCACCTTCTGATTCCTCAAAGCCTATTCGCCATGCACAAGACCCAAGTTAGGAGTGTGATGGAATATTTTTCACTTGCCTGGACCAGTGCATTTCTAACCACAGCTGAAAATGTGTTGCTGGAAAAGCGCAGCAGGTCAGGCAGCATCCAAGGAACAGGAGAATCGACGTTTCGGGCATAAGCCCCCATTTCTAACCACACTCAAGAAAACTAACACCATCTAGAACAAGTCAGCCTGCTGATCGGTACCACATCCACAAATGTTCATTCCCTTCACTGATGCACAGCAGTAGTGTATACTATCTACAGAAGGTCACCAAAGATCCTTGGGCAGCACTTTCGAAACCCACAGCAACTAACACTTAGAAGGATAAGGGCAGCAGACACATTAGAACACCACCCCTCCAGGACACTGAACATTCTAATTTGGAAACATATCACTATTCCTTCAGCGTCGCCTGGTAAAAATCCTGAAACTCCTGCACTAACAGCATTCTGGGTCTCCCTACACCAAATGGACTGCAGCAGTTCAAGAAGGCAGCGCCCTTTCTCAAGGGTAACTAAGGATGAGTAATAAATGCTGACCCAGCCAGGGAAGCTGACATCCCAAAAACAAACTGCACTCTGATTTTGGACCTGTCCACTATTAACACCAGCTGGCATCATAACACAATATCCAAGGACATTGGTGCTCAGCCATTTCAGGATTTCTTACAAATCCAGAATAATGGAATACACACAAGACTTTTTTTAACAATGCAAGGGAGATTGGATATCATCTATTACTTGCTAATGTGCAATACAGATTGAATTTTGTCCATGGTTTGCTAATGTTTAATGCAGACTGTATATGATCCACATCTTCCTACGTTCCAGTGAAGAAGGAAGAACAGACTGCAGTGTAAGGGGTCTGGAACTTGCTCATTTCCAAGGAAAGCAGAATAGGAGCTGTGGCTAGCTAAAAAGGAAACCTAATGTCTTTCTTAGTTCCAAAGCTTAAACAAAAAAGCCCAAGAAAGTCCATACTAAAATCAATTAAGGACAAATTGGACTCAAGCTTTTCACTAGCACAAACCTACCTTAACTTCAAACTTATAGCACAGAAGCACTATTTTCTTGTTTGCAAGTTCCTTGAAAGTGGAGTTACAGATAGACAGGATAGTGAAGGCGGTGTTTGTTATACTTGCCTTTATTGGTCAGTGCATTGAGTACAGGAGTTGGCAGGTCATGTTGCTGCTATACAGGACATTGGTTAGGCCACCTTTGGAATAGTGGGTGAATTTGTGGTTACCCTGCTATAGGGAAGATGCTGTGAAACTTGAAAGGATTCAGAAATTATTTACAAGGATGTTGCCAAGGTTGGAGTGTTTGAGCTGATAGTCTGGGGCTGTTTTCCCTGGAGCGTTGGGGGCTGGGGGTTGGTAACATTATAGAGGTTTATAAAATCATGAGGGGCATGGATAGGGTGAATAGACATGTTCTTTTCCCTGGGGTGGGGGAATCTGAAACTAAATTTAAGGTGAGAGGGGAAAGATTTAAAAGAGGCCTAAGGGGCAACGTTTTCAAGAGTGGTGTGTATGTATGGAATGAGCTGCCAGAGGAAGTGGTAGAGGCTGGTTCAATTATAGTATTTAAAAGGCATCTGGATGGGTATATGAATGGGAAGGGGTTAGAGGGATATGGACCAAATGCTGGCAAATGGGACTGGATTAATTTAGGACATCTGGTTATCATGGACGAGTTGGACCAAAGGGTCTGTTTCCATGCTATACAGGTCTATGCCTCTATGGAACTAAGGCAGGTAGGAAGAATGAATACATAGATCAGACAGGATCGAACTGAATGGCAAACCAGACTTGGGACTGGCTGGTCAAATTATGTTCCGATATCAGTACTCATTAGATTGCACTTGTTCACTATTCTTTCCAAAGGAAACACAAAGGGTATGTTGAATAAGGCAACTCTTTAGAGAACCAAAGAAATAAACTTCATATTCTTCAGTCCGCACAAGAAGCTATAAGACCATAAGGTATAGGAGCAGAAATTAGGCCATTCAGCCCATTGAGTCTGCTCCACCATTCAATCATGGCTAATAAGTTTCTCAACCCTATTCTCCCACTTTCTCCCCTCGATACGTAAGAACCTATCTATCTCAGTCTTAAATATACTCAATGGCCCGGCCTCCGCAGCCTTGTGTGGCAATGAAATCCATAGATTCACCATTCTCTGGCTGAAGAGGTTTCTCCTTATCACTGTCTAGTCTCCATAAAAGTGAAAGAAAGTCCACCAACTCCTCTGCTTCCTCACTGGGTAAAGACACTAAATTGTACAATACAGAGTTACAAGTTCAATATTTGGATGTTTGGAGGTGGCATCTCTCAGGATGTTGCATACAATTGCTGAACAGACCAGTGAAAAAAAACACAAAATTGGTCAAAGATATTCTTTTTTTTTTACAGTTTAGTACTGTGCAAAGGTGGCCGACTATCGTTTAATGCTGTGATTGATACTGGGAATAATTCTAAGTTACCTTGTTCTTAATTCCTCTTTCAGAGGAAATAGTTTATGAGCATTTATCCTGTCAAAACTTAACACCCCAGTCAGATTACCACTCGTGCATTTGTACAGAAGAGAATACAAGCCACAAATCTGCAGCCTCTCCTCATCAGCTGGCCCACTAAGCCATCATTCAGCTGAATCTGAGTGCACAGTTTCCAAGGCCAGTATGTTCTTCTTGAGGTACTGTGCCCCAGAACCGAATACAGTATTCTTGAGATGAAGGGCCAGATTCCATAAGCTTCGATGATTCAATTTTTATCTGTTCACAAGCAAGTAATTCAGGCATTTGGACTCCCTAACCTCTGCTCTTCAATGACTGCTAATTTCTTACCATTTAATAAACATTCTTATTTATCTTTCTTGCATCCAAAGTGAAAGACTGCACAGATTCCCAGATTCAGATCCATCAATGAGGATACTGGAAATTGTGATTCTGGAAATTGTTATATAATTGCCGTGGAGCACAACAAAAGCTGCCTGTAGTCAATTTATTCACTTATTTCAGTCAAATTTTAGACATTCACATTCATGTTGTCTTCCCTCAATCATCGAAGGTATAAGATCCCTATCTGTTTTGCTTTATGGGACAACTGTCCAACGTAACAGCGTACTATCATCCAATCCAACAGGAAGCATTTGGGGAAATCGGGTCATACTAGATAGTAGAAGTGTAGGAAAGGCAATGATGCGCAGCAGCGAACAGGAGGAAAACATATGGAAGCTAGCATCCAAGGATAACAGGGAGAATTGACAATGGCAGTGTTCAGCTAACAAGCAGCACATTCTGAAAATGTGCTCGAGAGAGAGATGGAGACTGTCACTATGAATAATTTACTGGTGTTGAACATGAACACTGATTTCACTGGCTGACAAGCACTTTCACAAGTCTTAAATAGGAAGTAATGGGCCTGTGTGCCTGTTGCCTGCAGCAGACATGGCATGAACACTTTAATGTTACAATAGGACACCAAAAAATAAGGAGCAAACAACCAATCGTTGAAGCAGGCTGATTCATTAAGAGGTGTTAGCAGAAGACCAGCCTAGTAAGGATCTGCTGCACTGATCCTGATCCACCAATAGTGAGTCATCCTCAACACAAAACAGAAACAGAGTGAATCATGAAATAATTTCTACTTATGTTAACATCAGAGTCAGTTAAGGACTTCTGGAATGTAATATAGTTTAAAAATGGTAGTAATTTGAAGATAGCAATATCTCAAAGACAGTTTGCAGTTATCGCCACATCAATCGTTAGGATGAGGGATGGATGTTGACCAGATCAATTGCAAAACTTCCTCCATACTACACACTGATGTGAACAAACATCTGTTAAAAAATACACCATTTTACTACCCCCCCAACTACCTGTAATCTCTATAATTTTAACCCCAAACTGTTCCTGAAGGCAATTACATCACAGAAAAAAAAAACTCACCCCATCATAACTATACTGAATCTTATCTGGAGGAACACACTCCAGACTCCGAAACCCGAACTCTCCACTGTAACTCTCCAATTACACTGTACATGTCTCAGCATCAAAAATGTATCCATTTTTTCCTCAAGATATGTGATTATGGTCAACCAGTCTGTGTTACAACCATTCCATTGCTCAATTGTCTTGTTTTGAAAGGGGTTTCTCTGAACCTCTGTTCTAACTTTATTCAAATGGCAGTCCACATCATCGACTCTCAAATCAGAGGAAAAAGGCACTTGCTATTTCTTTCAATCAAATGTTTTCATAATGTAAACAAAACTTGCAACTAAAATATATGTTAGCTTTCTCAGTTCTACAGGAATTAATTCTAGTATCTCA
This sequence comes from Chiloscyllium plagiosum, assembly GCF_004010195.1. NCBI lineage: Eukaryota > Metazoa > Chordata > Chondrichthyes > Orectolobiformes > Hemiscylliidae > Chiloscyllium > Chiloscyllium plagiosum. The sequence goes on from NC_057719.1 coordinate 84,003,360, forward strand.
AGTCTCTCTTCTTGATACGAATTCCCATCTCTGGCTGTAGATACTTTATTTTGGACTAAATACTATGGATTTTTTAAATATAATCTACAACAGCCATGATACAGGAATATTTGCATACCAAATGACGGAAGCAGTGTGCAGGTTGGCATACCTAAACCAGCCCATATCTGACAGATCAGATCCAAGCTTTGCAGTTCTACCACGACCAATCATCAATGGTGGTGGCTAATTAAACAACTAATGGGAAGGGGTCTCCCACATCATAAATGGCAGTCTTCAGCTAATTCACTTCAAATGGTATCAAGAAAATGCTGAAGGCACTGGATATTGCAAAGAATATAAGTCTAAACCAGCACTAAGCTCCAGAGATGAGGTGATAGTTTATTTTTTAAACATTTCTCATGCAATATTGGCATGGACAGCAATTGTTGCCAAATGTTTGGGGCTGACTGGCTTGCTCGGCCATTTCAGAGGGAAGTTAAGAATCAGTTATGTCGCGATCGAACTGGGGTCTCCTGTCTGGGCCGATCAGATAAGGATAGCTGATTTCCTTCACTAAAAGACATTTGTGACTCAATGGGTTTTTATGACCATCAACAATGATTTTGAGCTCACTGTTACTCCAGTTTTCATGTTTCCTGGAATAAATCAGATACAATCAGGGCAAAATTCCTCACTGGTGGCTAATGCAAGTCAAACATCACATCTCCATGGTGCTACTGACAGAGTTCCTCAGGGTAGTGCCCTCGGCACAACCATCGTCAGTTATTTCATCAATATATTCCCTCTATAAGACCACAATGCGTAGGTTCATTGATGAGTGCACAAGTATCCATTTGTGATTCCCCTACTACTGAAACAGCCTGCGTCCGTATGTCGCAAGACATGGATACTACATGGGCCTGGCTGACAAGTGACAGCTAACATTTGTGCCAGACAAGAGATCAGCAATAACTATCTCCAACAAGAGAGATTGTAGCCATCACTCCTTGACAATCAATCAATAGTATTACCTTTGCTGAACCCCAACCATCAATACTTGCAGGATACCACTGACCAGAAATCAAACCAAAACAAACACTCCATAAAAAGATACAGTGGCTGTAAGAACAGGTCAGTTGCAAGAAAATCTGCTGTGAATAGCTCATCTCCATACTTCCTGAAGACTATCCACTAACCACAACTCTCTGTTTTCCAAGTTCTGAACAAGAGTCATTGAGTCATAGAAACATACAGCACGGAAACAGACAATTCGGTCCAACCCGCCCATGCCGACAAGATATCCCAACCCAATCTAGTCCCACCTGCCAGCACCCGGCCGATATCCCTCCAAACCCTTCCTATTCGTATACCCATCCAGATGCCTTTTAAATGATGCAATTGTACCAGCCTCCACCACTTCCTCTAGCAGCCCATTCCATACACGCACCACCCTCTGCATGAAAACTTTGTCCCTTATGACTCTTTTAAATCTTTCCTCTCTCACCCTGGACCTATGCCCTCTAGCTCTGGACTCCCCAGCCCCAGGGAAAAGACTTTATCTATTTACCCTAAGCATGCCCTCATGATTTTATAAATCTCTATAAGGTCACCCCTCCGACGCTCCAGGGAAAACAGCCCCAGCCTGTTCAGCCTCTCCCTGTAGCTCAGATCCTCCAACCTTGGCAACATCCTTGTAAATCTTTTCTGAACCCTTTCAAGTTTCACAACATCTTTCCGATAGGAAGGAGACCAGAATTGCAAGCAATATTCCAACAGTGGCCTAACCAATGTCCTGTACAGCCGCAACATGACCTCCCAACTCCTGTACTCAATACTCTGACCAATAAACGAAAGCATACCAAACGCCGCCCTCACTATTCTATTTACTTGCGACTCCACTTTCAAGGAGCTAGGAACCTGCACTCCAAGGTCTCTGTTCAGCAACACTCCCTAGAACCTTGCCATTAAGTGTATAAATCCTGCTAAGATTTGCTTTCCCAAAATGCAGCATCTCTAAATTCATTGGACCCAAAACATTAAGTCTGATTTCTCTCCATGGATGCTGCAGACCTGCTGAGCTGTTCCAAAAAATTCTGGTTTTGTTTCTGATTTCCAGCAGCCTCAAGGTGAAACGGCTACAAAAAGATAGGTTGAAAGGTCAGGGTGAGATGGAATAGGAAGAAACTTGTGTGAAGTATAAAACACCAGCACTGATGATTTGGACCAAATAGCCCTTTTCTGTGTATATTCTAAATAACTCACTGTAATCATCCTGGTGATCCATTTTTATTGATTTCTATTATATTCAAAATTATAACCATTACTCCAACGGAGGCCTAATGATGGGAGTGTTCAAATTTATTACTTCTTTCCTAATGCATTCTGGCTCTCACTCATAAAAATGGTTTTATCCATTGGCACTCACACGTTTTAGGCAATTACATATTTGCTCCTCCTGTTTTTCTATTTGCGCACAATCTTCACTGTTGCTTATTTCAATGTATACCTTCATTTTCTTGTTGCTTCATGACAGGAAGACAGAGGCTGGAATAAGCTAGTTATTCCAGCCTCAGACTAATCTATAATTTAATCTCAATCTCAATTAATTTTTGTGGAACTACCTTTGCATGAAGATTTGGCCAACTGCTGCCTGGAATGAGCTGGTTCAGGTTACAAGGATTTATCTCCTGGGGCTAGACTTCCCCATCATAGGAATCAGGCCATTCAGCCCACTGAGTCCACACTGTCTCTCCAAAGAGCATTCCACCATATCTCCGTATCCTTGCATTTCCCATGGCTAATCCACTTAGTCTGCACATCCCTAGATACTATGGGCAATTTAGCATGGCCAATCCACCTAACCGTACATCTTTGGACTATAGGAGGAAACCCAGCCACAGCAGACATGGAGAATGTGCAAACTCCACACAGACAATCATCTGAGTCGGGAATTGAACCCAGGTCCCTGGTACTGTGAGGCAGCAATGCTAACCACTCAGCCACTGATGTGCCCCGATCAGCGGCAAGAAAATCTCCATTTATCTTCAAAATTCTAAAAATGAAATAAAATCATCCAAAAACAAGTTATTGAAAATAAAATGGTGTCCTCAACCTGCCTGGCCAACCCGTCTATCATTTCATCATCCAACTTTACCAAGCCCCTACCTTTGTGTCCTCTTTAATTGTAGTGTCATGGTAAAAATGGATTTAGAACTGTTGCACCAGGGTTCACTTTGAAGCTTCTCCAAGCGCAACAACATTCAGCAATCCTAACCTAAACCATTTGGTCCATCAGCCAAAGACCTGTCCACATTGACTGCCAACACATCGACTTTTATACCACAGCCTCGAATTTCTCCAGCAAACATTCTTCAAAGCACAGAGGAGCAAACCCTCCAAGGTGTATCCTAACCTCCCAGAGATCAATACCAGCAGAAAAAAAAATTAATAGGAGCCTTAAAACAATGTGATTTCAAGAAAATGCGATTTTAACAATCTGTTTATTAGTTATAAAAACTAAGACTAAAACTAAAGAGTAGAAGAATAAAGACAACAAGACGCAAACACGTCACGGCCAGGAGAGGATGAGAAATGTTAGAAAAATGGTGTACAAAGATCAAGCTCTGAACGTGAGGAGCTTGATTTTAAGTCCTAGAGGCTGTAAAGCGCCTAAGCAGAAAATGAGGTTCTCTTCCTCCAACTTCCATTGATCTTTATTGGAATATTGTGACAGCCAAGGATGGAAATGTTAGCATGGGAGCAAGGCAGTTTATTGAAATAGCAAGCAACTGGAAGGCTGGGGCAATTCCTAAGAACAGGATGGAGATGTTCCGCAAAACAGTCACCAAGGCTGCATTTGGACTCACCAGTGTAAATGAAACCACACTGCGAGCAACAAATAGAGCAGACTAGATTGAAAGAACGACAAGTAAAACGCTGCTTCACTTGGAAGGTATGTCTGGGGCTTTGGACATTGAGGAAGTGAATGGACAAGTGTAAATCTTCTGCGATTGCATGGGAAGGTGCCACGGAGGACAGATGGAACTATTCGGAGTAACAGAAGAGTGGACCAGGGAGTCACAGAGGGCATAGTCTAAACTCTCAATGAGAGCAAAAAGTCACAAAGGCAGATTAAATGGGAGCTCAACTGTCAAAATGTATGAGGTCATCCACTCTGAATGTGAGGAAGACAAACTGAATTTTTAAAAATTCATTCACAGGATTTGTGAATCAATGCTGCTACTAGGATATTTTGCGTACAAAGACATGCAAACGCCTCTAGGAATGGAACAAGGTACATCTCAGGGCTTCTCATTTCCTCTTTCGGAGTTCATTCATCTTATGCCGCCTTGAATGCTTCTGGCATCTCTATCTTGCAGCATCTCTGCCTTACCTTGTTACACTTTGGCCCACAGGCAGAGCTTAATGGTTCACAGCCCTTTTGTTGTGACTTGCCTTTTAGCACACACACACAAAGGCAGGTAGCTTATCATGGTCGTCAGCCGTCATCAGTTCAAGTGGTGGACACCTCGCTGTATGGCACCATGCTTCATTAATCTCATGCCTGCACCATATGCCAGCTGCTGGTGTGGCAAACATATTGTTTGTCCACAAAGCAAATGGTCACGTCTCAAAATCTAGGTGGAACAGCCTTCAGTTAGTCAAGGGGGAATACTCTATAGTCAGAGGGCCTGAACAGTAAATCAAGTGCAACCTCTGATATCTGTACAGGAGCTTGGGCACGGTCCTCTCCTGATAACTGATGGGGAGCCTAAAGCCTTTGCTTTTTTGACTGGAAAGAAATAAACATGGATCAAATGAGATGAAAATGGCTGACACAGATATTTGTGCTTGTGCAGGGAGATGAGGTGTTCTGACTGATTAAATACTCAGCGCAAATGGGATGTAAGGTTAGTGGCATGGGGGGGGCAGTGGGTGGGTGAGAGCAAGTGAAGGAAGATTTTGCATGCGTAGTGAGAGTGGCAGAGTATAAGCCTTAGCAGTTGGTGTGTGCAGTCGCCAAAGTAGAGTGAGTGTGAGATAACAGAGACAAGAATGCGGCACTCACCCTTGTGGTGCAGAGAAACGTTACTACATTACTGGCCATTCCTGCTGTCCATTGAAACACACTGACCTAGGTGACCACCTCAGGTGGGATGACCTTCTTTGCCAAGCCTGGACGGTCCTCCTCTGCACCACCCCATCCACCAGGATCTCCATGCCCCTGTCAGCAAAGCAAGGCGCAAATGCCCTCCTGTCTGACATGTCTGGTGCAATTCACGTGAACCGTGCAAGGGAGCTCTGGTCTGATAGCTGGACTCCAAAAATGGCACCATGCCAGGAATCGCAGGAGGGCCCATCAATGGTGGATGCTTTTGCCAGTGATGAGCAGAGCATCATAGGGATGTGATGCATTGGTAATGAAGCTAATCTGGGAGGATAGCACGAGAAATCTCACTCGGCCTCATGAAGCAAAAAGCTCTGAAACGCACCAAAATTGGCACTTAATCAATTTCTGATAAATGTTATTCTATGTTTCCGACAAGACAACAGCGGCCATACTTCAGAAGTGATTAATTGGTTGAAATGCGCTTTGGGACATCACTGTGGACGTACCTATACCCCAAGGGCTGCAGCGGTTCAAAAAGCCAGTTCAACATCAAGGGGAATTAGGGATGAGTAATAAATGCCAAGCCAGAAATGCCTCCATCCCATGAATAAATAAAAGAAATGCTCTGGGATGTAGCAAACCCTCTTCCCTCATGGAGTTGATTACTGTGAATGGTTTCAGACTGGCAGGGGAGAAAGCAAAATACTGCAGCTTTTGGAAATTTTCCAACATAAACAAAGTGCTGGAAATACTCAGCAGTTTAAGCAAAATCCACAGAGAGAGAGAGAGAGAGATAGAGAGGAAAAATAAGTTAGATTAACATTTCAGAAATAACTCTTTACCAAAGCTAACATTCCAATAAGAATCACAGGGCTATTCTGTTTGACATCTTCCTCTCTTTGCAGATACTGTTTATCCGACTGAACATTTTGATCTTATCTGATTCCATAATGCGCCTACTCCGGCATTTTTGATGGGGAAAGGCAAGGGACCTTGCAGATTAATTATCCCATGGCTGTTTCACAATGGACACAGAGAAGGGAGGCACAGTTGAACACAAATTCATCAAAAGATGTGTTACTCAGGAAAATAAAAAAAGAACATGCTCATGAATACAGGAAAGGCAACAGATAAGACTTACACAATTGGTATATATTGCATACAACTAGTGGTGTTATTTTAGTGTCACTGGACTTGTGATCCAGAGGCCTGGAGTAATGCCCTGGGGGCATAGGTTTAAACTTCGCCATATCCACTATTGGAATTTAAACTCAACCAATAAAATCTGAATTTAAATTCTCATTTCTATAATGCAGATCATGAAACCATCATCGATTGCCACAAAACAAAATCTAGTTTACTTGAGTCTTTTGAAAAAGAAAACCTACCATCCTTCCTGGTCTGGTCTACATGTAGCTTTTAACTGCCCTCTGAAATGGCTCATCAAGCCTCTCAGTCCCTCAAGGGCAATTAGGGATGGGCAACAAATGCTGATCTTGCCAGCGACACCCACATATCACGATAGAATGAGGAAAAAAACCTCAGGAATGCAGAAGCGCTTTACAGCCAAAGAAACACCTTTGAAGCGTGATCACAGTTATAATTTAGGGAATGTAGTTGCCAATTTGCACACAGGAAGCTCCTATGTACAACAATGAGAAAGATTCAAACAGTCATACAGCATGGAAAGAGTCTCTTCAGTCCAACTCGACCATGCTGACCAGATATCCTAATTAATCTAGTCCCATTTTGCCCATATTCCTCTAAACCCTTCCAATTTATGTACCCATCCAAATGCCTAATTGTACCAGCTTCAACTACTTCCTCTGGCATCTTATTCCAAATGCACATCACACTCTGCGCGAAAATGTTGCCCCTCCGGTCCCTTTTCAATCTTTCCCCTCTCATCTTAAACCCATGCCCTTTAGTTTTGGACTCCCCTACCCTCAGAAAAGAGATTGTGGCTATTCACCTTATTTATAAAAATCATCAGGACATAGATATCTATAAGGTCATCCCTCAACCTCCATTTCTCCAGGGTAAATAGCCTATTCAGCCTCTCCCTACAGCTCAAACCATCCATGCCCGGCAACATTCTTATAAATCTTTTCTGTACCCTTTCAGTTTCACAATATGTTTCTTACTGCAGGAAGAGCAGGACTGAATGCAGTATTCCAAAAGTGGCCAAACCAATGTCCTGTACAGCCACTCCATATCTGTTTCAGTGATGTTAATTGAAGGATAACTATTGGCAAGGACACTATGAAGAATCCCTTACCCTTCTTCAACAATAGTGTTAAGTGATTTTTGCATCCATCAGAAAGATCAGATGGAGCTTCTGATTAACATCTCTGAAAGAGAGAACTTCTGATAGTGTTACAGCTCCCTCAGTACTGCACTAGGAATGTCAGCCTGGATTGTGTTATCAAGTCTCTTCTGTGTTGATTCTTCCTGTGAATATTTTCACTTCTTTGTGGAAGTCCATTTCAGGTGACAGGACAGCTCAAACATAAACCACAAGATGTCCAAGTGGTTACCTGCCTCACCAAACGACTCTTATCTTGTCACTCCAACCCCAATACGTTAATCAACACCAAACATAACATTCCTGCTTCTCATTCAGCTTATCAGTATAGCGTGACTAAATCTGTTAAAGCTTTGCAAGAGAACATCACATGCTTTTAAATAGATAACAGACTAGCATTTAAAGTAATTTAAGGCAGGCCTCCAGGTTCATTTTGTTGAAATGACTGACCGCTGCTGCAGGTGTTACAATAAAAGGTCTCCTTCAGTACAAGGCAGCTTCCAGTTACCACTAACAAAGTTACCCTCGGCCTAGAAAGAACCGAGCAAGAGAACAGGAATGCTGACAGCAAGGAAGCAAAGACAAGGGTTAAACATCTTGTTTGCGTTTCATAGTCATCAAGGAATGTACATTCCCCTCCCATCCCCTTTCCCTAAGGATGGAAGCTCCATCGAGAATGCACAGCTGGAAACTGAAATGCTGCAGAGCAAGTTTGGGATATGTTCCACAGAGAAATAGAGAGATAACGATGGAGATGGAGACAGATAAAAAGAATCACAGATATAGAAAAAAGGGACAGTTGGGGGGGGGTGGGTGGAGGTGTAGGAGGAGAGAGACAGAGCGAGAGAGAGAGAGCAAGAGCGAGAGATACCAAACACAAATTGAGAGATAGGCAGATAAATGTCAGACTGATAGCTTAGAGACATATATCAGAAGAATAAGATGAAAGAGGCAGTTAGAGAGCAAAGGTAAAATGAGTAAGTGCTTTGTTATTCATTCTCAAGGTGAGGGCGTCGTTGGATGGGCCAGCATTTATTGCCCATTCTAAATGGCAGTTAAGTGTCAACCATATTGCTTGGGTCTGGAGTGACATGTAGGGCACACCAGGTGAGGATGGCAGTTTCCTGATGGGTTTTCTGAAAATCGACAATGGGTTGTGGTCATCATTAGACCCCCTAAATCCAGGTTTTTACTGAATTCAAACTCCACCATCCACCATAGCAGGACACAAACTTGGGTCAGGAGAACATTACCTGGGCCTCTGCATTAACAGTCCAGCAACGTTACCACGAGGCCATCATCTCCCCTAATGAGCACCTGAGCAAGCATTGGCCTTAGTGCTCTGATTTAGGGAGAATAGAAAGTGGCTGGTGTTTCTTCTTCTGACTGCTAAATGATTAATCTGCTGGGATGTGCTTATAGGTGGTGATTGGGTGAGGATATAAACAGTCAGTTTATGCCGAGTTTGTCAGCACCCAAAGGTGGGGAGAGTGCAGTAAAATAGTATTGAAGTAGAAAATCAGTCATAATATAGCTGAATGATGGAGCAGGTCCAGGAGGTCAAGTGATCCACAGCTGCTCTTATTTCCATTTTTTTAAACATTTGAACTGGTCAGTGAATGCTGATGCCAAGAGCACTTGATACAAACATCCAGTTACTGCTGCTTCATGAGAAAGCTAGACGAGTCTAAGCACGTAAAGTTATGAAGGGTTAGAAAATGTCAAAGCTTGGTTTTAAAAATCTGCGTGCAATGTTATGGGAAGCCTGAGGTGAAGGAATGAAGTTGGATATGGTACCTCTACAGTTTGCCGGGGTGAAGTTGTTGCTGTTCTGTCATGTGCATGCACAAGGGAACTCAAAGCTAAACTCACAAGATACAATTCTCTTATAAGTGTAAGCAAAGAAAGAGGTCCACTCAGATCATTTAACTGTAACTGTGCAAACTAATGATTAGACTATTACTCATTTAAAGAGAGGATCCACATCTGGAATGCATAGAGACTAAGTACATTTCCATGATGTAAATCACAAGGTTTTCAAAAAAAACCCAGCTGCAGCTTTTGCCAATTGTCTGCCCCATAGAACTTTTGACAGATACTTTCTAATTGCACACAAATGACCCTGAAGCATTTTGTTCAATCTGTCGGAGACAACTAAAGTAAATAACTGACTTAAAATAGAAACTACTCTTGGCTCTTCGACTCTGAAATGGCTCAGTTCAAGAATAAGCTCAGATTGCATCCGATAGCTTTGCTTTGATATAACATTGAGTGGAGTCAGCTAGATTCATACACACATTTCAAATTGTCCACAGTATCGTTTCCATTTGTCTCTCTGGCTGCAAGGCCTCTGCTCTTAACAGTGGTGTTGCCAATGGCTCTCCAAAACATGTCATGTCTCAAGTCTGCAAATGTCTTCCTGTTTCTGACACTTCCTGTAACATCAGACGTTTCTGTCACATTTTACTGAAAAATGGAGCAGCAGAAAATATTATCAGACGAGGTCAAGAAGCGCCAAAACCAAAGTAAGGGAAGGTGTTGGAAAAGAATCTAAGATTTAAGAAAACATTTAACCTGAAGGAGCAGACAAACGAAGTTGTCAAACCAACCCGGTCACTAAATATTTCTTAAAAGAATTTTCACAAACCCTTTTTTTCTCTAATGCAGGCCAAATTGACTCAGTAATATTAAAAATAACACATTTAATCAGTTACAAGTCTCATAGTAACATGATTCAACTTACCAAAACATTGGCTGTTATGTTTTTGAAAACCTTCTTTAATAATGTTTCTTCAAGGCCACAAGAGTTTATCCCATAGAAATAGAAGCTATACAACCCCATGATTCTGCTCTATCATAGAATCTCTACAGTGTGGAAGCAGGCCATTCAGCCCATTACCTCCATATGGACCCTCCAAAGAGCCTCCCACCAAGACCCAACCCCTTATCCTATCCCTGAAGCCCCACATTTCCCATGGCTAACCCACCTCACCTGCACGTCTTTGGACTGGAGGTGGAAGACAGAGCACCCAGAGAAAACTCACGTAAATAGGGTAGAAAGAGTAAACTCCAAACAGCTCGAATTCAGGTGCCTGGCGCTGTGAGGCAGCAGTGCTAATCAATTAGGTTAAGACTGATAGTTACCTTAAATTCATCCACCCACTTTTACTCCATATTCCTTGATACCATAAGATAATAAAAATCCAACTGACTATTTTTAAAGGGCAGCCATTGATATGCAAGTAAACAAAGCAATCAATGTGGAGATTTGAGACATAATATTCTCTACTGCTGATACACAATGCACAGTTTTTGATAGAGAATATCATTACCATTCTCCAAAATCCTGATCATACTGCTTATGTAACATGACTGTAACGTGACAGGTTTTTTTTCTTTTTTTCCAAAGAGGAGCATGTCACGTGCAGTACCACCTGACCTATTCTGAACTTCAAATTAGTATATTGCATAAGTGGACATAAAAGGCTGTAAAAGGATGGCAGTTCAAGGAGTTCATAACAAAAGGAACATTCCAGACTGATGTGAACCAATGCCCTTCCCTGAAAAAAAGATCCAAAATGGTATTATCAAGTTGAACTGGACACTCAAAAACAAAGACATTGACTATCTTAAAGTCTCAAGGTCTCAGAAACCATCATAGATTCCCTACAGCGTGAAAACAGGCCATTTGGCTCAACAAGTCCATACCAACCCTCCGAAGAGTATTCCATCCAGACCCATTACCTTACTCTATTACACTACATTTTCTCCTGACTAGTGCACCTGGCCTACAAATCCCTGAACACTATGGGCAATTTAGCATGGCCAATTCACCTAACCTGCACATCTTTGGGACTCTATTCACTGGAGTTTAGAAGAATGAGAGGTGACCTCATTGAAACATACAAGATTCATAAGGGGCTTGACAGGGTAAATGCTGAGAGGATGTTTCCCCTCATGGGAGAGTCTAGGACCAGAGGGCATAGTCTTAGAATAAAGAGTGTGCATTTAAAACAATTCAAGGAGGAATTTCTTCCCTCAGAGGATTGTCTCTTAGGAATGCCTTCGCACACTGACCATGTGAATATTTAAAGCTGAGAGAGGTAGATTCTTGGTTAGTAGAGGAATCAAGGGCTTTGGGGAAAAGGAAGGAACATAGATGTGTGGATCATTGGATCAGTCAGGATCCTATTGAATGGTGGAGCAGGCTTGAGGGGCCAAATGGTCTACTCTTGCTCCTAGTTCTTATGGTCGTTTGAGAGATAAAAATGATAAACCAGAAACTGGCAACCATAATTTGTAAGTCTATCATCACTGAAAACCTTTGTGCATGTTGTAAAACGTTAGCTGGTTCATCATATACCCTCTCTCAATTTTGCCAGTGATTGAAATATGGGTCTCAACCAGCGGATTCCAGTTGCTTAGATTATGTGATTGGTTTAAATGAAGAAGTTTTAACCCCATGTGCTGTCAAGACCAAATGAAAGGTTTTAATTTTTTTGAAAAGACAAGCAACTATTATCCAACACCTGAATATCTACAATACCACACTTACTCACACATTCATACATACCAGCACACAAACAAACAGCCAAGGGAACAACTGTGATGATAAGATATAGCATGCAGTTAGGTCTTAAACACTTGAAAGTTCTCTGTCACGCTTGATATTCCTTGAAATTTCTTAAAACTGTGAAGGCCTGTAACTTCTTGTTGGTCCACTGAAGGAGAGAGCCTGGAGGTTTAAGAGGACAAACTCTGTGTGATTTATTGCTTGCATTCGTATATTTGTCTTGTTCCTTTATAGTCGATCTCTGTGGTGAAAATCCTGGTTTCGTTCCTCAAATAGGAGGAAATCACAGCCATTCCAAATTCTCCGCCTGTTAACAGTTTTCCTTCTTTGCGGATCATGATCTTATTGTCCTCCTGCTTCGGAAAAAAAATGTACTAATGAAATATCCTTATCGGAAATCTAGCTTCTGCCATGTGACCGAAGTGCTTTTGTGCATTATACTCACAAATAGTTTTGGACAGCTAGTTAGTTGTCAAACAACAGAGTCCGGGTTTCACAAATTCATGCATCATCATGACACAACGGTTTATTGCACAACCATTTTCTGGTTTTCAACTCCAAAAAGCTTAAGAAGTGGGTAAACATTAACCATAGCAAAGATTTGTTGTATTTTAATGGCTGCTCAGCCAAAGATATCTCCCGAAAAGATTTGGCTGCATTTTAATAGCTTGTCGAGACATGAAAGTTCGTTCAAGGATGTTGTATGGTTTTATGTGTTTAGACAGGAAAATAAAAATCACCTGATCGCTCAACCCAACTTTGTTTTAAAATAAGTACTTGTTTCAAATTCGTACTTCATAAGTCCATATTGCGTGAATGTGAGAGAATGTAAAGTCTATGCTATTCCTTGTTGGATACATCTGCAGTACATATTAACCCTGCCATATCAGGAGGGAGAAAGCGATTGAATAATAACCCGATAAAGTAAGGGGAAGGAAACATATTTATGTTTATAAACACAGGCATGGACTTGTTGGATCAAAGAGCCTGTTCCTGTGCTGTAATTCTGATGTAATTTCGCACATGGTTCCATACTAAATTAAAACCCAATATCCTACCACTCCAAGCATTCACATCCCTTAATGTTGCACTAACCACGCCACTTCAAATAGAATGTCGAATGTGAACAGGCCACAATTTATTTTTCCATTAATACAACAATGGCCACATTCACTTTGAACCTAAACATCAGATGCAATAGAAAGCAACAGCTGTTTCAGCCAAAACATCCATCAACATTACAACACATGAACTGTAAACAATCATCCAAATGAATCATTAGAATTCTGAACCAAACATATGCATTTTCCCCACTACTTGTTTGCTACGGTCTTCCATTAGTTTCTTGAAAGTGAATACACGATGAAAACCAGAGCTGAGAGGAAACACCAAATGGTATATCCAGAATTATCTGAGATGTAAACCTTTGTGATTTTACATTGGCAGACAGCAGGAACGTAAATATTCTGGGCTTTAATATAGTGGGGGCAGTGTACTGAATTTCTGAACTGTAATTTTTTCTGAGAGTAGGCACTGTAAGTTTTGGGTATATAGCAGAGAGGCAAAGAAAAGGCAATAAATTTTGGGGGAATAAAGCAGCTTTATGACTTTTTCTCAAGTGCAATACTGGGTGAAAGATATATGAATCTATAAAGGGGCGATGAAACAGAAAAAATTAGAATCAGACCCATTAGGCTATTAATAGGACATTTGGCTCTGCTGTTCAATATGATCACGGCTAATCATCCAACACAGTATCCTGCTCCCACTTTCTCCCCATATCCCATTGATCCGTTTAGTCCTAAGAACTGTATCTAACAACTTCTTGGAAGCATTCAATGTTTTGGCCTCAATTGCTTACTATGGTAAAGAATTTCACAGTCTCACCACTCTCTGGGTTAAGAAATTTCTCCTCAGCTCAGGTCTAAATGGCCTACCCCACATCTTTAGACTGGGACCACACGATTCTGGAATGACCAGACAGCAGGAACATCCATCCTGCGTTTACCCAGTCGCATCCTGTTGGAATTTGGTAGGTTTCTGTGAGATTCCATTCTTTGAAACTCCGGTGAATATCATCCAAACCAATCCAGTTTCTCTTCATACGCCATCTCAGGAATCAGAGATGGAAATGTGTTGCTGGAAAAGCGCAGCAGGTCAGGCAGCATCTAGGGAACAGGAGAATCGACGTTTCGGGCATTAGCCCTTCTTCGGGCTTATGCCCGAAACGTCGATTCTCCTGTTCCCTAGATGCTGCCTGACCTGCTGCGCTTTTCCAGCAACACATTTCCATCTCTGATCTCCAGCATCTGCAGACCTCATTTTCTCATCTCAGGAATCAGTCCAGTAAACCATTGTTGAAGTCCTTCATACTCAGAAGATCCTTCTTTAGATAAGGAGACCAAAACTACACACAATACCACAGTTGTAGACTGAATTGAAGGCAAATATGATTTTTCTAGCATATAAAATTAAGGAAAAGTATGCAATTTTTTAGGGATAGAATATTAGAATCAATAGAAGGTATATGGATTTTGGGTGTTAAGATGAGTGGACCTTTTTAATCCTACAGAAATGTTATGGAGTACATTGGGAGATTAGGTTTTCTGAGATCACATCTGTACAGCTGCCTGTTCCTCTGTCTATGAAATAAAGTTCTGTATGCAGCTGTTTCCAATCTTCCTTTTCTGTATGGATGTTAGGTACTTGTAGTAGTTTTACTCAATAAGCCCAGTTCCTCGTCTGTCCCGAAAGAGATCATCCTCCAGCTAGTTGGTGTCTTATATTAAGCAAGAATTTGCAATGTGTTCCTCTGGATAAGTGCCTCTACTCTCTGTAAGCACATCCCCTTTCATCATTGTGTAAGTATGCCAGGTCTTGAACTTAGTGCAACAAAGGAGGTTAAAAACATAACTAGGTGCATTCAAAAGGAAACTCTCTTATTTGTTACTAAGGCGAGCCTGACACAACATATTCCTAATCAACAATCCCACAGTGAGACTCAAATATCAGTGCTGAAAGAAAAAATTATTGAAGGGAGGCATATTCTCAAGACAATGACAGCTTCCATCATGAGCTACAAAGCATGTAGGTAAGGATTTTTAACCCTTAGTTTACATTGCCCCTTGTCAGCTGAGAGGTGATGCTTCAGTCATCAGTGGTCTTCAACAGATTAGCCCATTACTTTTGTCACAAACTATCTTCTCATGGCTCTCTATTTTGTTAACACTGTTGGTCAGAGCTCCTTGAAACTTCTCTCACTTCCTTCAACTCCCACCTTACGTTACATTGTTCTATCCTCCTCTGCGCGTTGAATCAAGATTTGCTGCAAAATGATTGTCTATACTCTTTATTCTTCACTCTCTCAGTTTTTTGCTCCTATAATCTGCTAGCTCTGATCACTCAAGTTTAGCAAAATGCCTAATTGATATTTCCTGAATGATCTTGACATGAAATTTGCGCAAGGTGGCCAAAATTTATTAGTCTAGGGTTCTGCTCTTTGCATTTCAATAACAGTTTGCTATCAACTTTGTTGGGGGTGAGAACTGACAACAAGCAACAGGGCATCTCATACCTTAAGGAATGAGAGGCACGGTGACGCAGTGGTTAGCACTGCTGCCTCACAGCGCCAGGGACCCGGGTTTGATTCAGGTGTCTGTCTGTGTCGAGTTTGCATGTTCACCCCGTGGGTTTTCTCCAGTTGATCTGGTTTCCTAACACAATCCAAAGATGTGCAGGTTAGGTGAATTGGCCATGCTAAATTACCCTTGGTGTTCAGGGATGTGTAGGTTAAGTGCATTAGTTAGGGGTAAATGTAGAGTAATAGGTTAGGGGAATGGGTCTGGTTGGATTATTCTTCAGAGGGTCGGTGTAGACTTGTCGGGCCAAATGCCCTTCACACTGTGGGGATTCTAATTCTAAAGGACAAACAGTGTAGCTCTACCATCAATATGTTTTGAAGATATTAAGTCAGAGAGGAAAATTGTAAAAGGAAATAGAATGAATCAGAGTCAGCTCAGGTACAGAAAGATTGGGAAAGGATTAGATTAACATAATGTTATGCCTCACTCAGGTAGTGTACTGGAAATCGAGCCCTGCTATTCACATTCATTATCACTGAAATGAATGAATTTTTAAAAGTATGCAGAATTTTCCAACTCCTCTGTCCTTTAGATCCAGGTCGACAGAAAGTGCAGACTAAGTTTCTGTACGTAACAAGAATTACTACAGATTACAAATAAACAGATTCTAACTACAGAAAAGTAGTTATGAACTTTCAACATATAACCACTCGTTAAAATGTTAACACATTTAAAGCTCCGCACTACAAACACTACAGATAGAGACAAAATAAACATCTGTGCAATAGGTGGAGGAAAAGAATCATAGAATCGTACAGAACAGAACAGTCCTCTCAGCCATTGAGTCTCTGCACCAAAAACATCCATAAATCTACACTGGTCCTGCTTTCCAGCACTGGGCCCTGAGCCTTGAATGCAATGATGTTTCAAGTGCTATCCAAGTACGTTTTAAAGGTTGTGAGGTTTCCTGCTTCTACTACCTCCCAGGCAGTGCATGACCTTGTGGGTGAAATAAAGTTTCCTCAAAACCTCCCTAACCCTCAGGTCTTTCCCCTTATAAGTGTTGCCCCTTGTTATTGAACCTGCTTTCTATCCACACCCCTCAAAACCTTATACACATTTATTAGGTGTCACCCTCAATCTTCTCTGTTCCAAAGAAAACAATCTAGGCTTAACCAGCCTTGCTTCATAGCTAAACTGCTCCACAGAGACATAGAGTCATAGATATGTACAGCATGGAAACAGACACATTGTTCCAACTCGTTCATGCCAACCAGATATCCTAAATTAATCCAGTCCCATCACCAGCATTTGGCCCATATCCTTCTAAACCCTTCCTATTCATGTACCCATCAAAATGCCTTTTAAATGTTGCAATTGTACCAGCTTCCACCACTTCCGCTGGTAGCTCATTCCATACAAGCACTGCCCTCTGCATGACAAAGTTGCCCCTTAGGCCCTTTTATATCTCTCCTCTCTCACCTTAAATCTCTGCCCTCTAGTTTTGGACTCCCCTACCCTGGGGAAAAGACCTTAGCTACTCACCCTATTCATGCCCCTCATGATTTTATTTATTTCTATGAGCCTCCGAAGCTCCAGGGAAAACAGCGCCAGTCAATTCAGCCTGCCCCATAGCTCAAACCCTCCTAACCTGGCAGCATCCTTGTAAATCTTTTCTGAACCCTTCATGGTCTTCCATTTCCAGGTACTTTCACTTGTTTGCAAGAGGCACACGGTGATTTGTTCACACTTGTGAAGGTCTCTGATTCACTAATTCTATGTCACAGCTCATGGCAACTGATGAGAGTAAATAAAGTGGCTACTTTCAAGCTTGACATGCATTTTGCTGCAGACCAGAAATCCTTCTCTTCCTGAGGTCCAATTGCTTCGCTGTCCCCATGCTGTTCAGCTACCTAGAGCCAATTAGTTATTTGCAGATAGGATGCCTTTGTTATTGTTATCTTGTCACCAATTCACAGACAAATCAGCTACTAGTTGCCAACCAAATCTCCATTCGTACACAGCCCCTGGCTCCAACTCATCTGCAATTAGATATTGTCTCACTGCTTGAACAAATAAAAGTGCTGGTTTAAAAGCTAAGGATTGTTGCAGGATTTCTGCATTTTTTTAAAGCAAGTTATTTGATACTCGTTGTAAGTACTTTTTAAACCAGCACTTTTCCTATTTCAGTCTACTATCAAAAGAACAGAATTTTTAAAAGATACGGTCTTTACAATGTATTTTGTAAAGAAGGCAATCTTGACTTTTTAAAAATAGAAACAGCCTCTCAAAAAATGTCAACTGTTTTACAACCTGTCCAGGAAAGGGAAATCAGCTCCCTCCTTTTTAACTCACTCCCATTCAATAGTAACAAATATTTCTGGCACACAGCAATCATATTTCAATTAAATCATAATGAAATCAAGGAAAGCATAGTGGCCAAATTACAAGGTTTCCTCAAGTGTAAGAAAGGGGAATTTTAGTAACCACTAACCCCTCCCTAATAAAAAGGTATTAAAACTGAACACCAAACACACACAAAACAAAGCAGGCAGTAAACTTACAAGGAAGTAGGGAGGAAGAGTGCCGAGCACAGTCAGGAAGATAAGGGCAATTGCAGTTTAAAGTCCTAAGAGACTGCGTTGTGAGAACATGCATCTTAACTGCTTTTCTGTGCCCAGTTTCTTAAGCAGTGCTGAGGCTTGCAGCTATCCTTGAGTTTTCAATGAATGGTTGCTGTCTCAAGTTGCTTGTCCACGCGATATTATTAGATAGACAGGGAGAAAGAGGATTCTAGCTTCTTGTTGTTCTCAATTTGTATTTCTTTTTCACTCTCTGCTTTGCTGTTCAAAAACTGTTGCTACAAATACACTTTCTTTGTAGATTCTAGTGTCTGGCATCATTGTCTTTTGAAACTGGAGGATCTGCATGTGGTTTTAATTCTTATGTGCGAATTCCAGAAACATTTGACGCAAAAGATACAATCTGAGTCTCTGTATGTTTTACAACAATGCTAATTTTGGCTCAGACTGATCTTTGTTTACTGATTATTTCATGAACTTGCCTCAGCATAGTTAGGTAATTTTGCATCACTTTAGGTCAGTATTTGTCTTATCTAAAAATCACTAGCTTGCGAAGAGTGTTCTTAACTCTAAACAGAGAGGTAATCAGAAGCAAACCAACATTCCGCTGAAAGCAACCTGCATTTGTCGCAACTGCCAAATTAGTAAACCGGAAGAAACAATTTTCTCTTTCTCTCGCAAAACTTGCCTACCTAGCAGATCCACCTGCACAAGCACCCTCCAACTGTTCAACTACAAAAACGATCACAGTTGCTGAATCCTGACTTCCAATTTTTAATTCATTTGCCTTTGAAAAGAAAACCTACAAATGACAGTTCTATAATAATTAACTGAACTGACATTGTCTTCATAAGTACCTTTATCCATTTTTATTTAATCTTGATCTGTATTTTATCAAATAACTATATTTTTACTCAATAACTTGTAGCCATAACTTATAATGAATAAACCCTTGAGCTTGTTTAAAACTAAAGCTAAAAGGTGGGGTAAATAAGTTATGTATTAATTTACGATTCACTGACCATGCTGCAAACATGCCTGGGACCACATGTGTGTGACAGACAGCGTGAAAGCGAAATGAAAAAAAAAGATTTTAAAGAAGAAAACCTGAAACTTAAATCTGTAAAAAATACTTCTGGGAATGAAACTCATTAGTTGGAGAAGCTTATTAGCATTGTGTTAATATTTATAACACTGTTTACAGTGCACATACGTTGGTTATGCCAGCTCTAACTTTTTGCAGTGAGCTTAATTCATGTTTAATGTGCAAATTCTTAAACTCCACAGGGTGGTTCAGGATGCAATGCTGCTTTTGCAAAGTTCAGCAACATATTTAGCCAATAGCTTGAGGAGATTCACAATGCACAGAGTATCTCTTCTTTGTCACAGGTTACTGGACAATGAAGTCATAAACAATATAAGCGCCATTCAAGTCTGGTATTTTGTCAGGAAATTTAATCATATTTTCTTTATGTTCCCTCTAAAACACTGGCATTATTTTGGCCAATTCACCTTGGCCAGTCTACAACTTCCAACACGCTCCACAATAAATCCTACTCTGCTAACTAGCCTCTTCACAGCTTGTTCAGCTTGCCAACCTGGGCACTCACCAAACCAGGAGATGTAATCACTGGGAAATTAAATATTATTCAGCCATTTTTAGTATAGTCACAGGGTAAGATCGTCTCCATAAATCACAGTAATGTTAATCCCAACCTCAAAAGCATTCACTACAGTCTCAGGATAAAATTTCTCAACTCTTGCTGCCCCAGAGGACTGTATTTCAATTCTTATTGCTTCAATACAACCTTTCTTCACTTTCTAGTCTGCATGGCATCTGCATCTGTGAATGAACTACCCAGTACTGCTAAACTATGGATGGCACTGTGCCAAAGGCAGACTGAAGATCACTTTATTCAGTAAAAAGGCTCGTCAGTTTGGGCTAGATTCAAAGCTGTTGTCTCGTTCTTAAAGGAAAGGAAAGGATACTAAGGCTGAAGTGTGCAAGATTTTAATCATATAGATACAATATATGTGCACATTCATATGGAATGTCAAAGGCAAGTACAATGTTTTAATCAATTTTTTAACCTTACATAATCTATCAAAATTATGCTCAATCAGGACCTTTCCCACGATGCATAAAAACTCTAACGGCAGCCTTTTTGAAATTTTCAGGCAAAAACTAGGGCAAAATAGGAAAATAATTAATGCAAATATTTGGTTGCAATTCAAGGGGCTGATTTCTGGGCCTATGCTGAAAGTTACTCACTACATGTAATGCTCAGTTGGCCAAGAACACCTCACTGTCTAACTGTACAGAAACCCTGTTTATTCAGTACGGTAACAGCTACTCTATGCGTATCTGTACAGAGATTCTGTTTATTCAGCAAGGTAAGAGTTACTGTGTGTTACTGTACAGAGACCCTGTTTATTCAGCAGGGTATGGTTACTCACTGTGTAACTGTACAGAGTTCCTGTTTATTCAGCTGGGTAGTGGTTGTAAGCAGCCAAATAGAACATAGTCATGATAGGAATTCTGACAGCTCCTCTCCTTCCCCCAACAAAAGAAGCCAATTTTCAGTGAGTCAGAGCAGGCTGGTGTCTCGACAGTTTTCTGAGATCCTGCGGTTTTCAGGATGCCTTTCTATGGATGTAAAATTGCCTGAAATGGAAAAGCATTTGCCAAAACTCTCAGGAAAGAAGCAACCGGAGCAAAATATAAAACACACACCTGCCACTCATCACAACAGCGCTTCAATAACTTGCATTGAAAAGTACAAGTGAACAGAGTTCTGAAATAAAGCCAATGACCCTAGGTTTTTCCTGTAGGAGCTGGGCAGAGACCTCTTACTGGCAGCAAAACAGAGACATGGGCTGCAAACTATATACCACTGTTCACTGCAAGCTGCTGATACAATTTCTATTGTAAGATCAGATAACCAGGCCAGCACTGCTAGTGCTGGAGAACAGAGCATTAAAGGCACTTCAGATTTCTCAATAGCTATCTAGCATTGCCACATTAAGTATAATAAAGGTGAAATTACAGAATTACATAAAACTCTCAACACAGACACAGGCCATTCAGCCCAACTGACCGATGCCAGTAACAGAAACAGAAAATGGTGAAAAAGCTCAGCAGGTGCAGCAGCCTCTGTGGAGTAAAAGAACAGTTAATATCTTAAGCTCAGTGGAATCTTGCTGAAGCTAAAAAAAACTCACACCCCTTACTAAATTCTGAACATAGTCAACGGACTTAAAATGCTAATTCGGCTTCTTTCTCCATAGATGCTGTCAGACCTGTAGTGTTTTGCTACTACTTTCTGTTTTATTTCAAGTCTACAACGTCTGCTGGATTTTACTTCTATTTTGGGTCTAGGCATCAAACCTCCTCCAAGCCTACTTCTCACTTGATCAGCAATTCCATCTATTCCTTTCCCACTCATGCAGTTATCTGGCTCTCCACATCATTTTTCAGGACGTCTGACATTTAACCACAGTAACGTTTGGAAAATGTGGTCAGATCTAACATTCACATTATTTTAAAGCAGAGTGTATTCTCTCAGTTTAGACACCGAACATTCAAAAGAAAAAATTTTTTCCAGAGGCTGAACAACTTGCAGAGAACATCTCACTTTACTGTGTTGCAAAGTTCCTTAATCCCTGGCAGGCAGGCTTTTATTTTGGAAACAGCACGGTTTTGAGAAAGGGTCACCTGACCCGAAATGTTAACTCTGATTTCTCTCCACAGATGCTGCCAGTCCTGCCGAGCTTTTCCAGCAATTTCTGTTTTTGTTATGGGTATGAAGGGAATCGCTGAGGACTTTCACTGAGGCAAAATACTAAATACGGCTTGCAAATAGATGGAAGCCATCTTGACTAAATCAAATTTAAAATGTAGGAAGTTATGTCCCATTCAGATATTTGTGCAGAAGCCGTAAATATCAAATCAGAAGAAACTGCTGTTGCTACTACCTTGGGTTATCTGACTGTGCAAGTAGATATGGGGCAGTTTAAGTCACTGATCAGAAAAGCAAGATGTTCAGATCTCTTTTGGAGCACTGAAACCAATAAGAAATTTAGTGCAGATCCAAATTTGTAGCATACTTTCTCACTCAAATATCTCTGTCTTCCTCTGAACCCAGGCGAAGGAATCAGCATCTCAACATGTCTTAAGTGGAAAAGACAAAGACTGACACGAAGTCAAAATGCTCAGAGAGCTACTTCACGTGTGATGGGCCAAATGGCCTCCAATTCTGCGATTCTGAAGGAGAACTTTCATGATTCCTGTCAGCCAGAAGGCAAAGTTGGATCAGCTGAGATTCAGAAATGGAAGGCAGAAGAATTGTACAAAATAAAATCAAAATTGTTTCAAAAGCTACAGGCAGGTGGAGACAGCCACTCTAAATCAAACAGTTGGAGGGCCGTGCTCAACTTCGGGTTCCACTCTAGGTTAGAAAAAATTGAGGTTTTAAAGAGGGTTCAGCATACAGTAAGTTTTTCTTTAATGCAATGGTTGTGCTCTCTGTGTTTTGGAAAACTCACATTTTAGAAATGGCGTTTAGTGTTGGCGCTGTAATCGCATTATAGCCAACACGGTTTAAACGTTCGCGCTTTAGAATCAGCATCCCCAATTCATTAATCTCGTTACAGTGAATTCACATTGACAAAACACACATTATAATAGAATGATCTGAAGATTCACACAGATGTTCCCTGGTTAACATGAGAGCAAAAATGTCAATGTTCTCCTTAGAGCAAGTGGCCAAATCCTGAAACAATTATAGATGTTTCAGATTGGGTGGAAGAATGCAAGGTGGGGAGGGGAGCTGGAAAGTCTAGAGCTAGGGGACATAAAGATTAGATGGAGATAGTTCAAGAAGTTAACTTTTTTTTCCAAACATATTGAGTCTTGAGGCTGTAGAATGCATGACCAAAATTATTAATTGAAGCAAAGACAATGTCAACATTTAACTGTTCATTAGGATATTCGATGGAAAGAAAAATTAAAGGATGTGGAAACAGGTGAACAAATGGGATTAGGTCTAGAACCATATAAAGGATAAAAATCAAGGCTAGTTGAGCCTGTATCCAAGTTCTAAAATGTATGCAATTCTACACAAGACAGACACTTCACAGAATGATATATATCCTCTTACACTGGTTCAGCCAGTTGCCTGACAAAAAAATGACCTCCATGAGTCAACACACGACAGGCTCTTGAACCTGGGAGGTGGTGATGGGATAGCCATAGATGAACCTGGACTAATGCCACACTCTCCTGGAAAACAGATTGCAGTGACTCAGGGAAGGGCAACAAAACAGTTCGTGCAAGTCAGCAAAGAATGGGAACAACGAATCAATGCAATCACGTCTGTATCAAAACATGAATGTAGTGCTGGCAATTGTTTTTTGGTCAGTGAATCGATATTGTTTTATTGATATTCCAATTGGCATCTGAAAAATATTTTAAAAAGTGGAGCAGCAGCCAAGCAGATGGTAAAATCAGAAGCAGAAATCACATTGTCAGTATGCTTTCCATGCAGCTGTGGGACTCAAACTATATTGCATAACTTGAGGACAACAGCAGATGCATGCTCCATTTAGCCCCTGACCAACAGGGTATGATCTTGCTACCTCCTGTTATTATAATCAAGCCCCTCAACCATGTTGCCCAAATTCACTTTTTGCTCCCCAGTCTGTGCAGCAGTATCTGTAGAGGTATCACTACTTCAGAACAGTTTCTGCGCCTACTCACCTTCTTTCCATCATCCTGGTATCCTCGACTGAGAAACAGCCATCAATAACAGCTCTGTTCGGGATGGGGGCCGGGGGGGGGGGGGGGCGCATTCCAGTATACTTGGCATAAAGAGGAGCTTTGTGATGTCAACTCTGAGCAGACTAGCTTTAATTTTACAGTCATACCATCTCCCACTAAAGGAAGCAATTTCTCTCACTTGCTCTACCAAAAAAAGATGAAAATGGTTCAGTGGAATATTTATGCATTCTTAATTTTTTTGAAACCTCATTTATACAGCTTTGAAATTTCAGTTAGTTCACTCCTTATTCTACCAACAAGTTCCCTGCCACACCATTTTCTTTTAGTCTGCAGATGCAGAATCAAAAAAATTAGAATTCCAATGGCTGTTAAAACTTCTGGAGATTTTTACATGACAAGCATGTAAAGTGATTTCACCAAGTACCAACACTAAACGTGTATACTGCAAAGTCATATATTAATACCAGAAATTAGATGCTGAAGCAAATGGAAGCAACCTTCTCTGTTCCAGGGCGTTTCATTCCACATCAGACCAGACTCCTTTTCTGGGTGTATTTATTTAACAACGTTACGCTCTTACAGTAAATTTACTTGCACACCAGGTGACTAAAGAGTCAAGTCAGCAGCAGACTCATGAATTGCATTCCATACTTTCCATCCACAATATCTCTTGATCCCACGTCTACATTGTATTGAGTTTGTTTAATCAGTGCAGAGGGTAACGTAGGAAAAGAAGTAGGTCATTCAGTCCGTCAGGCAGCCCGACAACTCATGGCCGAGCGACTATTTTAATACTTTTTACTCACCCCATCATCATAACCCTACATGCCATTGGTAATCAAATCTCTACCTGAAACATACTCAAAGACAGGAATTTCAAAAATCCTTTGTGGTAGAAAATTCCAGAGGTTCACAACCTTTCAAGTAAAATAATTTTACCAAAAGTCAGACCTAAGAGGCATCCCTCTTATTTTTAAGTTGCATCTCCTGTTTCAAGACTACCCAATCAGGGAAAACAATTTATCACCATTTACCCTGTCTATCCCTTTAGGTATTCTGTAAGTTTCAATGAGATCACCTCTCAGTCTTTGAAATATGACAGAATACAAGCCCAGCTTGCTCAACCTCTCTTTGTAGGACAGCCCCACCACCCTGGGAACAAGTCTGGTGAACCTTCATTGCACTCCTTCTATGGCAATAACATCTTTCCTGAGATAAGACAATCAAAATTGCACCCAGTCTAACCAACCTCCCATACATTTGAATCAAAAGTGTGGTGCTGGAAAAGCACAGCAGGTCAGGCAGCATCCAAGGAGCAGGAGAAATGTCAATTCTCCTGCTCCTTGGATGCTGCCTTACCTGCAGTGCTTTTCCAGCAGCACACTTTAGAGTCTGATCTGCAGCATCTACAGTCCTCATTTTCCCCATATATTTGAAGTAAGACTGCATTGCTCCTGTACTCAAATCCTCTTAGAACAAAGGCTAACATTCCATTAGCCTTCCTAATAGCTTGCTGCACATTCATGCTAGCCTTGAGTGATTTATCAACAAGGACACCTAAATCCTTTTGTACACTACCAACCTCTTTTCCAATCTCTTACCTTTTAAGAAATATACTGCACGTCTTATCCTCCTCACAAAATGGATAATCTCACATTTTTCACATTATATTCCACCTGTCATATTCTTGCTCAATCACTACACCAGTCCAAATCTTCCTGAAACTACTTGCCCTCTTCCTCACAATACACATTCCTACTTATAGTTGCAAATATTACAATTGGTCCCAACCTTCAAATCATATTGGGCCCAAGGAATGACCCTTGCAGTACCCCATTAGTCACAGCTTGCCAACGTGAGAATGACTCACTTATTTCTACTGTGTTTTCTGTCTGTTAGCTAATCATTAATTCATACCAGTACCTTATCTCCTAGCCTACATGTTTTAACTTTCCTAACCTGCCTCCTGTTGGGGAGGGTTGGGGTGGGGTTATCAAAAGCCTTCTGATAAGCTAAGTATACTGCATCCATTGGCTCTTCTTTATCAATTCTGTTCGCAACATCTTCAAAGAACATCCAACAAGTTCCTAAAGTACAATTTCACTTTCAATAAGACATGTTAACTATACCCATTCAGATCATTATCAACAAGGTGTCTAATAATCCCTATCTTGATAACAGATGCTGGCCCGTCCCCGATTACTGATGTATAGCTAACAAACATACATGCCCTGTTTTCTTTCTTGCTCCCTTCTGAGATAATAGAATGACATTTGGTACCTTTCAATTCACAAGAATTATTACAGAATCTACAGAATTTTGGAAGCTAATCACCACTTCATAAATTATCCCTGTAGCCATCGCCTTCGACACTCTGAGATGAAGATTGTTAGGGCTGGGATTTATCAACATTCAGGCCTGTTAATTTCTCGGTATATTCTTTTTACTCGCGTTTTTCTTCAACTCCACATTCTTCGTAGCCACTTGGATGTTACTCCTGGGATAATTCTGCTATCTTCCTCACCGAAAACAGATACACTTTGAAAATAAGACTCACAGAAATGAATCCAATTTTAGTTTGACTGAACTTATAATTATTGCAACAACATGCTAATCCTGCTCCTTATGGCTGTGCCTTGAGGGCAGAAGCCATTAGAACCATGAGTCTGCAATGCCTGTACCCAACTGTGTAAGAATTCGCAGAGGAGAGTTCATTCATGACCAGATTGGACAGGGCTTTGTATTTATTTTTAACTATCCCCATTAGGGAAGGGGTGGGGTGGGAGCAAAAGGTATTGAGCCATTAGAACGAGCCAGCCAAAAAGTCTGCTGAGACTTGTGGAAGAGCCCAGATGGTGCAAAGCCAGTGCCAGAGGGAGGTTGAGAAGTCACACAATTCTATAAGGCAGTTCTATTCAGGAATTTCAGTAAATGTGCGTAATTTATCAATGTGTCCTACCTGATGGATTACCATCCAGTAATCTGAAATTACACCCTATTATTATAGCATTCTGAAGTGAAAGGTTAGTACAAAACAAAAAGGATTAAACACTGGTCAGTAATGCAAACCATTAATTTAGAAAGAAAGACTCACAATTATACAATGGCGTTCATGACCATAGCGTATCCAAAGCTACTTTATAGCCAAATAAACACTTCTGAAGTGCAGTCGCTATAACAGTGTTCAGTCTCTAGCTGTGCTTCAGTAGGTCGCATTCTCACCTTGGCATCAGAGGTCATGGATTCAAGCAGCAATCCACAGATGAGCACAAACTCTGACCAGACATTTCAGTGCAATTCTGAGAGAGTGCTGCATTGTCAGAGGCAGCGTCTTTTAGGTGAGATGTAAATAAGGTTCCCCCTGCCATTACAGGCAGATGTTAAATTTTCCATGACACAATTCCAAGAGGAGCACAGGAGTTCTCCCAGGTGTACTGGCTAATGTATATTACTCAACTAAAAAAAATACATAAGAAAAGCCAAGAGAACTGGGGATGCTGGAAATTGAGGAGGAAGGTCACTGAAGCCTAAACATTAACTCTAATTTCGCTCCATGGGCGTTGCCAGACCCTACTCAGTTTTTCCTGCAAGTTCTGCTTTTGTTAAAAAAAAATTATTTGGTTATTACCATATATTACGTGGAACCAAATTAGCATTTTATATTATAACAATGTTACAAAGTATAATAATTACACTTGTCAACCTGGATTTTAGGTCTCTGGGGTGGAACATGAACTTGTGACGTTCGGATTCAGAAGCTACCATTAGGCCACAGGAACACTGTAGCCAGTGCACATCTCCCTTGCCTGAGAGAGAAAGTACAGCTATTGTCACATTTATACACAAAACAGCCTCCCACAGACCTTTAACTGCTTAGAGGTTTGCCAAGTCTAGTTGGGTGCATTCCTGCAAGTCTCATCACTGGGCACTCCCACATCACTTTATCCATTCTTATGTTCCCAACATTGGTCCATTCCAGGGACACTGCTATCCCTCGGCCAGCTGGAAAACCATCAGACTCTGCCATTGCATCTTAACTGTTGCTAAGTACATCTTTTGTTTAAACGTCAATATTAAAGATTGATTCACTATTAAAGACTTGAAAATAAAAGTTTTATTTATTGTGCCTATGATTTTGCTTCTGCATGGTTTGCAGCACTCACACATAGTGACAACAGACCAATCCAGAAGCAGATATAATAGGGGCATTTAAAGGGCTTTCAGACAAGCACATGAATGTGCAAGGAATGGAGGAATATGAACAAAAGGCAGGCAGAAGGGATTAGTTTAGTTTGGTGTCATGGTCGGCACAATATCATGGGCTGAAAGGCCTGTTCCTGTGTTGTACTGTTCTAATCAAAGAGGAATGGGAATCCTATGCTCCATAATCAAAATTTTTTTAACTAATTAATGGGATGTGGGTGCATAGGATTGTCTCTCATCCTTAACTGACCTGGAGAAGGTGGGAAGCTGTCTTCTTGAACTTCTGCAGTCCTTGGGGTATAGATACACCCATACTGCTGTTGGGAAGCAGCTTCTAGGATGCAGACCTGGTGACAGTGAGAGAGTAGTGAAATGGTTCCAATTCAGGAAGGCGCATGACTTAGAGTTATAGAGATGTACAGCACAAACAGACCCTTTGGTCCAACTCGTCCATGCCGACCAGATATCCCAACCCAATCCAGTCCCACCTGCCAGCACCCGGCTCATATCCCTCTAAACCCTTCCGACTCATGTACCTGTTGGACCACAGAAGGTTATAGAGATTGGAAAAGATCTGGTTATGGAGGTTGAAGGGAAACTTTCAAATCCCATGCATTCACTGCCTCTATCCTTTCAGGTAGTAGAGTCTGTGGGTTTGGGAGGGACAATTGAGAGTGCCTGAGTGAGTTGCTACATCCATCTTGTAAATGGTATATGCTGATGCCACGGTACGTTGGTGGTGAAGGTAGCAAAAGGGGTGCCAATCAAATGGGATGCTTAGTCCTCAATGATGTCAGGCTTCTGAAGTGTATTTTTGTTAAAAAGTGTAGCCTCAAGTTTTAATGATCTTGAAGCGGGGTTGCATTAAGTGGATAGGGTATCATTTTAGGTTTCAAGTGCTCAATTCCCATAGGTGGTGCAGCCTGTCTGAGGCTTAGGCTTCTCCAGTTACTAGGCCGTGTGGCCTTACATCCATTAAATAAGGCACAAGCCCCTGGGGACATTCAGTTGCAGGGCAAGGACAACTGCTTTCTGTTGTTAATTTCAATGTTTTGCCCTTTTCTTGTTGTTACAAGAGTAAAATTCAGCCTCTTAACCTTTTGTTTAAAACATTTTCGTGAGGTGTAGACACCGGTGGAACGGCCAGACTTGTTTCTCACCCCTAACTGTCTCTGAAGTGGCCTAGCAGTTAAGAGTTAAGTACGTTGCTGTGAGTTTGAAGTGACATTCTGGCCAACTCAGGCAAGGACAGCAGATCATCTTCTCCAAAGTGAACCAAGCCGGTTCCACCATTCACAGCTGATCTGTACCTTGTCCATTTTCCAATCAGCATGAGCAAACCAGATTGAGAACATCAACAAACTATTTGAACATGGGTATTGTCACCTTTAAAGCTGCTTTACCCAAAAGAATCCAAAAGGTGCAATCTACCTCTTTTTCTTATTGTACAGATTTTCTCTCACACAGACACACAGAGTTTAAATCCCCTTAGCTCTGGAGCTCTGAGACCAATTAACTCAGCACAGAGCAAGGATCAAGCTGGGTAACATCTGGTTTGTACGACTCAGCGCTGTGCTAAGTGGTGGTTTCAGCCACTGGACAACCTGAAAACTGAGAAGCTCTTCTTTGACCTTGCATAATTGCATTATTGGAAGACAAAGATACAAGCTCCAATCTTTAAAGGGCCAACAGTGAGATCAAATTCCGATTTTAAACTTTGTCAATTTTATGTTTTTTTGCACATAGAACAAGCTTCGGCAAACTATTTCTGGACTACTTCCCTTCAGCAGACACAAAGTCTAGTCTTCCCTGAATCGTCTCTACTTCTACTCCCAAGTCATCCATTCATATCATTAACCTCCTGCCACACCTCAGGAAATGGGCCAGGTGTTTCATCTCTGCTAACAGGGATTCAGGGAACACCTCCTTTGCCAAACAGAGAATTCTGAACATGAACGTTTACTATAATCTTGGGCATGTGAAACAAAATTACATCTTAACACAGATAAAATGTACATCTCTATATTAATGGTAACATCACAGACAGTACTCTTTTAAAATGATGTGCTCTGCTTCTCATTATTCAACGTACCAAATTCTATACACATTTCCTCCCGTTTTCATTTCCACTACGTTCAAATCAAGATACGTTGCACCATTTCCTATTCTTTTCTTATTTTTTCCTTTAAGTTTCAGAAAATTTCTCACCCAGCCTCCACAATCTTATAAAATAAAAATATGGCAATGTTTAATCTTCACTTAATTTAATCCAGCTGTCCTTCAACTGTCTTCCAAGAAACAGTAACACTCACTATGTCAAGGTCACCTGTTGCATGCACAGCTCTAGGTCAATTCTGGAAATCAAAGATTTCTTACAGTGTGGAAGCAGGCCATTTGGTCCATCCAGTGCACGCTGATCCTCTGAAGAGCAGCTGACCCAGACTGACCCCTCCGCCCCATCCCTGCAACCCTGCATTCCCTATGGCTAATCCACCTAGCCTGCACACCCGTGGACACTACAGGCAATTCTGCATGGTCAATACGCCTAACCTTCACATCTTTGGACTGTGGGAGGAAACTGAAGCACCAGGAGAGAACCCACACAGACATGGGGAGCATGTGACACATAGGGTGGAACTGAACCTCAGGTCCCTGGTGCTGTGAGGCAGCAGTACCTTGAGAGAGTCAAAATAGGAAGTTTCCCATTGAGCATTTTGCAGTTTCCTCCAATACTGGTTTTGGCCCTTCCATTTTATTTTTCAGTTTAAATAATCATGGCCGCTGTCCCACGAGGCAGTATCAGTGCTACTTAATCGTCCTTAATCATGCTTTTTTCCCCACTCTTATGTTTTGAGGTTCAATGTTCTGAAAACAAAAACTTACATAGTCCAAATAAGATTTCTAGTTAACATATTGGACTATGTGGGGATACAAAAAGCACATGAGCAAAGTGGTTAATAGTCATCATTGTATGTTACATCATTTGGCGTTGAATGGTGATCGACAAATTAGTTAGGAGAAAGTGAGGACTGCAGATGCTGGAGATCAGAGTCGAGAGTGTGGTGCTGGAAAAGCGCAGCAGGTCAGGCATCATCCGAGGAGCAGGAGAATCGACGTTTCGAGCATGAGCCCTTCATCAGGGCTGACCTGCTGTGCTTTTCCAGCACCACACTATTGAATCTACAAATTAATACAAAGCCAACAGAGCCAACTGGTCTGTGCCAGTGTTCACATGAAATAGTTCTCACCCCTCTACATCTTTCCTTCTCCCTCCTGTGCTTATGTAGCTGCCCATACATTGAACCTATGCTATTCACCTTAATCGCTCCTGCGGGTAGCAAGTTCCACATTATCATCACCTCTGGTTAAATAGGTTTCTCTTGAATTCTTTCACATCTAACATTGAAAACATACAAACTTAAAGTACATTCTCAGAAATCTGCTGTACTATGACACACTACTGAGACAGAAAAGAAAGACTTGCACATAATCTGAGGTTTTGCCTGCGCTGAAATTTGTATTATTTCCTCACTCTAAAGAAAAACCCCAGACAGAAGGAAGAGCTGTCTGTTTTAACTGAGCACTGTCCAACTCACTCTCAAAAATACAGCACAGTAAAGAAAAAAGAAAGACTTCTCAAAGAGTTCCACATATAATGAATTACTTTGAAATTCAGTGGCACACACAGAAGACAAAGCAATGAGGGCAGACGACTGCCTTCATCAAAAGCTAGCTGTGCCAGGAACAGTCTGTAAAAGCACTGAGCATGCCTGATAAGACCTGGCACCCACCAGCCTCTGCCGCAACAAAGGTTCCTTTCTTCATCCCTTTCTCTTGATCATTCATGCTGGATATATGGGCAAGCACTCTCTGCAAAGCTTGAGTAATCAATAGAGGTACCTGGATCGTTGAGCTACATTCCATTTGAGATGGCTGCACTCACTTTTTGCACCAAGGCCTGGCAAAACGTGGTAGGCTGCAAAAGATCCTTCAGGTAGCAAGTTACTACTTGCTTCAATCACAACAAAAAAAAAGGTTGTTGATACTGAAAACTCATATCCGATTTCTTCAAGAAAGAATGCAGAATCATAGAACATAGAAGAAGCTCATGCAATCCTCCATACCAGTGTTAGCTCTTTGAAAGAGCTTCCCGACTTGTGCCACGTCTCTGCTATTCCCTTGCAAATTTTTGAAAGGTTGCTTCTCAAAATTATGTCCACTCCCCTTTTGAAAGTTATTATTGAATCTGCTTCCATCACCCTTTCAGGCATGGCGTTGGAGGTCATAACAACTCAATTGAGCAAAAAAAAAACACTTTCCCTCTATTTGAAATCTGTGTTGTGGTTACCAAACCTCCTGCCAGAAGAAAGAGTTTCTCTCCACTTGCTCTACCAAAACACATCCCAATTACGAACTCATTCGTCAAATCACCCTATAGTCTTATCTGATCTCGTGGGAACATCACAGCTTCTTTTGTCTCTCTCCACGGAAGTGATGCACTTTATTCAGAATAAAGGTAAGATGACCATAGACCTACTGGACCATAGGGATGGTCTCCCATTAGAGAGGTGGTACTTTAATATGAGGATCACCATGTCTTGGGTTGAGAAGGTGGACCTTCATGGTAACCTCAGACAGTGTGGGAAATGAACCAATGCTGTTGGCTTCATTCTACATTGCAAAGCAGCTACCCAGCCATCCAGCCAACTGAGTGAACTGTCCCCGTCCCCACCCCCATCCCCATCCATGGTACCATTCCAATGGCACCATTCCAACACATTTCTTTTCCACCCCTTCTTCAAAGAGTACAGTGGCCTGGATTGGGCACAATGGACTTAATCAGACTTAATTAGTGATTTGCAAAGGTTGAGCATGGCTTTTCTAATTTGAAAGAGTAACTAACACAAAGGTAAATGTTTTCAAAGCACATAGGGCTGGAGTGTCTGTAGGAATTGCCTGCAGAACACCCACAGAATCCACCAAGGAACCCTGGCATTTCCCCAGAGGTTTTATGAATCATTCACAATGACGAGGAGAAATCCCATGGAAATTCAACTCTTTAAACATTAGTCCAGAATGCAGGGAGACCCTCAAACGACAAAGGCTGTGCTGGAAATGAAGGAATGGCAAAGATACTTAATATGCACTGGCAGCGAGTACTGTTGAAGCCCATGTGCATCCTCACTCCATGAACACTTTACGCAGATGGCAATCAGGATTAGCTGATGCCCATGATCACACCATATTACAACCCCACTGCTGGCTTATAAGGCCAGCTCCAATGTCAAAAGTTATAACAGTATTGAACAGGATTGCGCTGTATTAATCAACGGAACTGTTAGGATTCAAGATTCAATTGTCTTAGATTAGATTAGATTAGATTACTTACAGTGTGGAAACAGGCCCTTCGGCCTGACAAGTCCACACCGCCCCGCCGAAGCGCAACCCACCCATTCCCCTACTTTAACATTACGGACAATTTAGCATGGCCAATTCACCTGACCTGCACATCTTTGGACTGTGGGAGAAAACCGGAGCACCCAGAGGAAACCCACGCAGACACGGGGAGAACGTACAAACTCCACACAGTCAGTTGCCTGAGGCGGGAATTGAACCCGGGTCTCTGGCGCTGTGAGGCAGCAGTGCTAACCACTGTGCCACCGTGCCGCCCACAACCCTAGTTCTTAACCCTAGTTCTTCACCCTAAAATAGATTAACCTTCAGCTTATGACAAAAGGAAAATACTGGATGCTAGAAGCCTGAAATATAAAAATATACTCGAAATACTTAGCAGGTCAGATGGCATCTGTGGTGAGAAACAGAGTTAACATCTCAGGTCGATGACCTTTGATTAGAAAAAAAGGAGATTTAGAAACAGGAGATGATTGTCAGCTAGGAGGAAGAGGAGAGCAGCAATTACAAAAGGAAAGGCTTGTAATGCGGTGGAGGACAGGAGACACTAACTAACAAACGTTTCTGATGTAAAAAACCAAGGAGAATGGTATTAGGGAACCAAATGCTGTGTCTATAGTCTGGACTTTCACTTCTATTTATTTTGCGCTTCCTACTTGCTTAGAACGTCTAACATTTTTCTTCAGATCCAATCCAAGGTCAGCAACCTAAAATGTAATGTCTCAGCAAATTACTGCAGATGCTACAATTTGTACTGAACATTAAAAAAATGCTGAAGATCACAGCAGGGCAGGCAGCATCCATGTAGAGAGACAGAACAAGCTAACATTTGAAGTCTAGACAACTCTTCAGCGCACTGTATGGATGCTGCCTGACCCACTGTGCTTTCTAGCATTTTTGATTTCAACCTAAAACTTGGTTTCTCTTCGCAGGTGGCCTGTTGAGTATTTCGAGCATTTTTTTTGTTTTTTTCTTCAGACATTAAGCCAGTGGCTTCGCATCTCTGAAATACTGTCTCCTGATCAGATTCTAGTATATAACAGGCTGCATTGCGGATCACAGAATTACAATCCTAGTGGCAAGTAAATGAAAGGGCAAGCACTGACATTCCAGAAAATGATTTATTCTAAAGAATTGTTTTATTCAAAACCCAGTGGCTCCCTTGGGCCAATGCTCAAAACTTCAATGCAGAAGAAACATCTGAAATAGAGTGTCTGTAAACTGAAAAGATCACGTTGTTCGAGTACGAACCCATAAGGAAAGCAAGGCTGAGGTAGGTCACGATTATTTTCATGTGATTCAGTTGCTGGCAAGGCAAACGCTGGACTGATCTTTGCTGTGAAGCCATTATTCAGTGTTTTCCAAAGATTTATCAACTAAAATGAATTCAAGCTCAGATTCTACGCTGCAGTGTTGCCCTAAAGCAGTAAACGTACACACTGGAACAGAATTCCATTCTGATTGCCAAAATTGCTGCAGGCTCAGCTGATCACAGTTGTGAGGAGTTTAAATAGCAAGAGGTCCAAGCCCAAAGTGTGGTCCTTACAAGTAAAAAGAACATCAGCTAGAACCGCTTTATCAATTGTGCAATAACTTACCAAGGAAGGCCATTGAGGCGAACCAGATCAATAAGTTCAAAACTAATTTGATGATCTCAGTAAAATATGTGGAGCAGGTTTGGGAGGAACAGGTGCCTTCAGATGCATAGTTCCTAATGCTTCCTATCACTGGGATTTTCTTGGGTCATCTCTGGGTCTGTTGCAAACTAATTGCTGGAAATTAATCAACAACACCGCTATTATTGTATAAAGTGAGTGCAAGGATGGCAGATATCAGAAATAGCTAGGTGGTAATGGATAGATCACTGAAGTCAAATCTTTATTCAATTATTTACTTTTATTTAGAGGTACGATTCACATCCATTGTGCACCTCCAACAGCACGGCCCGTGTTCATGTCCACATTTTACTAAGCAGCAGAGGCCTCAATTTTACCTTGGTGGAGATTTTTAATTGGCACCCAAAGGATCTGCAATTGAAAGTAGAAACAGACCCTGACAGACCTTGAATAAACACAAAAGTATTGGTAATACTAAGTTGTGGCAATTTGCTGCTGTACGTTCAGATTTTTCCATTTTTATTTCAGATTTATTCTAATTACAGCATTTCTCCTTATGTAAGGCATGTATGGAATGAGCTGCCAGAGGAAGTGGTGGAAGCTGGTCCAACTGCAACATTTAAAAGGCATCTGGATGGGTATATGAATAGGAAGGGTTTAAAGGGATATGGGCCGGGTGCTGGCAGGTGGGACTAGATTGGGTTGGGATATCTGGTTGGCATGGACAATTTGGATCAAAGGGTTTGTTTCGTGCTGTACATCTCTGTGAATGTACGACTCTGTGACTGTACGACTCTATTGGACCTTGTTCTATTTTCATCCAATTATTCCTATTCTTCTTTCTGCTAATTTTGTACTTGGAAGGATAGGTAAGGTTGATGCATGGAATGGCATTTCTCTCTTTTGAATGGTCCTGATGTTCTTTCATTCCCCTTAACTCCTCCCCTCTAATGTCTTTTCAGTGTTTGCAACTCTACAGCACATTCCCTTGACTAAGAAACTCTTGACCTGCTTACCAGGCTCCTCATGGTCACCTTCAAATGGCACAAAGACTGTGGCCCCTATATTGACAGAGGTGACTTGCGTAGGAAAGGAAGTATGGGTACCCAGAACACGGAGAAGGTAGGTGGGTTTTTAGTCTGGAAGCTTAAATGTCTGGGTTTCCTCACATCCTTTTGAGTTTGGGCCCTACAGCAGGGACGTTTTCTGTTTGCTTAACAGAGACCCCGCTCCTAAGTCAGCCTGACTGAAATAACTTCCAGCAAGTCCTCCAGAGCAGTCTCCCAACTCCAAGTAAGCAGTGTGCAGCTGCTAGTGGGAGCGGTGTCTGAGGCTGGCAGCCAAATATCAGAAATAAGTTAAGGTTGGGAGAATTGAGGGGTAAAGCACTCCTGATTCTCCAGGCCCACAGCAGTGTTGAAAGGCCACAAATATAAACAAAAGGTGAACCAAGTTTTAATAAAAGACTTACACAGCATTGGCACATTGAGCCCAAGCATGGTCCCTTCCATCCTGAGTCTATGAAAAGCATGTTTCCCAAAAGCCTCAAAAGGAAGACCAAAAACTCATATCCTCACTGCATCCAATGTATTACTCAACCCAATTCCAGATTTACACCCACCAGCAAATGCCACCACCCTCCCTTGACACCACCCTCAACTGGTTAGATTGTTTTCCTAAAGATAAAGACAATGACTGCAGATGCTGGAAACCAGAATCTAGATTAGAGTGGTGCTGGAAAAGCACAGCAGGTCAGGCAGCATCCAAGGAGCAGGGAAATCGATGTCTCGGGCAAAAGCCCTTCATCAGGAATAGAGGCAGAGGGCTTGCAGGATGGAGAGATAAATGAGAGGAGGGTGGGGGTGGGGAGACTTCTTTGAATACTGCATTTGCATTATCACAGCATGAACCAATAAAGAACCAGGGAGAAAATTAACTCAGTCAGAAGCTAATGGCCAAGTACTTCTAAGTTCAGATTTAAATACTAACGGTGTGGATTATAAAGAAAAAAACATATAAAATGAAAATAGATTAATTCTCAGGATCTTGTAGCACAATGGCAGTATCCCTCATTATGAGCCAGGAGGCTTGGTTCATGTCCCTCCTCCTCCAGAGATGTTCAATGACATATCTGAACAGATTGATTAGAAAATATCTGTGTAGGGAGAACATGTTGGAGAGTGTGAAGTCTGAATAGAAATAACCCTGTGGGTTCAATTGTAGACTGTTCGAAGAAGATAAGGCAGAGGCTGTCCAAAATGTTGAGATGCTAAGAGACAGTGAATTAAGAGCAGGAAATGATTGAGATGTCCTGACTTCAATATAATGAGCAATGAATCCTCTGAATTCTCCAACCAAGAGAATAAAGTGGCCCCTCATTTTGTGACGATATTCAAAACTAAGATCAAGAGGTTTTTAGACTCTAAGGGAATCCAAGATTATAATGATCAGATGGAAAGTGGAATCGATATGAAAGAACAGCCATGACCTTAAAAAATGGCAATGCTGGTTTGCACAGTTTGTGACCTAATGCTCTTCTCTGGTTTGTACAATTTTTCTTACCCAGGAAGTTACATGGGTCCTAAAAGACCAAGGTATGAAATTTAAGTTTTCGCTAAAAGTCACACAATACTAGGATATAGTCTATCTAAAGAAGGAGCAGCGCTCTGAAAGCTTGTACTTCCAAATAAACCTCTTGGACTGTAACCTAGTGTTGGTGTGATTTTTAACTTTGTCCACCCCAGTCCAACACCAGCACCTGCACATCACCTAAGTTTTAGATAGACTGAGAACTTGCAAAGAAAGGCAGAAAAACAGGCACAAGTCATGAGAGAAAGAGACCTTAACGCCAGATTTCATTTGTCAACAGACTACAAAGGAAATAATAAATAAGATCAAAGATATTCATCTGAACAATAGGGATAGGCTTGAGCAGCTTTTCCAGTTTTCCAAGGCTTTAGGTGCACTTAACAAGGATTTGAAGTAGATTAAATTCTCTGACTCCATTACTTTAATAAAGTCAGAAGATTCTTCATAGCGTATCTACCAGCACTTATGGGTTAAGCACAAGAACAAAGTCACAAGGGTACACTCTCATGAAAAGAAACTGGACTGTCCGAGTCATCACCGAGTCATTCCTGTCTCCGGCTTTTTAAGCCCAGTCACAATGTTGTATCATAGAAGGTACAGGCTTCAGCACTCATCTTCATTCTAAATTAACAGTAACCCATTACCAGGTTGGTACACATATTCAGTGACACAGCAAGTCAAAAGTTCTGCTTCTGGGGATTGATGGAGCTGGGCAACCGAGACTAGATGCGAGGGTGAAAACCATGTAACACAAACTCGTCCAGTCTTTACTTCACAACATCTAGTAGGGGCTCTTCCAAGGCCTCTGTCAGCTTTAAATCATGTGTGAAGTCCTTTGGGCTGTGAAATGAGCAGCAGGAATTAAACATGACCGATGCCCAATCAGATATTACTGTAAAAGCCAAACTGGAGTTTCCTGTTAAATGGACCATCATGAAACCAGCTCAACACAAAGAACCTACAACAACAACTTGCATTTTCAATACAATTAACATCCAAAGGAGCTTCACAACAGTGTTATAAAACACAATGTGATACTGAGCAACATTAAGAGATATTAGGATAAGTGCCCAGAAATTTG
Organism: Chiloscyllium plagiosum; assembly: GCF_004010195.1. Classification (NCBI taxonomy): domain Eukaryota; kingdom Metazoa; phylum Chordata; class Chondrichthyes; order Orectolobiformes; family Hemiscylliidae; genus Chiloscyllium; species Chiloscyllium plagiosum. The sequence goes on from NC_057719.1 coordinate 84,042,173, forward strand.
GCCAGAGGAAGATTTTAACAAGCAACCATTAAGCATTTGACAGAGAGGGGAAAAAAAAAGCAGAAACCTTAGGGAAAGAATTCCAGGGTTTAGGATCTGAGCAACAGAAAGAATATTCGGTATTGGTGAGCAATTAAAATCAGGGATGTGCAAGAGGTTAGAATTTGAGGACAGAGATCTCAGGGGTTCTTAGGGATGAAGATGGTTAGTAAACTATAGAGGCGTAGAGCCTTAGTATAATTTGAAAACACAGATATGCATTTTCTACATATAGAGCAGGAATCACCATAAAGTCCTCGAACATTACAGTAATGGATAAATGGGACTTAGCTGAGTTACAATGCCAATAAGTAAAGTTTTGGATGAGCTCAAGTTTATGGAAGTTGCTCAATGGGTGCCAACCAAAGTCAATAGCTTTAGTCTCCCTAATATTTAATTGAGAATAAAACGCAACATAAAACATGAAAATGTTCAGTTTCTGTTCAGCATTCAACTTGTTACCAGCTACACTGCACCTGAACATTTGCATGCTAACTGCTCTCTCCCTACCTTACGGCACAGCACAATTTTGGGTTTCTTCCCGGCAACTGATAAATGTCTTCCACTGAATTATCAACAGGTACCTCCTTGCATTATACTATCTCCCAGTGCAGATTGCAACATGAAGAAAAATAACCTAGCCTAACTTCAAAAAAAGAACGCTCTCTCTTCACAATCTGTACCTACACACCACAAAGACATTTTCCATCTTTTGAAAAAGATTAGATTGAGTGTCCTTCTGCCTGATCGATGAACATTAAAACAAAAATCCAATGGTGCTATTTGAAAGAGACCAGGAGAGAAAAGCTTATTCACTTTACTGATTGCACATAACTGGCATGTTAATACAGGTTCCTATATTAATCATACATTAATGATGACATGTTAATACAGGTTCCTATATTAATCATACATTAATGATGACATGCATATATAAAGCATCTAGTAAACACAGTGAAGTGCTTTCAAAGTATTCCAACAGAATGTTAAGATACATATTGTGATACTGAGCTACATTTGGAAAATTAGAAGTTGCCAGAAGCCTGGTCAAACAGTTATGTATTCAGGGAGCAAAGATGAGAAGCATGGTGAGGGAACTAGCATTTGGCAGCCAAAGGCATGCCTACTAACTGTGAGATACATGTGAGCCCAGGAAAAATGCAGGGTTCACACAGGCTTGTAGAGCTGGAGGCATAACAGAAATAGGCAGGAGCACAGCCATGGAGGAATGTGAACATGGGGAAGAGAACCTTAAAGATGTTGATGGAGTGGAAGCAAATGGAACTTGAACCACTTTAGACTATAAGACCACAAGATGCAGAGGTAAGCCATTTGGTCCACCAGATCTTCACAGCCATTCAATGGCTGATTCATGGCCGATAATCCACTTGCTTGCCTTATCCCCACGACACATGGTTCCCTTACCAGTTAAAGTCTGCCTATCTCTTAAATATACTCAATGATGCAGCATCTCAGCTCTCTGCAGTAAAAAGCTCCATAGATTCACTACTTCCTGTGAGACGAAATTCCTCTTTGTTGTTGTTTTAACGGGCAAACACATACTCTGAGACTACTCTTCTCCTGGACTCTCCCACCTAGGCAAAACACCCTCCCAATATCTATGCTGTCAAAGCCCTAAATGTGTTTCAATACAGTCTTCTACACTTCGGTGAGTACAAGCCTAATCCGCTCAACCTTTTCTCATAAGAAAATCCCTCCGTGCCTGGGATCAACCCAGTGATTTTATTCTGGATTGCTTCCAATGCCAGTACATCTTTCCTTGGATAAAGGGAGAAAAACTGTTTACATTATTGAACTGCAGTCTGATTAATGACTTGCATAGTTTTAGCAAAACTTCCGAGGAGCGAGACAGTCAACGTCAACTCTCTTGCTCCTCGGATGCTGCCTGACCTGCTGTGACCTTTCCAGCACCACACTTTAGCAACTGATTTCTCCAGCATCTGCAGTCCCCACTGTCTCCTCGTTTAACAAAACTTCCCTAACTTTGCACTCCATTCTCTTTGAAATAAAGATCAACACTTCATTTGCCTTCCCTATTACTCGCTGAACTCGGATGCTAGATTTTTGTGGTTCATGCATGAGGAAATCGAAATCTCTCTGCTATAGCTTTGTACAGTTTGTCTTCATTTAAATAATATTCAGCTTTCTGTTCTTCCTGCCAATGGGCATGAAGTTTTTTTTTAACCTTCTATTCTATCTGACAAATTTTGCCCAATCACTTAACCTGTCTATATCCCGGTGTAGTTTCTCTGCATTAGGATACAGACAGCAGAATTTTAGACAGTTTGAAAGTGCCGAGGGTACAAAGTGGGAGCCTGGCCAGGACAACATGAGAATAGAGTGTGGTGCTGGAAAAGCACAGCAGGTCAGGCAACATCGTGGAGCAGGGAAATCGACATTTTGGGCATAAGCCCTTCATCAGGAATAAGACGTGTGGACCAGGGAACTGAGAGATAAAAGGAAGGGGTTTGGGGTTGGTCGCTGAGAATGCGATAAGTGGATGAAAGTGGGGGAGAAAGGTCGGAAAGTAGGGTGGAGCGGATAGATGGGAAAGACAATGGACAGGTCAAGAGAGGGTGGTGCTGAGTTGGAAGCTTGGGATTGGAATAATATGGGGGGGTGGGGGGGAGGGGAAATGAGGAAACTGGTGAAATCTACATTGATTGCATGTGGTTGCAGGGTCCCAAGGCGGAAGATGAGGCGTTCATCCTCCAGGCATGAGGTGGTCAGGGTTTGGCGATGGAGGTGCCCAGGACCTGCATGTCTTTGGCGGAGTGAGAAACGGAGCTGAAGTGCTCAGTCACGGGGAGGTGGGGTTGGTTGGTGCAGGTGTCCCAGAGATGTTCTCTGAGACTATCCGCAAGTTGGCATCCTGTCTTCCCGATGTACAGGAGACCATATCGGGGTGCAACGGATACATTAGATGATATTGGCGGGAGGGGGATTAGATGTAAATTTCTGTCAGGTGTGGAAGAATCCTTTGGGGCCAAGACAGACATAAGGGGGGGATATGTGGGCGCAGGTTTTGCACTTCCTGCGGTGGCATGGGAAGGTGCCAAGAGTGGAGTGTGGGCTGTGGGGGGGGGGTGTGCATGGATCTGACAAGGAAATCGCGGAGGGAATTGTCTCTCTGCAATACTGATAGAGGTGGGGAGGGAAATATATACTTTATCACCCGAAGTCGATTCTCCTGCTCCTCCGATGCTGCCTGACCTGCTGTGCTTTCCCAGCGCCACACACTCGACTCTGATCTCCAGCATCTGCAACCCTCACTTTCTCCTAGATCATGAGAAAAGTCTACTCTGAGAACTAGCAAAAGGGACAATTAACAAAACTGCTTTAAGCTGGATAAGATGGGTGATGTTTCAGAGATGGAAATAGTCAGTCTTGGTGCTCGACAAATCAAAGCTGCATTCAAATGGCTGTCAAAACTAATGCATCAGGCACTTACACAGCTGTACAATTTATATTACTAATTCATGACCCTGGGACCCTCTGCAATACCCCAGCAGGTTTTGTATATTATACATCATAAAGGTAATCTAAAGCTTGTGTGGGACATTGAAAAACTAAAGCACTCAGACTTGCTTTCCTTTACTGTATTAAGGAATGGTGCTATCCTTTCATTAATGTACTCAACTGCAATCATACCAGCACTGACAAAACACTTTATAATCATGGTAAATGGCAGAAATCTTTCTCAACATTTGCAGCTTTGCACAGGACAGAATTCCTTGCGTGGAATGACAGTAGTAAATAAACTTCCACAAATCATAGGGTCTGTGAGTAAAATCACCCGCACTGGAAACATTCCAACTGAGCCCATGTTTACAGTGCTGGTGATGGACCATTAATAAAAGGCCCCGGCACAAAGTGTGAAGTTAATTCTATGCTAAATTTAGCTCGTGACTGTTTCACTTTATATCGTATCCACTGTTTTCTCCTCTTACTAAATAGTCTATTCTTTCAGCATACCCTTATTTTTCAATCCTTTCATTACTGGTCACAAGTCTCCCATTTTATTAGTATGGAGGTGGCTTCTTCTATCCCTTCAGGGCTGCAATCACACATGGACCATCTTCCTATTATAAGAATGGCAACAACAGTCAGGATTTCTATGACTTTGTACTTACTGCCATCTACCGTGGGAATACATTAAACATTTGATCAACTCTTCCACAAAATATTTTTTCTCAATTTATATTTAATGATCAATTGTAATATCTTTCAGTTTTAGATTTAACTCATGTATTATTTGTCATTACATATCCCCCGGGTGCTACGGTTCCCTCCCACACTCCAAAGATGTGCAGGTTAGGTGGATTGGCAATGCTAAATTGCCCATAGCATCCAGGGATCTGTAGGTTAGATAGATTAGCCACGGGGAATGCAGGGTTACAGGGATAGGGTAAGGAGATGGTTCTCTTTTGGGGGTCAGTGTTGACTCGATGGGCCGAATGGCCTGCTTCCACACTGTAAGGATTCTTCTTCTATTAAATATGCTTCTCCTCAGTTCCTAAAAGTCTTTCAATTCCACTGATTTGTTGCGTTACATATTCATCTTGCAATGCTCACTTAAAAATCAATCATTTTTCCTATACCTTCAGTTTAATCCATGACTCACATCAAGTTAACAATCGAGCACAGTGCTGCACTCCCAGAGATGCTGTCCTTCATATAAAATCTGAAACTTGGCCCTTGTGTGACTGCTCAGCTACATGGTCACAGAGCACAATTTGAAGTACACCAAGAATTTCCCAAATGTCTTGTGGACAACTTTCCTCTTTCAACTAATTGCCATTGGTCAACTACGGTCTGGGCTTTTGGGGTTCTCTGTGTTGTGATTGGGATTGTCCACACATTGTGTTTCATTAAACAAGGAGTGACTTGCATTTCTATGGCATCTTTCAAGGTCATAGCATTTTCCAAAGTGCTGTATAACCAACGAAGTACTTTGAAGTTAAGTGATCATTGTAATGTAGGAAAAGTTGCGGCCAATTTGCATTCAACAGACTTCCATACACAATGTGACAACGACCAGATAATCTGTTTTAGTGATGTTGATTGAGGGATAAATATTGGTCAGTGTACAAGGGAAAACGTTCACGCACTAATTTAAATAGTACCAGAATCTTTCACAGCCATCTATATTACAGTTGTGTCCTAACACTTCCATTGACAAATCAAAGTCATCAGCGGCGGCAATGACTTGCTAACTGGTAATTTAGATTACTTAGTGTGGAAACAGGCCCTTCGGCCCAACAAGTCCACACTGACCCGCCGAAGCGCAACCCACCCAGACCCATTCCCCTAACATTTACCCCGACACCTAACACTACGGGCAATTTAGCATGGCCAGTTCACCTAACCTGCACATTTTTTATTTTGGATTGTGGTAGGAAACCGGAGCACCCGGAGGAAACCCACGCAGACACGGGGTGAATGTGCAAACTCCACACACAGAGTTGCCTGAGCGGGAATTGAACTGTGTCTCTGGCACTGTGAGGCAGCAGTGCTAACCACTGTGGGCGGTATGGTGTCACAGTGGCGCCACATTATTCCCGTGTCTGTGTGGGTTTCCTCCGGGTGCTCTGGCTTCTCCCACAGTCCAAAAATGTGCAGGTTAGGTAAATTGGCCATGCTAAATTGCCCATAGTGTTAGGTGAAGGGGTAAATGTAGGGGAATGGGTCTGGGTGGGTTGCTCTTCGGAGGGTCAGTGTGGACTTGTTGGGCCGCAGGGCCTGTTTCCACACTGTAAGTAAAGTAATCTAAATCTAAGCGGTGGCAATCACTTGCTAACTGGTAATGATTGACCACCATCTGTGACAGATGGTGTCACAGATTCTGTGGGTCCTTGTTGGCTGGTGTGCCCAATCCTACAGCTACAACTCTGGCCACACATTTCAGAGTGGCTTCTGAAAGGTGAAAGTGGTCCTTCGCCTTGAGATCATTGGCATTCTCTTCTCTGGTTTCCCTTTCCGTACTTCCTATTATCAATGGCTGTTCTCAAAGAATTGTATCCCTTCGTCCAGGAGTTTCCTCCAAGTCAGTTTCTTCTGAACGAGGGTCTCTCATGCATTGAAACCCATGCTGCATTTCTCAAGGGAAGCCTTCAGGGAGTCTTTGAAATGCTTCCTTTGTCATCCTCTGAATTCTGACAGGTAGACGCCTTCTGCAAGGCACTTTTTAACATGATAATGCTGTTGTACATCAGCAGACACATGATCCTTGACAGTAGGCTGATCTAGATTACACCTTCTCCCACCCTGCCCCCTGTAAAAACGCCATCCCATATTCCCAATTCCTTCGCCTCCGCCGCATCTGCTCCCAGGAGGACCAATTCCAATACTGAACAACCCAGATGGCCTCCTTCTTCAGGGACCGCAATTTCCCCCCAGACGTGGTTGACGATGCTCTCCACCGCATCTCCTCCACTTCCC
>NC_057719.1:84049268-84139601 GCF_004010195.1 Chiloscyllium plagiosum
CTACCTATCGCATTCCCAATGCCCCTCCCCCAAGTCCCTCCTCCCTACCTTTTATCTTAGCCTGCTTGGCACACCCTCCTCATTCCTGAAGAAGGGCTCAAGCCCGAAACGTCGATTCTCCTGCTCCTTGGATGCTGCCTGACCTGCTGCGCTTTTCCAGCAACACATTTTTCAGCTCTGATCTCCAGCATCTGCAGTCCTCACTTTCTCCTAGTAGGCTGATCTGGTTTGAGTGGAGATCTTGATGTCTGGGGAATCTCCCTATTGCTGCAGCCTTCAGTCATTGCTGTAGCCAATGATATCACATGAAAATCTTCCACCTGCATCACCGTTGAGGACTTGTTTCGGATTGCATTTTGTCTGGTTCCTCCCCTCTGACCTTATCATCATGGGTGGTCCCACCAGGAGTTGAGAACTCCAGATAGCTTTACTTTTGGGATCAATGGAACACTCAAGCCTCTCTACTGCAGCAAACTCGCAATCGATAGAATCCTCTTAACCACAAAGTTCCACAGCAACCAAGTAATTTAAACCTATTGCTACCTTCAATGTAATGAAATATCCTAGGGCCATTATAAAGCAAAATATAATCACTGATCCACATAGGATAGTTCAAGTCAGTTAACCAAAAGCCTGAACAAAGAAGAAGGGGTGTCTTAAAGGACAAAAGTAGAGGCAGGAAGTGGTAGGAAGGGCTTGCCAAGAGCTTAGACATCAGGCAGCTAATGTAAAGGTAAGATACAGGCAGAAAAGTCAACTGTTATTATGATAGCAGGATTTTACCACCTCAGCTGACTGACCACCATGATAAAAACATTAATCTGAAAGCTATGGGATCCTTCCATGTGCAAAATGACTGGCACATAACCAGCCATTTCATTTAGAGTCATAGTAATGATCAGCATTGTAACAGACCATTCGGTCCAACTTGTCTATGCCAACCAAATATCCTGAATTAATCTAGTACATTTACCAGTATTTAGCCCATATCGCTTTAAACTCTCCCTAATCATATACCCACCCAGATGTATTTTAAATGTTGCAAATGTACCAGCCTCCACCACTTCCTCTGGCACTTCTATACACCCAGAATCCTCTGCGTGAAGAAGTTGCCCCTTAGATCCTTTTTAAATCTTTTCCCTCTCACCTTGAACCTATGCCCTCTAGTTTTGAACTCCCTTATGCTGGGGAAAAGACCTTAACTGTTCACCCTAATCATGCCCATCATGATTTTGATAGGTTTGATAAGATCACCCTTCAGCCTCCGTAGCTCCAGGGAAAAAAGCCCCAGTCTATTCAGCCTCTCTCTCTCTCTTTCTCTCTCTCTCTCTACAGCTCAAACCCTCCAACCCTGACAGTATTGTTGCAAATCTTTTCTGAACCCTTTCAGGTTTCCCAACATCTGGCTATAGTAGGTTCAACTATAACTTCTGGTCTTGCAGACTGCTTTTGAACATTTGAAGAATTTCATAAATAATGTTTTTCTTGTCTCTTCAGATCATTGATAAATATTGAGAGTAGAACCAACGTCAGGACTGAATTATATTGGCCACACTCTCCAATTCAGAGTCCACACCACTGCAGCCTTGCAATAAATCAGTAAGCGGAACTTGTGATGATCACGTCTTGACAATAAGCTTATTGGAAATGTACACTGTTTCTAAAAAAAACCAAAGAAACAGCACCATAATGTTGACATTATCCTGTCACAAAATGGATTCGGGAAAGACAGGTGACTTCTGTTGTGGTTTCTCAACAGACAGTTACTGAAAGCGCAAGTGGTTTCTCAGGTGCTAACATTTCAATGGAAGAGATTTAAAGAACAATGGCCAGAGAACCTGACAGTCCTTGAAGATGGGTTGCCAAACAAAGTCATTCAGTGAGTATGATCATAACTGGAATGTTGACGGGAATTATATTGGCTCTAACCCATTGTGTGGGCAATGGAATGCACTGATACTGTCATCACATGACGAAACTGGCCAGAAAGAGCACCAATATAATCCATCAAGGCAGTCTGGTACCAGCATCATAGAGCAAGAGATCACTAAACAAAACAAAGATGCCTGCTTTGAAAAGACAGTCATCTCAGGCATTGAGAGGGAGCTAATTCTTTTTACCTGCAAGATTACATTCTCTCACCGCAGGAGCTCAATCTTAATTTTGTCTGGAAAAGCCAGAAATTCAAACCTCTGTTTGACTTCTTCCTGTTACGCTGTTAGTAATCTAACTGTACGTTACAACTCTAGAAATCATCTCTAAGTGTGTCTGTCTGTGTGTTTGGGAAATTGGTGTTTGTTGTATTGTCATTTTGTTTTCATTTATTAATGGGATGTGGGTGTCTCTGGCCAGACCAGCATTTATTGCCTGATTACCCAGAGGAGAGTTGAGAGTCAACCACATTATTGTGGATCGGGAGTCACGTGTAGGCCAGACCAGGTAAGGAAGGCAGATCTCCTTCCCCAAAGGACTTCAGTGGATTACATGGGTTTTTCTGACAATCGACAATGGTTGGTTATCGTCATTCGACTCTTAATTCCATATTTTAAGTGAATTCAAATTCCACTGTCTGTCATGGTGGGATTTGAACCCAGATCACCAGAATGTTAGCCAAGTTTCTGGATTAATAGCCTGGCAATAATACCACCACTTGCCTCCACGCCCATGCCCCCCGCCCACCCACTTAGGTGTCTTCCAGTCTAGTCTTTAAAGCCACAGTACTCAACAAGGTTAAAACACTTCTTCACAAGAGTATATCCTGCTGGGGTCAGCTGAAGGATAAAAAGATGGGAGAAGTTATCCTCTGATACACTGACCCGCAAACTACCGTCTGACTCATCTGTAAAAAAACTGAACAATCAAGGTCAGGAGATCAAATATGAAACCCTGGCTATGCATTCAACTTGATGACCTGAAGTGAAGCATCGTACTAATAATCATACCCTTAACCTGCCTTGCTTAAAGCAATGTTGACTTGGAATCATTGCTACCTCTCTCATTCAGTGTGACTAAGTTGATTCTTTACAGCGGAGTCCAATTTTTCCAAGGAAGTTCCAACTGATAGTATTCAAATATACCTTTTATTTTGTAATGGCATTTACAAGTCTCTACATGAATACAACCGCTCCAACTACCAGCAGTGTGTTATTCTCACACTACAGTAGCACATATACTTGTCATGCTTGATTTTATAACTGTTCTTCCACAGAAACATCTTGGAAAAACAGCTATTTCAAAAATGTTGTTTTAAAGCACTTTATTCGTGCCAATTAAAATACCTTAAACAATAGACAGTTCAGATGCTAATTAGCTGACTTTGTGTTGTACCTTCACAGATGACAGGATGTGAATTAATAAACTTGGCTTGGTAAACAATAAAAACCTAACAGCCACGGTTAAGGGTTCACTGTTTCTGTATGCTGAGATTAGATGAATTTTACCTTTCTGGCTGTGAAATGGCAAGTGATAAAAAAAATCCCCATTTGAGAGGTCAAATTAAGGTTTGTTCTACTATAATATTACAAGGCAGTCAAGCAGTGAAAAAAAAGATTATAATGCAGGATAAGAGGCTAGTACCTTCTTTTAGTTAAGTAAGGTGGCTTAGCGATACCAGAAAAGTACACTTTTTGTTTTGCAACACAAATTTTAATTGAAGTTTCACAAATTGAGTCTGCTCATCGAGCACACATTCACTTTAGGATAAAATAAAGCAGTTTACTCGTTTAACTCAGTGTTTGCTCATCCCACCTTTAGCAAAACTAAAGTCATACACACGCAAAAGATGCAAGTAATTTGGTTCAGCTCACAAGGGGGGGTCTACTGTTCCGTCCTCAGGTTACACTCTAATAATTAGAGAAAAGGAAGTTTGAATCAACTTCCATTACAGTTAGATGGTTATAACAATTAATGGGAGTGACTGACATCACCGAACTCAAAAATGGGATGTAAGGCATTCATTGTAAAGTTTCACTTTTTTTTAAACACAGGCATAGGAGGAGGTCTTCCAGGCTCGAACCAGTTTCACTATTCAATGCGATCACGGTATTGTGTACCTCAGTTTCATTTATGCACCTCAGTTCTTTATGCCCTAATACTCTTGCCTAACAAAAATCTTTAAACCTCAGTTTTTGAAAGGTGGTCAATACTTATCCCTCAACAAGACCACACAAACACATTATTTGGTCACTATCAAATTGCTAATGGCATATTTTGGCTGTTGCATTTCCTCCACCATAACAGTGACAACACTTCAAAAGTCCTTCATTGGCTGTAAAGTGCTTTGAAATGCCTCATGCTTGTGAAAGGCACTATAAAAATGCAAGTCTTTATTTATATAATCTTTTTGCTGTGTGAAAAATGGATGCCACATTTCCCAACACAGGACATACTTCTTGATTGGAGAGCACTTTGGGAAGTTCTGAGATCGTGAAGGGTACTATGAAAATATAAAAACAAACCTTCGTCCTTTCTTAGTACACATTTACGCAAAAAGCACCTGAAGTGCCCCTTGTTACAGACGTAGAGCCCTGGTTTCTCTTTCCTGCAAGAAACTCTTCCCTTTGACACCAAAGATAAGTTTTCTGACTTTGCGTTGCATCATATCAAGTCACGTTTGGGGTTTGACAGTCTCTTTTGAAATTCAGCACACCACCTCTCTAATTTCAACCCTTTTGTTTTTACAAATTTCTCTAATTAAATTTCATTACACCCTCATAATTGCCTTTATTCTCATTTCTAGGTTAGAAGAATTTGATTCTGACTTTCCCCTCTTCACCAGTTAAGAACAAAACAATTGTCAATTGTTTTCTCTCTGCCCCACATTCTCTGAACCATTTCTCAGACATTTCCATCTGAGCCTCAAACCTTCAGGCTCTCTGCAACTAACAAAGTACTAAAAGAGCCTAGTGTTGTCAGCTCGATTTCTCCCACACACAGCTGTGCACGGGCCATGAAATTAGCATTCTGTGTTCAAGACAAAACCACTGAAATGAGATAAAAGGTAACCTGAGCTCAATCTGCTTCAAGCTTTGGGAGCCATTCCCAGATTCTCTGGATAAACTGAAAGACAAGTTCTGCTTGTGATCGTACTCCAACAATACTTTTATACGGCAGTCCACTGCAATTCCGGGAGCAAACTGGCGTGTAAACCTTTTCCCCAAAACCACCAGTAGCCTACACGTAGGTACAATCTGTGTTTTCACACTCAACCTGAGCTTAGTTCTCATTTGGCCTGGCTCAATTCTGAAATGAAGTTTCTGAATTCACTGCAGGCAGGACAAGTTAATGGTTTTGAAATCAGCTATTGTTTTGATCCTTTTTATCAATGCAAGGTCAGTGCAAGTGCACGTACATGGCCAATATACGAAATAGTATCAAATATGTTGTGTGTGTGTCTGCAAGCGGGTGTGTTGAATGTACGTGTTGGAGGCATGTGTGCATTGATAGGAACCCGGGAGGATCTAACTGTTCCAATTGCCACTCTCTTAGCCACTGCCAACCTGCCCCACAACAACAATTCTACTTAGCCCAGAGATCCTGGGTCAAATTGCAGAAGTCTCATCCCCTGTCATTTCATTGTACAGGTTGATTTCAAATGGGTCAACACAACAGGCACTGAGTGGAAGCTGGGGCTTTGCTGGCCTGTCCAGCTCATGAATACACTTATTAGCTGAAATACCAAACATTTCTAAAAAAGAACTAGTGCTTCAGTAGGGTAAAGCGACACTAAAAGTTCAGCCATAAGTTAATGAAAAAAATGGAGTTACAGGTCTTGCCCATAATAGCAGCAAATGTAGCCACAAGGTGGGCCCTTGAGGTGCAGTGATAGTGACCCTAACTCAGAGCCATGAGGTCCAGGTTCAAGTCCCATTTGTTCTAGAGATGAGTAATAACATCATCAACAGGATGAATAGAACTTATCTAGACATATGAGCAAAGTGGGAATTACATTCCATGTGTAGCAGAGAAACAGGGCACTTGTTTTAACTGCGCTAAGTACTTATGCTCCATATAAAGCTCCTTTAAACTTACCTCATTTTATCCATTAGCGTATCCTTTTACCGTTCCCTCTCATGTCTTTATTGTAAGAAACCAATAGTTTTCATTTTTTGAAACCATAAGCTGAAATGGAAGTTGGACTGCTATAAGTGGAATATGAGGAACTTTTTGTGACTTGAAAACCAAATGTTCATATTGTCAACCTCTGCAATATCATGCTTTTTAGAAGCAGCAAGAGGGAGAACTTGTGACCGAATAACATCAAAAATCTTTTCAGTGCTAAATATTCTACCTGACAACAGCCCTTTGATTGGTTGATCTCCACTGTTCAAAATTTGTAAGTGACAAGAGCAGCAGGTAGTGATAAATTATCCAGTGCCTGTAGACAGACAGCACCTCTCCAAGTGAGGAAAGGGACAGAAGAAATAAGAAAGAATTCAAACGAGAAAAATTCCCAAGTTCACCCGATCAAACGTTGAATCAAAAGGCGACTGTTACTCTACAGACAACAGTGTATTATTGTTGCAAAAATCAAAAGGACTGACGTAAAAATAACTTTCCAGCTTGTAGTCTAGATTTATAAATTTCTGAAATTGATTTACTTTGTCTACGTTCTTCTCCTGTAGCACATATGTTAAATCATTTGTCTTTTGTCTGTCTTAATCATGATTTTGTTCAAGGAGATTGGGGTTTTGAAGGGGTATAGTTTAGGTTGCCTTTTTCTTTTCTTTTTCCTGCTCTAGGTAAAGTTAACTGTGTTATAATCAACAGTTATTTCTTTCTGTTACTGAAGAAATCCCGGTATGAACTGCTTTTGTCCTGACGAGCAGTCAATCAGGCAAATTGATCATTTTAATGGTCTCATGGGTATTTTATATATGAATGCATACTGCTTGTGGAATAGTGGGCATGATTACCGGTGCACTATTTCCAATTAAGTCATGCTATTATCAAGCTTCCATTAAAATACATCAATGTTATTTATCTCAACTCTGCTTTAGGATACCAAGTTCCACATTCTAACCCGTGTGTAAAAGCACTTCTTGTGAAATTTTCACTGCAAATGTTCGTGACCATCTTCTTGATGCCCACCCCCACTCCTCAGTGTCAGTAGCCTTGCTTCATTTATCCTAGCAAATCTTTGATATCTTTAAGCATTGCTATTAAGCCATCCCACTTTCTCAAGGAAAAGTGAAAGACGAGTTTACATTTCAACAGATACACGATATTCACAAAACGGCAAGTCAATTTTAAAGCTGACAACAGTTTGAAGCACTGACAGGATTCACTGTACAGGCTGGTGGATTCATAGTCTGACACAGTAGATTGCCAAAGCTGGCCAGATAAAACACAGTGGAACAGCCCATTTGGAATAGCCCATTTGCAATAGTCAGGAGAGTGCTGGCAGGATCAGTATTAATCACGCACAAGCATCAGAGCTAATGAGTAATCCAGGGATTCACTCTCTTTCTACCTCTCCTTACCATTCCAAATCCCTGCTCCATTTCTTCTCAGCATTCCAGGGTCAGGTCATGCCAGATGATAGCTTTAGTTGCAGTGTGTCAACAACTCAAATTCTCATCTGTACCTTTTCACTCAACAACATTTCCTGGTAAATACACTTGCTGGTCCCTCAAGTAGGGCCTCACCTTGCAGACATGACTGCCACAGAGGAACACAGTTCAGCCGGCAGTTACCCCACATAAAGCAGCAAGGGGGCAGAGAAGGAGAAGCCACTGAAGACAAAGACCTCCATTAATGTGCAGCTGAAAGTAAGGGAAAATTCTGAAATATAATTTCAGAGTGTAACAAATCTTCTGCATCCAGAGGCAAACTAAAGGAGTCTGCTGTAACACTGCACACTTGTCCTTGAGCAAGGAGGTTTGCAAAGTTGAGCATTTAATTAAAATTCACACTCCAGTGCATCTCTGATCAAATGTTCTCTTGGACAAGCCGTTACTGAGGCTGTGCCTGACTTCTCAGATGGATGTAAAACGCAACCGAGGTTTTAAGCACAAGGCCCAAAAGTCATGGAACAGGGATTTCACATTCCACTGGAATCAAGTCTTTATTAATCTTAAAATAAATTAAGGCTACAACTAGGAGAACATAGAAACTGTGAGCAGATGCAAGCCATACAATCCTCTGCCATTCAATAGGATCATGACTGATCCTCCATCTCACTTTCTTGCCCCTTGATGCCTTTAAAATTTAGAAATTTATCAACTTTTTCATGAATATATTCATTGCATTGGCCTCCACAGCCTTTGAATGAAGGAGGTTTTCCTCATCTCAATTGTAAATGGTCTACTCAGTATCCTGAGACTGAGTCTCCTGATTCTCCATTCCCCAACAAGGGAAAACATCCTCCCTGCATCTAGTTTGTTCAGCCCAGTTAGAATTTTATATGTTTCAAGCAGATCTTTCTCTCTCAACTTTCTAACCTTCAGTGAACACAGGCCCAGTCAAACCAATCTCTCCTCATAGAACAATCCTGTCATCCCTGGTGTCAGCCAAGTAAAACTCCACTGTATTCCCGCTAATGGTGGGTATATCCTTTCTTGGGCAGGGAGACCAAAACTGCACGTAACACTCCAGGTGTGGTCTCTCCAAAACCCTGTACAACTACAGCAAGACATCACTACTTCTGAACTCAAATCCTCTTACAACAAAGGCCAATATACCATTTACTTCCACAACTGCTACTACACCTGTCTATTTATTTTAAGCCTTTTATACATCCCAACATATCACCATTTAAATAATGCTCTTCATAATTTCGGTTTCCGCATCAAATTCATGGCCTTTAACCACAGCATTTAATTTCCCCAGCCCTATGATCTTACTAATACTGAATACCTTCAATTCCACCCACTCACTAGATGCTCAGTTCCCTAACATTTCTGAAAAGTTATTTGCACCCTCTTTTGTGAGGACAGAACCAAAGTTGGTGTTCAATTTTCTGCCATTTATTTGTAACTATTATAATTTTCCCAGCTTCTGTCAGGCATTTACTTTTGTCTTTAGCAAACCTTTTCACATATTTATGAAAACAATTTATAGTCAGTTTCCATGTCCTTTGTAATTTTGATTTTATACTCTATTCAAAGGTTTGTGTAAAGATTTATAGCTCGGGTGCCGGTTGTCGTGGTTGTGGGTATGTTTGCCGAGCTGGGAAGTTGATTTGCAGACGTTTCATCCCCTGTCTAGGTGACATCTTCAGTGCTTTGAAGCCTCCTGTGAAGCGCTGCTGTACTGTGTCTTGTGGAATTCATTTGGTTCTGTTCTGCTTGTTTGATGTAGTGGCCAGTATCCTGGGTCTAGGTCAATGTGCTTGTCGATGGAGCCTATGGCTGAGGGCCGTGCTTCTAGAAATTCTCTGGCTGTCCTATGTTTAGTCTGTCCTATGATCGTTGTGTTGCCCTAGTCGAATCTGTGGTCCTTCTCACCTGTGTGTATGGCTACAGCTTGTCGTGGTATTCAGTGGCTAGTTGGTGTTTGTGGATGCAGATTGCTAGTTGTCTGCCTGTTTGCATTATGTAGTGTTTGTGCAGTCTTTGCATAGAATCCTGTACATTAGGTTAGTCTTGCACATGATGGGTATCGGGTCTTTTGTTCTGGTGAGTTGTTGCCTGAGCACGGCTGCCAGTTTATGGGCTCCAATGAATCCGAGTGGTTGGAGAAATCTAGCTGTCCGTTCTGAGATGTTTTTTATGTAAGTGGCTAGTGAGTTAGGTCATGGCATGTACTCATTGCATTGTTTGTCTGTTAGATGTCTGCAGATGAAGTAGCGGGGATATCTGTTCTTGGTTCTGTAGAGGTGTTCTTCTTCTTCCCTTCGTAGGTTGGAAGTGCGATACTGTGTTGTAGTCCTTGTGAACAAGGCAAAAGACCCTATACCCATCGTGTGCAAGACTAGCGTAATTTACAGGATTCTATGCAAAGACTACACGAAACACTATATACAGCATCAGGCAGACAACAAGCAATCTGCATTCACAAACATTAATTAGCCACTGAATGCCACGATAAGCAGTAGCCAGACACACAGGTGACAAGGACCACAAATTCAACTGGGGCAACACAACGATCACAGGACAAGCTAAACATAGGACAGCCAGAGAATTTCTAGAAGCACAGCTCTCAGCCACGGACTTCATCAACAAGCACATTGACCTAGACCCAGTATACCAGCCACTACACTGAATAACCAGAACCAGCAACCGGAAGCAACAGGAACAGGACCAAATGAATTCCACAAGACACAGTACAGAAGCGCTTCACAGAAGGACCCAAAGCACTGAAGATGTCACCTAGACAGGGGACAAAATGTCTGCAAATCAACTTCCCAGCTCGGCGAACATACCCATAACTAAAACTTATACTGTTTTCCACCTGTTGATCAAACATATTTGTCCTCCTTTGCTGAATTCTCAAATGTTCCCAATCCTCAAGCTTACTGCTTTTTCTGGCAATTTTATACAACTGCTTTTTGAATCTAATGCCATCCCTAATTTATTTGTAAGCCACCTTTCCTCTTTCATGTTTAGGTCAGGAGAGAAAGTAATAATTGTAATTCATTCACATATTCTTTAAATATGAACCACTGCCTATCCACCATAAACCTCTTTACTAAAGTTTCCCAACCTATCATTGCCAATTCATGCCTCATATTCGCTTAAAGGGAAGTATGAGAGTATCAGACAACAGAGTATCTACGTTGCATTAAGTCTGTAATTCGCATAATGGTTTGATGGATCCTTTGTCTGCCTGATGTGTCTGTTTGTATGCCTGTCTCTCTCTCTCCACGAGGCTTTGGTCTGACAAAAACATTCTTTCCTTCAGAGAGCATCTGCAGACATTATTGACCTTTCCAGATCAATGCAAGAAAATTACATTGAAATAGAGGATCAGTCATGATCCTAATGAATGGCAGAGCAGGCTTGAAGGGCTGCATGGCCTACATCTGCTCATGGCTTTTACATTTTCCTAGTTGTCACCTTAATTCATTTTAAGCTTTATAAAGACCTGATTCCAGTCTGCTGCTGGAGGCCCTGGGACACACTTCCCTGCTTTGACACTTGCTGTTCAGACACACATCCTCCAACTCAGCAATGTCCATCTTTGAAATGAAGTTAAAGACGTCTTCTGTTGTTAGCCCACTCACCATGACAGTGAAAGTTTTAAGGATTCCTCTCAGTGGGAGATAAACATTTTTGTTGCTGAAATTAGAAATCTGCGTGGGTACCCGATTCCTTTCCTCTCACAGTGACGAGGGCGATTCCCAGAGTTACACCAAGTGAGAGCTCTGCTACAAGTGGCCTTAGCAAGGCCTGATGTCTACCAACTGGAAACTGAGCCATCAAGAACAGTGATGGTGTGAGCAGGCAAAAGGACAGGCTGCTTCTCTGTGACTCAAACACTTCTAAAGTACCGTATAGGCTGCCGCACTTTGAGGGCGTGAAGCAAGGTTTCGACCCCAATTACTGCACTCGTTGCATACTCCTCATACTGGTCACATACGTGCCTTCCAAGGTTGCCTGCGCGGCTCTTAAGACTTCCTTAGTTCCACTGGAGTCTTGCTCAAGTCACAAGCCATTAACAATCCCAGGTTATGGAAAGTATGAAAGAAGAAATGCAACCACAATAAGGGATGTCTGACCCCTGCAAATATGACCATAAGACAAAAGGAGCAGAAGTAGACCATTAAATAAGATCTTGGCTGATCTGATAACCATCTACTTGATATTGTAGCAAGTCTCCATGAATGAAGCAGGGACTGTATCAGTGTGAGTAATATACAGTTGAAACGGGGAGAGATCTGAAAACAGGAAGGGCAAGGGATTGTAGGTTGGCGAGAACCATTGCTGGTGTATCAGTATTGCCATAGCCCACTAGATTGTCTAAAGGAGTTGGATGAGGGTTTCTAGGGATTAGATGCTATCAGGACTGCCGTAACCCAAGACAGAGAGGATTCAAAGGCATCTGCCTTGTCAGTGGTAAATATGCCCAAGAACTTCAGGTGGAAGAGCTGAAATGGTTAAGTCAGAAGGGAAAGATCCTCCATATGAGGCCAAGATGAAAAAATAGACAGAACATACCTCGTCCTGCATTTGTGTGGGCTGTCATGGCCAATGCACGTAACTATCTACCTGAAGCATATCATTGTTTTCTTTCATCTATTTAAAAGTGAAATTCATCTTTTCATTTTAAATATTCAACTGTAAATTATTGTTTAAATTCTGTTGCTCTTAGTCTTACAGTAGAAGTTTAGAAGTGAAATCCTGCCTATTAATTTTCTTCCCGTTAACTTTAAAAGAAATAAATCCCAACTAAGCTATCAGATCTCTTCACAATTATAACAGGTGAAAACCTACAGGTCAGAAACCTTCTTATGCACAAATGTCCTTTAGTAACAGTATCTATTATTTTAAACCTAGGATCAGCAAGTTTTATATTAGTTAGACTTCATTCAAATACCAATAGTCCAGAGCTTTGTTTCAAGAATGGTGGGAAACCCAAAATAAGTCCCATAAATATGATGGATGTCAATAAATTAAACACTTAGTTAGACCAGATGGGCCCATTTCTGTGCAGCAAATGTTATGAAACTAGGAAAGCCCCTACTAAACAGTTCAGAACTCACTTCCAGACACTCTGATTGTTAATTACCACATCTATACCCAGCCAGTCAGTCTGACCTCGATGGGGAAACTATTGGAAGTATTTCTGAGGGACAGAATTATTCTGCATGTAGAGAAGCAGGGATTAATCAAGATCAGCCAGCATGGTTTTGTTAAGGGGAGGTCATGCCTGACCTATTTGATTGAATTGTTTTGAAGAAGTGACCAGGTATATAGATAAGGGCAATGCATTTGATGTAGTCCACTTGGACTTCAGCAATGCTTTTTATAAGGTCCTGTGAGAGAGACTGATAATAAAGATAAGAGCCCATGGGATCCGAGGAAATTTGGCAGACTGGATCCACAATTGACTAAGTGGCAGGAAGTAGAGGGTGATGATTGAGGAGTGTTTTTCTGACTGGAAGCCTGTGTCCAGTGGGGGTCCCACAGGGGGCCTTGCTGTTTGTGGTTTATCGAAATAATTAAGATGTGAATGCCGGAAGTTGATCAGTAAATTCACAGTCAATACAAAAATTGGTGCAGTGATAAATAGTGAGGTTAATAGCCTAAGAGAATATAGATGGATTGATGGGTGGCAAATGGACTGCAAAGCAGATAAGTGTGAGGTAATGCACTTGGGCAGGACAAACAAGGTAAGGGAATACATGATTCCTGAAGAAGGGCCTGTGCCCGAAACGTCGAATCTCCTGTTCCCTGGATGCTGCCTGACCTGCTGTGCTGTTCCAGCAATAAAGTTTCAACTTTGATCTCCAGCATCTGCAGACCTCACTTTCTCCAAGGGAATACATGATGAACAGTAGGACCTTGGGAAGCAACAAGTCAAAGGGACTTAGCATGCATGTACACCCAGTCCCTTAAGGTAGCAGAACAAGTGGATAAAGTGATTATGAAGACATGTGGTATACCTGCTTTCATTGGCTGAGGCATAGCGTTTAAGAGCTGGTTATGCTGGTACTGTGTAAAATGTTAGTTAGGCCGCAGCTAGGGTATTGCATGCAGTTCTGAAATCCACATTATACGAGGGCTGTAATAGCACTGGAGAGGGTGCAGAGGAGATTTATCAGGGTATTGCCTGGGCTGAATAGTTTCAGTGAAGGAGAGAGATTGGAGAGTTGTTTTACTTAGAGCAGAGGATATCGAGAGGGGACATGGTTAAGATGTACAAAATTATGAGGGGTATAGATAGAGTGGACAGGAAGAAACTTTTCCCATTGTTGGAAGGATCAATGAGCAGGGGACAGAGATGAGATAGGAGGAAAACTATTTCACCCAGAGGGTGGTAGCAATCTGGAACTCACTGCCCACAACGGTGCTAGAGGAAGAAACATTTAAGTAGTGTTTAGCTATGCACTTGCAAAGCTAAACTATAAAGGGTATGGGCCAAGTGTATAAAAATGGGGTTAGAATAGTTAGGTCATTGTTTTCGACTGACATGGATGCAATGCACTGTCTCCATAACTCTATAACACAACTTATCAACTGCACTCAGCACAAAATAATTGAACTATTAAAACAACTCAAAGCCCACCAGAAAAAAACGGAGTGTTGTTGCATAACATTTTCCGATAAAGCTCATGTAAACCTTTTAAATATCTTCAACATCAGCTCAATTGCCATTTTGATTTGATGATACATCTATCATGAACCCTAGAATGCTTTGATTGCTGTCGTAATTACCAGTAGACAGACTGAAGCCTCGATCTGGGACAGCAAAGATGGTTAGTAACTACGAAATTTTGTTGCATACAACTTGCAACATGATAAGATGAAGTGAAACATCTTTCTGAAACATGAACATGTAAACATAGCTACTCAATGCAGATTGCTTAGTATCACAACCTCATGGACTATTACTGAGCTCTAAAACTAATCCATCACAGGGAGCCCATTCATATTTTGTCATATGATTAGGAACATACGGTGAAATGTCACTATTATTGACTAGCGGAAACCCACAAAACATATGCAGGGAAATTAGCAAGGCATTTCAACAGTACTTCTTTAAATCTCCATCCATGCCATCTTGTTTTCCCTTGCTACCTACTGTAGTCCCTCCTCTGATGCCCATTCCAGTCTTGCCTGTGCCATCCATCCCGTTCTTTCCCCAGTCTCTCCAGCCAGGCAAAGTTTTCAGTTGAGCTCTCCTTACCTTCCACGATTCCTTTGCGCCCTCCTTTGTGGGCGGCACGGTGGCACAGTGGTTAGCACTGCTGCCTCACAGCGCCAGAGACCCGGGTTCAATTCCCGCCTCAGGCGACTGACTGTGTGGAGTTTGCACGTTCTCCCTGTGTCTGCATGGGTTTCCTCCGGGTGCTCCAGTTTCCTCCCACAGTCCAAAGATGTGCAGGTCAGGTGAACTGGCCATGCTAAATTGCTCATAGTGTTAGGTAAGGGGTACATGTAGGGGTATGGGTGGGTTGCGCTTCGGCGGGGCGGTGTGGACTTGTTGGGCCGAAGGGCCTGTTTCCACACTAAGTAATCTAATCTAAACAGTACCCCTTAAACAACCACAGGTAGCTGTACCTGCACTCCCACATGGGGGTGACACAGTGGCTCAGTGGTTAGCTCACAGTGCCAGGGACCCGGGTTCAATTCCACCCTCAGGCGACTATGTGGAATTTGCACATTTCCTTCGGGTGCTCCGGTTTCCTCCCAAACTCCAAAGATATACAGGTTAGGTGGATTGACCATGCTAAATTGCCCATAGTGTTCAGTATTATATGCTACTCATCCTGCTCCCTACTACTAATCATCCCAGTCAGGTTACCTTTGTTCTTTGGCTGCCTTTGCTTTTTCTTTAAGTCTTTTTCTCCATCAATTCCATCACAACCTAATACCACCACCACCACCTCCCATTGGCAGCCCAATGCATCAAACCCATCAGCCTCCCATGCTCCACATCTGTTTCCAGGCCAAGCTCTGGCCATCAAATTCATCCAATGATCAAACAAAAAAAATGCACAAAGAAAACGAAACTGCACATTAAAGCCACTCATTAATCGACATCTTCAACTGTCAATTCCATTTAGTTGGATAGTCAGCCTTGTGATGGGTCAGTGCAGTTAATAAGTCAGTAAATCAGACAGATTATTTTTCAATTGGTACGAATAGTCAGTCAACCTGATCACGACAATTACAACAACAATGTGCATTTATGCAGCATTCCAAACTTCCCGACAGAAGCCTTGCCAAACAATTTCTGATACAAAGTCATCAAAGGAGTTGTTCGGACAAACGATCAAAAGCCTGATAAAGAAGTCGGCTTTAAGAAGCATTTTGAAGTAGAGATAGAGAGAGAAATTTCGGGAGGGATTTAACTATCAATAGCAAAGTGATTAAAGCCTGGATTGAGCAAGAGACTAGAATTGGAGCAGCGCAAAGATCCAAGAGTTGTAAAAGGTTACAGGTGTTCGGGATGTGTGATCGCAGAGATCCGAAAACAACAAGGAAGGGTCTAAAACTGAGCAACAATTAAGACAGAAAGTGAGCACTGCAGATGCTGGAGATCAGAGTCAGGAATGTGGTGCTGGAAAAGCACAGCTGGTCAGGCAGCATCCAAGGAGCAGGAGAATCGACGTTTCGGGCATAAGCTCTTCATCAGGAATCAGGATTCCTGATGAAGGGCTTATGCCCGAAACGTCGATTCTCCAGCTCCTTGGATGCTGCCTGACCTGCTGTGCTTTTCCTGAGCAGCAATCAATGCAGACCAATGAGAATGGGGAGGTTGGGTGACCAGAACTTGGTCACTTGGGGAGAATTGTGATCTCAACCGCAGTGCTTTGGATAAAACATATGGAGATGGAAGATGCAAGGACAGCCAGGAAAGAGTTTGTCAAATCTACAAGTAACGAAGGCATGAGATGAGCCAAAGCAAGGGAAAGATATATAAACAGAAACTCATTTTGGGGTCAAATAGGATGCCAAGATTACAAGCAGTCTGGTTCGGCCTCAAGACAATTGGTTCAAAAAAAGAAATGAAAATCATGGCAAGGCAAATAAATTTGTGGCATGGACCAAAGACAATGGCTTCAGTCGTTCCAATATTTGGCTGAAGCCAATTGGTAGTGACAGCCAGTACAATCAGCTGATCATTAAAATAAGCAGTGTGTGAGATTGATGAATGCGACCAGTCAGCATGTCATAATAATTGTGACCAACAGTTCACTAGGTATCACATTGTTTAAATATTTTCTCATTGTATAATCTGGATAAAGCTTACATCACTCCTTATGTACTTAAACCTGCTCCTTACTTCTAAAATCAATGCTCAAGAATAGTCAAACATGCCGATATACTTCAGAAGAACACTGTCAGACATAAGATCAAAGCTTTGGTCACAGTAGATTTTAACAGCCATCTTAAAAGTAGAAGAGGAGTATTCAGAGCTTTGCACTTGCCCAGTTTGAAGCCACAGCCATCAACAGCAAAGCAAAGGGAATGGGGGTGTGCCAGAGGCCAGAATTGGAAGAAACATGATTGGAGCGGGTCAAATGTGGAGGTAGGAGCGAGAAGAGTGAGTAGAGGGTCCTGATTTGGAGACAAAGACTACGTTATCGCCATGATAATTTGGGAATGAGACTGGTACGGAATAGCAGGATGTCATCACTATTGGCCAAATTATGAAGTGTACAAACCTGATATTATTATCCACAATGAAAAGTAAAAGCCTTGTTCATAAATAAGTAGGACACTCTAGAAGAAATTGCATAGGAGTGATAACTCTTGATTTTACATACATAAGCATATCATATTACACAAATAAAATTTAAAAATCCTCATAGGTAATGTGCTAAGTTTTCTAGTTGACCTCCTGGTGACCAACTTGAATCTTTAACATGGCTTGCAACATCTCTGGAAATGACACAAATTAAAATGCAAATGATAGCCTCAATTTTTAAACATTTATTCATGGGACGTGGCCTCGTTGGCTAGGGGGTGGGAGGTAGGGGATGGAGCAGGGAGGTGGAGGAGCCTGTTGAGAAAAGCACAAATGCACACAAACCTGAACGTCCCTGGTCCCACTGTGCTGAGTTGGCTGAGCTCAGCTGGAAAGACCATAGGGCCTCAGCACTTCTTGGGCTGAAAGGAAATGAGAGGAATTTGTCTAACTTCAATCGAGGGCAAGGTGAGATGGAACCATAATGCTCTGCATGGTTAAATAAGCCCTCACCATCTGGGTTTATAGGCAGGACAACTGATAGTCTCAGCTCCTTCAAGTGAGACAGATAAAGAAATGAAAGAATTCCAGATATCTAAGCAGTGAATAGGAAGCTTGTCATGCTGATGGCAGTGCTTAATGAGAGAAGTACAAAAAGCTTTCACCCAATTAACTACATAATTTCCCAAAAGGAATTTCCACCAATTGGCTCCAAAATTGAAATATTAGGTGTTTGCCTGCATCACAGAATCTGCCCAAGTCAATATTGATCATAACGTAAGGGGGACATTAAGAAAACATGATCAACTGACCCTTTCCCCAGAAAATTTACATTTTCATGAATAGAAGGTTCTGAAGCACTTTGGTGCATCCTCAAGAAAATGAAAGCTGCAATCAGATCACAAGCTCTTTTCTTGGTAGAAAAGAAGAGGCAAAAAAAAAGCACAGCAAAAGATCTTCCTCTGGGGCACATTGTTAGAATAATTCGGTCCTGCACAATCTAAATGTAAAGAGTGCAGGTCCAGGCTCCAATCTCTTTTTTTTGTTCACTTTATTCTTGTATAGGATGGGATCATCACAGACAAGGTCGGCATTTGCCTTCAATAGCCTTGCAGTGATTGGCTCTTTACGCCATTTCAAGTCAACCACATAGCTGTGGGTCTGAAAGCTCACATTCCAAGAAAGGACAATAGATTTCCTTCCTTAAAGGACATTAGGAGACTGGTTTTGTTTTACAACATCAAAAATGGTGACATTTCATTGAATTTAAATGTTACTATCAACCATGGTGGCATTTGAACTTAGGCTTTTAGAACATTAGCCTGGGCTCGGGATTACCAGTCCAGTGATGTTACCACTATGCTACTGCTTCCCTATAATCAGTAATGTAGAGGAGGATGTACTCTGTATCCAATTCGCTTTATATCTGCTCTATGATTGTTTGATTGGATAATTTTGACAGGGGTTGCTCTCTATCTAAACACAATTGTCCTTGAGCTGGTAACTAAGTCCCCAAAGGGACATGAGCCACGTAAGTCCATTATGGATGGTTGATGTAGAATTAACTTAGTTTTACAAAGCCCCTTCCATGTCAAGGCATCCCAAAGTGCTTTAAAACTAACAAATTACTTTAAGAGGTGCAGCTAACATTATACTGTATGACTTTTGGCAATGAATTTGTTGTCACAAACAGAAAGTGATCAGGACAAGATTATCTGGCAATGTTGGTTAAGGACTAAGTATCAATCAGGCCGCTGAGGAGAACTTCCCTACTCTTCTCAGAAATCATGTTGTGGGATATCCATCTTTCATTTGAGAGGCAGAACAGGCTTTATTTAATGTCCCACACTGCCAGTACTCCCTCAGTACTACACTGATGGCGTCAGCCTGGATTATAGCCTCTCATGCCTGAAATAGGGGTAACGTCATAACTCAAAAGGAGAGAGGGTTACAGATTAATGCACAGCTGATACCAAATGACAGAACAATTCTGGGAAAGCAATTTAACTTGGCTCTCAAAACCTGGGTTAAATTGACAAGTGCCATATGGTGATATCCTTTTCTGCTCCTCCAAAACAACATTCCTATGTGGGCAGCAAAATGTAGCATATCAGATCAAAAGAAAACGTCACGACCCAGTCTGCTGCTCAGTTGCGAAAAGAACAGCAATACTTTGTAGGACAGCTCCATTACCTACCATGCCCAGATGATAAAACCTACAGACAGTAAACCTATTTAACCAGGCTTGTCCATGGCAACAGTAGCTATTGGCCACCCGGTCAGCCAATCCGATTTATCAAACATGTCTTAGCCTCAATGCAAAGGAAAGATTAAACACACACACACACTCTTTAATGGGCTTTAGCTTGAAACAACATTCCTGAGTAAAACACTTTGACATTTTATCAGTCTGCTCTAATAAATGGCAAGGAATAAAGCTTTAGCACCTTTGTTCCAGAAAAGTTAATAAATAAGCCATGTGCTGTAAATGATTTCCTTGCTGCGTTTACCATTCATCTGGATTTAATTACTGCCAGGGATGAGGCAGTGTAACAGCATGAGAAGCCTTGCACACAGATCTCTCAGACTCATAAGTTCTCTGTTCATGGAACTTGCAATCTTGAGGTGCACTGAGGCTTTGGGAAGGAAACTCCCCTAGCCCAATATATACTGCAGTGAACAGCGCAGCCACAAGGTGCAGGGGATCCCAGGTTTCCAATCCATAATGATTAAGAGTAACAGTCTTGCATTTATATCACCTTTTTCATAACCTCAAGATGGGGAGGGGTGGATGCAGAGATTAGCAGGGAGGTTGCGAGGACTGGAGGATTTGAGTTATGGGGAGAGGCTGGACAGGCTGGGACTTGTTTCCCCTGGAGCATGAGATGCTGGGGTGGTGATATTAATGGAGGTTTGTAAACTCGAGGGGCATAGGTAAGGTGAATAGCCAAGGTCTTTTCCCCAGGGAAATTCTGAATTAGAGGACACGGGTTTAAAGGCAAGAGGGGAGAGATCACAGGTGAGTTGGGCCAAAGGGTCCGTTTCTGTGTGCTATATGACTACGCCCCAAATAGTTTCACAGGCAATTAAATACTTTTGAAATGTCTTCACAATTGTCATGCAGGAAAGATGGCAGCCATTTTGCACATAGCTACCACAGACAGCACTGTGATACAAACGATAATTTTCAGGTGTGGGTTGAGGGATAACATTGACCAGAACACCAGGACAATTCCACTCTTGTTTTGTGAAACATTTCAATGGATTTTTAGCTTCCACTTAACAGCTGGACAGGTAAGGCCTCAGTTTACAGTAGCGTCTGAAGAAAGACATCTCTGAAATTATGGCACACCATCACCGCTTCAGAATTAGTCTGGATTACCTACTAAGATCTCCAAAGCGGGGCTTGAACTCAGAGTCGCAGCTGACAAATACAGAAACCAGAAAAGGAGTAGATATCAAGAATTAGATTTGAGAAGAGTGAGGGGGAAAGAAACCTAAAATCTCCCCACGTAAAGCTTTGACAGAAGCAAGCTCAGATTGGCACAGGTGAATTAAAAACAGAACCAGCTATCTACTCATCTCTAACTCTTCACTCCTCTCATCAGCGTGATCCTTAACCTGGTGGATCAAGCAGCTGAACATTGAGAAATCTGACCCCCGTTAGAATCCCCCACAGTTTCCCATCCTGGATCAAGATTTGCCATTTAAGAATAAAACCAAAACTAGACCCATCTAAGCCAGCTCCTTACACTCTGCTCTCTCAACTTCCAACAGGAATAAAGTCAATTTATCCCCAAAAATTGTCTTGTGTACTCGATAATAAATGGTATTTATTTAGAACAACTTTACAAAAGTCAAATCCATCATAAACAAAGTGGGCCTCACAAGGGCAACATTAGGGCACTTGTCCTAAAGCTTGCTCAGAAAAGTAGGTTTTAAGCAATTTCTTCAAAGAAGCAAGTGAAGTCAAGAAGTATGACTGCATAAGAAGGAAATTTCAGGGTTCAGGACCCAGGCAGTGAAAGGCATGGTCACCAAAAGTGAAACAGTTTAAGTCTGTGATTTTCAAGGTCAATATTTGGACAATTGTGATTTGAGTGGAGCAATTCGAGATAGGGAGGGCAAGGACAGGGAATTTCAAATAACACTGAGAATTTCAAAGCAAAGTGTTGAATACTCGAAGCCAACGTAGCTTAGCGCGCACAGGGGTAACAGGTTAAGACACAAGCAGCAAAGTTTGGATGAAATCAAGTTTATGTCACATGCTACTAGGAGAGCTTTGGTTCAGTCTAGAGATAACGAAGACTGTGATGGTATCTACAGCTCCAACAAACTGAGAAATTAATTCCAAATTAGCACCAGGCCTGGCACTTCGAAGTACTCATAGAGATGTCAATTTGAATGCATATATATGAGAATCAGGTGAGCAAAAGTTGGTAGGCACTAATTTGTTCACTACCAAATTTAATTTTCCTGTCCTCCTTGACAAATTCCTCCACACGTAGACAGTTTATGTTAAACTTAGTTAGACTCCACTTAAAACTGTGCACAACTGTTTTGATCTCCACATTATAACAAATATACAAAGAGATGATCATGTCAAGATGAGAGCTTATACATATCAGGCAAGAGTGAACAGGTCAGGGCCCTTTTTAACAGTAAAGACTAAATGGTGAATGAATAGGAGGTCTTTAAAGAGATGAAAGAATTTGGTCGGATAGACGTAGAGAAGTTGTTTCCACTTGTGGAGGAATCCAAAAGTAAAGGTCACACTATATGAACCTTTTATTAGTAAATTTAAGAGGGAGTTCAGGTGAAACATGTTTAACCAGAGAATATTCAAATGGGGAGCCTGTTTCTACAAGAAGTGGATGAATAGAAGTATTTAAGTGTACATTTGATCAGCACAGGAATGGAAGGCTTTATTAATGGAGTTGGTTTAAATAGGGTGGAAGATGACTGGACTAGGTTATTCAAACAAATTAACCTCTGCTACAAATTTGACACAATACTATATAACTTTAGATATGGGAACATGTCCTCTCTTCATTAACAGTGGCAGGACCTTCAGACACAATAACCCTAAACTCTGGTACTCCCTCACTAAAATCTTCCACTACCTTGATCTTTCATTCTTACATCTCATGGCAGATTCCTTTAACTAAACTTTCAGCCACCCAAAGACGAGGATTTATTCCTTTCTTCCTATGAAATGGTCCAGAATATTTATTTTAAAGGGATCTAGATGTGGCAGAATTGCTGTTATGTCAACATCAGATGGACACTTCATTAAGCAGTAGTGTAATGGAAGGTGTCATCAAGAGTGCAATTAAGCAGCACCTGCTCCTGCCTATTGGTACTCAGTTTGGGTTCCGTCAGGACCATTCAGCTCCTAATCTCATCACACCCGTTACAAAAGATGTGAATTTCACAGATGAAGTGACAGAGAGTGCCTTTGAAATCAAGCCGCATTTGGCCAAGTGTGGCATCAAGAAGCCCTAGCAAAACTGGAGTCAACGGGAATCAGGAGCAAAAACACTCCACTGGTTGGAGCCGGAGCCACACCCAGCACATAGGAAGTTGGTTGTGGTTGCTGGAAGTCTGTCATCTCAGCTCCAGAACATCTGTGTAGGAGTGCTTCACGGTAATATCCTTGGCCAACCATCTTCAGCTCTTCCATCAAAGAGCTTCCCTCTAATCTAAGGTCAGGAGTGGAAATGTTCAGCACCATTTTCAACTAATCAGATACTGAAGAAATGCAAGTCCTAATGTGGAAAGACCTGGTCAATATCCAAGTCTAGACTGACAAGTGGCACATAACGTTTGCACCACACAATGCCAGGCAGTAACCACCGCTAATGAGACAATTTAATCATTGCTCCTTGACATTTAATGGTGTTACCATTGCTGAATCCCCCACTATTAACATCTTGGGGGTTATCATTGAACTGGATAGCCTTATAAATATAATGGCTACAACAGCAGGTCAGAAGTTAAGAATCCTGCAGCAAGTAACTAACTTCCTGACTTCCCAAAGCCTGTCCACCATCAAAAAGGCACAAATCAGGAGTATGATGGAGTACTCCCCATTTGCCTGGATGAATACAGCTCCAATAATACATAAGAGGTTTGAGACCATCCAGAATAAAGCAGCCCATCTGATTGGCAGAACATGCACCATCATTCAGTCTCTCCACAACCAACTCTCAGTAGTAGCAGTGTGAACTATCTACAAAATGCTCTGGAGAAATTCAATAAGATTCCTTAGACAGCACCTTCCAAAGGCACAACCATTTCCATCTAGAAGGACAAGGGCAGCAGATACATGGATATGCCACCATCTGCAAGTTCCCCTCCAAACCACTCACCAGCTTGACTTGGAAATATATCACTATTCCTTCAGTTTTCTTGCATCTAAGTGCTGGAGTTCCCTCCCTAACTGCATTATGAGTGCACCTAAATGAAATGACTCCAGCAGTTCAAGAAGATAGCTTACCACAAACTTCTCAAGGGCAACTAGGGATGGGCAATAAATATTGTCTCAGCCAGTGACATCTACATCCAATGAGTAAATTCCAAAAATAAAAGAGTTTGACTCCGGCAGTTGAATAACATGCTGACATTCACAGTTGCTATTCACTTAGGAAGAATGACAACTTTTGACACACACCAATTAATATAAAACCTTCACTGCCATCAGACTCTAATTCAAATATTAGTTTATTACTCCCATATCAAACATCAACAGCAGGCAATGTTTAAGTATTTCCAAAGCTGTCTAGATTGTTTCCTGTGTTTGGTCTTTGGCAAAGATACAGAAGGAGGGACAGGCACTGCATTTGCAAAACAACAGTTCACAAGCTGGGTATCGTATTTCATGATTATTATTCAACCCTTTCTTTACTTGAGCTGTAACATACACTAGTCATACAGGAGTCCAGATATACAACCAGACAAGCGTCCATATGCTTCAGTTATTACCTAAGACTATATGGGTCTTCTACTTTAAGAAGCCAAACTTGGCTTCCCTTTATATTTCAGTGAAGGAATCGAGCTAATCCGTGCTTGATTAGTAATCTGTATGCAGTTAAAAGAGAGAAAGCAATTGCATTTATACAGTACCCTTCATAAATTCAGGAGGCCCCAAAGTACTTTCCAGTCAATGAGATATTTAGCAATGTTACTGTTATAATGCAAAAAACAGAGTAGCCAATTCGTGCATGACAAACTCTCAAACAGAAATATGATTATGATCACATAATCTGTTTTAGTAATGATGTCTGAAGGATAAATATCGACCAGGATTACATGGAGCACCCACTTCATTTCTTCAAAATAGCACCATAAGAGGGTGATAAGGCCTCAGTTTAACTTCCCATCAGAAAGATGGCACATCCAACAATGCAGTATTTCCTTCAGTATGCACTTCACTGCCAGTCTGGAATTGACTGTTTTTGGAGTGGGATTTGAAGCCAAAATCTTCTGACTTAAGAGACAAGACTGCTATCAACACAATTAACACTGTTAAGTTGGATTGAAAAGGATGCTACAAATGGCCTCTCTCTCTCTCTCTCTTTCGGCTCAAGAGAATGGAGATTTACACTCATTGTTATTTATTGATTTCTGCAATCCTCTAGTGATAATCAAGCTCAGGGTGTCACCAGTAACCACAGATGAGGCATGACAACTTGGAGGAAGGTGGGGAGGATCAGGCAGTAGCAATGGAACAATCCAGAACTAAGCAAAGAATGAGCCTTTTCAGGAAGGGGCTGGGAGAGAGGACAAAGAAAGGAAAGAATAAAATAAGTTAATGCAATCTGCTTGAGATGTTTCACATATTATGGCAGAGCATGAAAAGATGTCAGTCAGTAAAACCATGTAGAAGAATATATGCACACATAATCACAATCGCCAGGTGTAATTCTAGAGGGCTCACTCAACATCACTCTGCAACATGCACATTCTACCTTGTATCCTACAACTGTGATGCGTTGTATATCTTGCCTACGCAAGAATAGCTACAGAAAGAGGGTATTTACTCTGGATTTACTCTACAATTTCCAATCAAACCTCTGGCCTTTGAATGATGAGAACAGTGAGAGACCAACAAAGTCACTCACCACAAGACCTAACTCGCCCTGGAATTTGTTTCTTCCTTCCAGAAGAAAATAAACTCATTTTCATATAGAATCTCTCATGACTGCAGGGAATCACAAATTACATCGAAGCTACTAACTAAACCACACTAAAAAAAACTGTAGTCACCATTGTACACAAGTAACAAGGCAACCAATTTGCACACAGCAAGAATGCAGCCAAAACCAGACAGTTTGAGTGATATTGGTTGAGATAGGATGCTGATCAGGACAAGAACACCTGCGTTACTACCAAGGGACCTTTCCCATCTTCCTGAAAGGGCAAATTGACATTCTATTTGAAGTCTCACACAGCAAACAGCATCTCCAACTGAGCAGCACTCACTCAGCACTGTACTGAAGTGACAGTCTAAATTTTCTGGTCAAGTCTCTCAAATGCATCATTGACAGAAGCTTCATAGAATCCCTACAGGCGGAATTGAACCTGAGTCCCTGGCACTGTGAGGCAGCAGTGCTAACCACTGTGCCGCTCAAAGTTATTTAAGTTATCACTGCATTACCTGCAGGACATGATCCCATTTCAACAAAAGCAAGGTGGTACTGGAAATCAACTGAGTCATCTGACCTTCCTCTCATTAAATCTGCACTTTAAAGTAATGAAGTAAATAGAACGATCAAAGCAAACCAATGGCAACAGCATATTGACAGTCTAGTACACACATGCACTCACTCCCACCTGAACCCTGAAGATTTTTTTAGAATTTGTTCATGGGATCTTAACATCATTGGTTAAGTCAGAATTTTACTGACTCTCCCTAACTGCCAAAGGGCGGTTAAAGGTCAACCACATTGCTTTGCCAGGCTTTGTTAAATCACACCAGATAAGAGTTACTCTGGGGAAGGGTCACTTGACCCGAAACATCAATTCTGATTTCTCTCCACAGATGCTGCCAGACCTGCTGCGCTTTTCCAGCAATTTCTGTTTTTGTTTTCTGATTTACAGCATCTGGAGTTCTTTTGCTTTCTTTCAGTTAAGAATTGCAGATTTCCTTTCCCAAAGGAGAAGGACATTAGTGAATTAGTTGGGCTTTTTGGACCATCAGCAGTGGTTACGTAGTCTTTAGGCTTACTTTTTGTTCCAGTATTTTTAATTGAATTCAAATTTCATTATCTGCAAAGGTGCAATTTGAACCCATGTTCCTCAGAACATTACCCTGGGGTTCTGGATTACTAGTCCAGTGACATTAACATCATGCTAAAGGTGGCGATCCATGTTATTGCTAATCTATCCACTACCCCTTTGTATCAGTCCTAACAGACCATGTTGTCTCCCTCCAATCAGATTTCCACATCTGCCACGGTAACAGGTGAAACAGTTTATGTCAAAATTACAAATAACATCTTATGTGATCGCAAAAAAATGTAAACTATTCCTGCGCATTATTCTCAGCCTATCTTCAGCATTTGACATAACTGACCCTATCAGTTTCTTCAAACGCCACTCAACTGTCATCCATCTGGAACTGTTCTCACCTGGTTCCATTCTTATCTGTCAAATTGCAGCCAGAAAATCACGAGCAATGGTTTCTCTTCCGGCTCCCACACCATTACCTCTGGTGAGTCTAGAAAACTATCCTTTGGCTCCCTCTTATTGCTGACCTTCATGTGATGGTGAAGTCACTGGTTGCCTTGCTTCTAGCACTCAGAGCGACAAATAATCTTTATTTATCTATAGCATAGCAGTTCCTAATTGATCTTTTCAAGCTATGACCTTCACAAGGTCCCACACTTGCACATCATCCATTTACACTGACTAGCCAGGGATTACTGTTGGTTTTTAATCCTTTATGCGTATATGGAAGACTAAAATGCAAACAGGTCTGCAATTTGGGACATAATCCACAGGAGATGGTTTTCTGCTTCGGGTAGTCTGCGCCTCAGTGATTTCCTGTGGCTACAGAGACACAGTCCAGTTTGTTTTGAGTTGCATCCCTTCCTAGAGGGTGCGGCACATGGCTCAGTGGTTAGCAATACTGCCTCACAGTGCCAGACACCTGGGTTCAATTCCAGCCTCAGGCGACTGTCTGTGTGGAGTTTGCACATCGTCCCCGCGTCTGCGTGGGTTTCCCCCGGGTGCTCCGGTATCCACCCACAATCCAAAGATGTGCAGGTTAGGTAAATTGGCCATGCGAAATTACCCATAGTGTTCAGGGATGTGTAGGTTAGGTGCATTAGTCAGAGGTAAATATAGAATAATAGGGTAGGGGAATGGGTCTGGGTGCGTTACTCTTTGGAGTGTCGGTGTGGACTGGTTGGGCCGAAGGGCCTGTTTCCACACTGTAGGGATTCTATTATATTCTTTGAAGGATTGCTGTTTGAAGCTCTCTTTCCACCTTCGCGGTGTGGCATTCCACCACTCCTTTCTGGACTTTGCCTGGACACCCACTGAATTTATAGTTGTAGTCAATTTTCAGGCCTGTAACCCCCTTTAAACAAACATATGCTGCAATTAGAAGTTCACAATGTCAGTAAATAATTACAAATTTTGATCCGTTGTCATGACAGTCTCCCACATCCTATCTGCCATACACATAAAGTCATCTAAAACTCAGCTGCCTGTGTCTAAATTCACACTTTTTCAATTATCCTTTTCACTTAGCACCCCAGTGCTCATTGACATAACTGGTTCTAATCAAACAACGTCTTGATTTGAAGAATTCTCATCCTTGTTTACAAATTCCTCTGTGGTCTCGCACCTTCCTATAGATCTGTAATCTTCTCCAACCCCACAACTCTCTAAGATAACCTCAAATGTAAACTCTCCACAATGTAGACCATGCCTCAGCCTGCCCACCCTATATCCCTCCACTGTCTGCTCACTTTCTGCCTTTAAAATATACCTTCACAGTTCCCTCTTTTGCCAAAGCTTTGATTAGTCAACCTAATATTTCCCAATGTGACTCGGCGCTTTACTTTATAACGTCATGAAGCACCATGTTATAGCCCAACAGGTTTAATTGGAAGCACACTAGCTTTCGGAGCGCCACTCCTTCATCAGATGCCAGTCCAACGCCGGCATCTCCAAATCATGAAGCACCATGAGATGTTTTATTACACTTTAAAGGTATCACGTAAGTTGTTACTGTTCGGTGCAATGCCAAGATCTTACAGAGTATGAAGGCTGAAAAACACAATTAGACGTACACAAAAGGTCCCATGTCACCAATCGGAAGAAAAGCATAGAAATTCTCTTGGTTAATACTTATCTCTTAAGCACATCACTAAGAACAGATTATCTGGTTTTTATCCCATTGACATTTGTGGTCTTTTGCTGTGAGCAAATTGGCAGCCACGTTTCTCATTTTACAAAAGTGACAACATTTCATACGCACGTCACTGGCTGTGAAGTGGTCTGGAATGTTCCGAGGTCACTTTAAAGTGATTTACAATTGCACGCTTTCCTTCATTCTTGATTAAGTAGAATTTTAGGAAATAACGGGAATTCTCAGTTGAGCTCTTGTAGTAGATTGCAGAAATGGCTCTGAATTGTAATGGAAGTGTGTAAGAAAGATACTTTACCTGGTGTTCTTTTATGACTTGTCTGACAATGGACAAACTAGTTGTACAGGCATGAAGTGAAGCGCACGGGACACACAAAGGAAAAGCACACCACACTTCAAAAGGAATCAAGACATTGCTCAGATTTTTGAGGGCTATTCCACTTTAACTTCCAAAAATATAACTTCGGATCTGCTGCCTCTCAGCTGGGGGGGGGGGGGGGGGGGGGGGAATAAACAGCAAACGATAGAGAATTTAATCTGAAGAGAATTTAGTAAGTTTAATTAAAAACATAGCCTCCAGTTAGATTCATGACAAAGTCTCAATTACAGAACTAAGTCAAGCAGGAAGATAGAATCAATTAGTTTTTGTTTTTGATAATCAGTATTTCAGCTTCTTCAAAGGCTGATAATGAAAATGAAATTCAAGCAAATCTCTTTCAGTCATGGGCTTAAGTCCTTTCTCAACAATTGCATTGATTATCCTGAGGTCCAGTTCATTGCACACTAGAAATATAAACAGGCTGACAAAATTGCAACTGTAGCCTCCTTTTAGTGGCAAGGCTTATTATTAGTTTCAAATCAGTTATGTGAGCAAAGATAAGTGGAAATAGGGATCAAGTGGAAAACATCATTCGTTTGGGAGAAAAAGTGCTGGAAAAACTCAACTGGTCTATTAGCATCTATGGATAGAGAAACACAGTTGACGCTTTGAATCTTATATAACTCAAATCACTGGACACAGATCGAAGGAGTCATGAATGGTGCTGAATATTATACAATCACCAGTGAACATGCCCACTTCTGATCTTATGTTGGAAGGAAAGTTAATAATAAAGCAGTTGAAGAAGGTCAGACCTCAGATATTACCCAGAGAAATTCATGTGACGTCGTCTCTGAAATTGAGAGGATTGACATCCAATAAGCAAAACCCATATTCTTTTATGCTGCATATAACTCTAACCAGCAGACACTTTACTCTGATTCCCAGTGACTTCAGTTTTGCTAGGGCTCCGTGAAAACAAGGGCAGTCACTCGCAATATCTTTGTCTATGTCTGAAACAAAGCTGTCGAGAGGTCAGGAGTGAGTTGCCTTCACAGAACCCAAACTGACCATCACTCAACTGGTTATTGCTGAGCAAGTGCCACCTTAATGCAGTGAAGGAACATCGGAAGAGGAGTAGACTATTCAGAATGTTGAAACTACCTCTGCCATTCAATGGCTGACCGAACACTTCAATGCCTTTTACCAACTCCATCACCGTAACCCTGTAGACATTTGGTAATCAAAACTGATCAATCCCTACCGTAAACATATTCAAAAATGGAGCTTCCACAGCCGAGTGGTAAAGAATTCCCAAGGTTCACAAACCTGAGTTAAAAAAACTCATCTTATTTTTTAAATTGTGCCCCCTGGTTGTACACTCCCCAAACAGGGGCCACATCCTACCTGCAACTACACCCTCTAAGATGAGGAAAGATTTTGTCACTCAAAAGGGTGGTGAATCTGTATAATTCTCTACGACAGGAGGCTGTGAAGTCCATGTGGGCGAAAGTGAGGACTGCAGGTGCTGGAGATTAGAATCAAGATTAGGGTGGCGCTGGGAAGACACAGCAGGTCAGGCAGCATCCCAGGAGCAGGAAAATCGAAGTTTCAGGCAGGAGCCCTTCATCAGGAAATCCACGTCACTGTATATATTCAAGAAGGAGGTAGATTAATTTTTAAGAATGCAGAAATATTACATTAGGATGGAATATCAGGCACCATCATTTTGAGTGATAGCGTAGACTCAAAGGGTGAAATTACCAAATGAAAATTGAGGATGCACAAGAAACCTGAATTAAAAGCGTTGAGATTTAAATGAGGTCAGAGATTTAAAAAATTCAGAATTCTAAAATCA
Organism: Chiloscyllium plagiosum; assembly: GCF_004010195.1. Taxonomy (NCBI): domain Eukaryota; kingdom Metazoa; phylum Chordata; class Chondrichthyes; order Orectolobiformes; family Hemiscylliidae; genus Chiloscyllium; species Chiloscyllium plagiosum. The sequence continues at coordinate 84,080,124 of NC_057719.1, forward strand.
AGTTGATACAGGATTTTAATCCAGCAAGCACATTTTACAACACACCAGAGTACAGGCAATTTCCTGGGACACTTTTCAATCTCTGGATTCTATCCCTTGAGCATGTCTAAAGAGTTTAGCTTTCACAGAGATTCAAGCCTTTGGTCAGGACTGGGACTTAGAGTCATATAGCACAGAAACAGATTCTTTGGTCCAACTCATCCGTGCTGATCAGACATCCCTTTCTGACTTAGTCCCATTTGCCAGCATGTGGCCCATATCCCTCTAAATCCTTCCTATTTATATACCGATTCGGATGCCTTTTAAATGGTGTAATTGTATTAGCCTCCACCACTTCCTCTTTTTCAAATGGGCCAACAGGCTGCAGAGTGGCAGATGGAGTTTAATTTAGACAAATGTGTGGTGCTGCTGTTTGGTAACACAAACCAGGCAGAACCCATATAGTTAATAGCAGGGCCCTGGGGAGTGTTTCCGAACTTAGGGGTGCAGGTGAATAATTCCTTGAAAGTGAAGTCGCAGGTTTACGGGGAAGGTGGCATTTGGCACACTTACCTTCACTGCTCAGTGCTTTGAGTATAGGAGTTGGGACATCACGTTGCAGCTGTACAGGACATCAGTTCGTCTACATTTAGAATATAGCGTACAATTCTGGTCACCCTCCTAAAGGAAGGATGTTGTTAAACTTGACAGGGTGCAGAAGGGATTTACAAGATGTTGCTGGGACTTCATAAAAAATACTGTTTGGCTACAGACTACCTACACAGTGAGACAGATCATTAAACTGGCAAAGACCATGGAGCTTTCTAACTTTGAAGCCAAGTGAAATCACTAATGGTATTCCCCAGCAATACAGCATGAATGACCCAGTTGGGTTAGAAAGGGCGTGATAAAGTGGACCACGTTGAGAGAATACACTGCACATGCTGAGATGAAAGGTTCAGGCAAAGTGGAAGAAATGAAATCAAAAGCTAACCATGAAAATGGAAAAATTACAAAGTAGTTTGTGCATTAAATCGCACAAGATGAATACCTGGCCTCAAACCAGGGTCTATGTCGATCAATCATGGATTACATCAAAGTCTCCTCACTAAGAGCCTGATTGTCAGCTACAGCAAGAGAGGCACGAAAACAGTCAATTCGAGTCTGCTGATGGTCTGGGAATTAGGTGAACCCTCAGTGATAAAAGGGTAAGGGAAAGAGAACCAAAACAACAGAGGCGAAAAGATGCCATTTTACTGCATGTAAGTTCTGACCCTTGACAATTCACACATTGTGTTCACAGCATGATATTGTCGAAACACTCGATACCCCTTCCCTTTTCCTCCTCCTCCTCATCTAAAAGGGTGGCTTCCGTTGAGGGCATATGTACACAGGGAAACTTGTTATTTTGCATCAAACACAAGAGTGAACAGAATACACAGCCAAATTCAAATTAAAGCAAAACTTTTATACATTACTCTGAAGTCCCCAAGTACAGGAAATCAGAACTGCAATTCTTGCACCCAGAACAAGACACAAATTTGGAGAAAGATATCAAGAGGAAAATGTAAACGATATAAACTGGAAAACCCCTGAGAAAAATGTGTTGTTTATGAAAATTAAACCATTCGTAAAGCAATCCCTTTACAAGTCCAAACCTAGTGTTAATCATTCACCACCAAGGCCGAACAAGTGCTCCTTACGCACAAAAATAAACAACACCCAGACAGATTGATGAAGTGCAGGTTTGTGAATAGGGAGTCTTTCACCTGAGTGCTGAAAATTACTGACATCATCAAAGCCTCACGGAAACTGAACTGAAAATCAAATATACCCAATAAAGGCAGTGCTGAGGGACTAGGTGAGGCCTGGCCATGACCTCCATTCAAGGACACTTAATTAATAGGCAAAGGCCTTACAAGCTTCAGGAGCTTCAGCCACCTAGAAAGGTCATTCCTCATTAACCCTAACTGTCGACTCTCAATTGCGCTGCTCAGCAAACGCTTTTTCTGAATCTGGGACTCTGAAGGTTGCAGTAGAATGGCTTTATTGATGCTTCTGTTGCTTGGTGTGGCTTGGCCTCCCCTGACCTGGCCTGCAACCCCCATCACCTCCCTGACTATGATCAGCCACGGCCTTGAAAGGAGTATTTGGCCACTTCAGCACTTTGGACACGTATTGGTAACAGCTGTGGGCTCCAGCTAAGCCCAACTGTTTAGTTTCCCAGGAGACAGCCTCGGAATCAAACTGGCCCATTGGCTTTGCAAGGAGTTGCATTCTAATTCAGCAGTGTTTCAATTTACAAAGCTGCTGTTGTTACAGAGCTTTCGGAAGAGATTCATCAAATTTTCAAAGCCATGTGTGTCCCCTTTCCATGATTCAGTGAGTAACTGCACTGGTACTGGACCAATCACAAAAAGGCTCAGGCCTGGTTCTTGATCTGCACTCAAGCAGACAATGACCCTTGGATTACTCATAGTTAGAACCAGAAGAATGAACTAGCTAAGGTTCCCACTCAAAATGGGTTATGGGTAAGCTTAACAACAATGCTTTTCTTGGTCATAGAACTCAATGGATTCAGGGCTGGGTCCACTATTTTTCGTCAGTTATATAAATGATTCGGATGTGAGTCTAAGAGTTATAGTTAGTAGTTTGCAAATGACACCAAAATTGGGGGTGTAGTGGACAATGAAGAAAATTACCTCAGATTACAACGGAATTTTGATCAGAGGGGCCAATGGGCTGAGGAGTGGCAGATGAAGTTCAATTTAGATAAATGCGAGGTGCTGCATTTTGGGAAAGCAAATCTTAGCAGGACTTATACACTTAATGGTAAGGTTTTAGGGAGTGTTGCTGAACAAAGAGACCTTGGAGTGCAGGTTCATATCTCCTTGAAAGTGGAATTGTAGGTGGAGAGGATAGTGAAGAAGGCTTTTGGTATGCTTTCCTTTATTGGTCAGAGTATTGAGTACAGGAGTTGGGCGGTTATTTTGCGGCTCTCCAGGACATTGGTTAAGCCACTTTTGGAACATTGCATGCAATTCTGATCTCTTTCCTATCGGAAAGATGTTGTGAAATTTGAAAGGTTTCGGAAAATATTTACAAGGATATTGCTAGAACTGGAGGATTTGAGCTACAGGGAGAGATTGAATAGGCTGGGGCTGTTTTCACTGGAGCGTTGGAAGCTGAGGGGTGACCTTAGAGAGGTTTATAAAATCATGAGGAGCATGGATAGGATAAATAGACTCTTCCCTGGGGTGGAGGAGTCTAGAACTAGAGGGCATAGGTTGAGGGTGAGAGGGGAAAGATATAAAAGAGACCTAAGGGGCAACTTTTTCACGCAGAGGGTGGTATGTGTATGGAATGAGCTGCCAGAGCAATTGGTGGAGGCTAGTACAATTGCAACATTTAAAAGACACTTGGATGGGTATATGAATAGGAAGGATTCATAGGGATATTGGCCAGGTGCTGGCAGGTGGGACTAGATTGAGTTGGGATATCTGGTCGGCATGGACAAGTTGGACCGAAGGGTCTGTTTCCGTGCTGTATATCTCTATGACAAGTTTGGACAATCAGAACAGTGAAAACGGTCATGCCAGCACTTAGAAAGGAATTCTTAAATATGGAATTAGTAGTCCAATGGAAAGAAACTGGGAAAAGAGAGTCAAGATTTAAATAGCTGTAATAAAGGATGATATATTTCCTCAATTGAATTTCTTTAACAGACAGCATGGGAAACAGATTGAAACTTGAACTGTCTGTGTTAAGAACATTTAACGATATATATCTGCTTGCTTTTTCCTTCTCAAGTTAAAGACTTATGTTTATTCTTAAAAGCTATATCTGCAGCCTCATAGAGACATACAGGCCCTTTGGCCCAACTTGTCCATACCTACCAGGTTTCTGAAACTGAACTAGTCCCATTTGCCTGTCGTTGGCCCTTATCCTTCAAAACCTTTCCTGTTCATGTACCTGTCCAAATGTCTTTTAAAACATTGGAATTATACCCAAATCCTCTAGCCTTTTCCTCTTGCAGTTCATTCCATTAATGCACCAGCCTCTGTGTGAAAAAGTTGCCCCACGGATCCCTTTTAAATCTTTCCTTCTCACCTTAAACCCAAACCCTCTAGTCTTGGACTCCCGTAGCCTGAGGAAAAGACCTGGGCAATTCACCTTATCTATTCCCCTCATGATTTTATAAACCTCTGCAAAGGTCACCCCTCAGCTTCCCACACTCCAGGGAAAAAAGTCCCAGCCTATTCAGCCTCTCCTTATAACTCAAACCTTTCAGTCTCGGTAACATCCTTGTCAATCGTTCTAGCACCCTTCCCAGTTTGACAACATCCTTCCTGTAAAAGGGTGGCCAGATCAGAAATGAAGAAATTCCTCTTCATCTCTCCTCGTTGGTCCACACCTTACCCTGAGGTTATGCCCTCTAGTCCAAGACTTACACACAAGACAAGCTCTCTGCATTTACTCGGTCAAGAAATGTTGTGCTATTTTCCCAGAGGGCCACTCCTGGTACCTCATGATATTTGCCACCTCTAACAATACATGGTACTGTGTAAGAGTTGCTTGGGGTAATTATCTGACACGTCTCCTTTGACTTATCCATTAGCTAGAAGTAAAATGTACACCACCACAGAGTATCTAGAGAAGAGCACTCTTCTTAGGTATCAAGATGGTTTACTGCAAGAAAGCAATAAATGCAACTACATCAAATCAGACATAATTACAAGGACCTTATGTGAAAATGTTTCAGTGACTAACCATCATATTAAACTGCAAAAATTAAACAAAAATCACAAATTCAAACATAAATCGACTAAGCCAGGTTTAATTCTTGGATCTGACCCATCCAGTATTACCATCATCTATGATCAAATTTAGTTGATGAAACTTCTGAGACACTTAAAAGCACCATTGCGTTCAATATCTGAGCAACTGCCTACTTCTTGGGTGGAATTTTGCACTCATCCCAGGGGCAGGAAGCAAGCTGCATGGGGTCAAAATACAGCAACGCAATGGCAGAACAAGACTTTGCAACTTGAAAGGGGTCATGCAACCCTTTTGCATCTTATGAATGCTTATTTAAAAGTCAGTATGTCAAGGATTACGATCCAATTTCAAACTGGGAAGGGTGCTAGAACGATCGAAATGAACATGTGCCTTCAGATTCACAATTTCATAATGGAGGTATGCACCAGGTAAAGTGGTCATCGTCTAGGACTGGAGTCTTTGGGAAGCATTAATCTATGCCATTCAATGAACGAGACTGGGGTCCAATAGCCCGGATGGCATGATGCATTGAGGATGACCATAGGAAGGAGGCTAGAGTGCAATATTAGCAAGGAAAGAAGGCTGGGCAAGGATGGATGTCTCATTGGGAAAGAATGCAAAGCAAGGGTGGAAGGGCTGTATGCAAATGTTAGTAGCATAGGTGTTAGCAATTTCATGGTGAGGGACGACGGTTGTATAGTAAGCCTGAAGGATAGGGTTGGTAGTGTCAACACTGGGGATGAACACAAGGGTACAGGGAAACGACTGGAATAGTGACAGTAATAAAAGGAACTGGACACAACAGGAAAGTGGATAGCATTGTGGGAGCATGTGTGGGAGAAAGGGCATCTCTAAAGAACGCAGATGACTTTGCTAACAGGAGGTCTCAGGGTCAGGCTGGGCATGAGACATTGGCACTCGATGCTTTAAGAGGAGTGATAAAATGTGGATGATAACTGTAATGAGATCCAGTACAACAGGTGGAGACTCAGCAGTGACAGAGGGGAAGTTGGTCTGAACAGGAGCATGGTTAAGGATAATGGACAGCGGGGGGGGGAGAAATGTTAGATCATCTGAAAGTGAGGCACAATTCTACACATTTCTCTAGTTCAGAATGTAGTTCCTCTGCAATAATGAATTTGGAAGAAAGTCTTTGAAGGTGGGAAGATTTCTTTCATACTCCACATGTTAAGCGAAGGCAAGACACATGAAATAACAAATCAACTCCACAAGATTCATCCTCAGGTGTGTTCTTCCTCCCTACAGAGAAACCCACAAGGAAACATGTGTACTCTATGACAAAGGGAACTCATGACATTGAGATCCCAGCAAGGTCAAGAACATGAGACAAAGTGCATCTGTTGTTGGCTCAGGCAAGACAGCTCAAGAGCTGCAAAACAAATGCTAATCAGATTGAATCCTGCCATTTGTTCGCCATCATACATTAAATTGGAACAAGTGAACATTGCCCTTCTGCTAGCCAAGGTGCAGTGAGGTCACAGGGCCACATCTTGCCATGCTGTAGCATTTCTGGCAAATGTGGAGCCAGCACTTTGAACCCATAAGATAGCAGCAGGGTCATTGACAACCTGCTTACTTCCATCTCAGGATTCACCAATTTACTCAGGTAGGCATAGACAATGAGTTGGGCATTGCTCAATCACTCGAGGGGAAGTGATCGACCAGCAGGTGAATGTTACTCTCACGTAAAAGCCCGATGCCAAGCTCAGGGTGCATAATGGACAATTCCATCCTTTTTCGGTGTGTGATCGGCGGACAGAATTATAGCCTGGCCTGATATTCAGAAAAAATAGTTGTTTTTAATTTCTATAGCTCTCTTTTACAATCTCAGGACATCCAAAAATGCTTTGTAGCAATTTAAGTACTTTCCTTCATATATTGTCAGCGTTCTGACATAGGAAACACAACAGAAACGTGCCAACAGTGATCTTCCACAGCAGTAATACGATGATAACCTGACCATCTGTCTTTCCCAGCCCTCCCCCACCCCCTTGCCAGCCTGATGTAAGTCAAGGGATAAATATCAACCAAAACCTTGTGCAGAACCTGCCCGCCTTCTTCAAAATAGTCTGTGGGGCCTTTTACACCCAACTGTGAGAGCAGATGGGTGTCAGTTAATTGGCTCAAACAAACAACAACGTTCTGGCAGAGAGGCATAATCAATTGAGACTTGGCTGATAATGGCAAAGAAACCTTCAATCAGGATAAGCTCACGGTGATCAACAGCAAGAACCCAGGCTGACTTTCATTCTTTTTGGATTAGTGGTGCTGGAAGAGCACAGGATGCTGCCTGAACTGCTGTGCTCTTCCAGCACCACTAATCCAGAATCTGGTTTCCAGCATCTGCAGTCATTGTTTTTACCTCGTTGATTTTCACTCTTTTTGCCAGGGCTGCTGTGATCAGTTGCGAAGGTTCTGAATGCCACCAATGCTCACCTCACCCTTGAATGTTTTTTGATTATGTCAATGGCTCCAAAGTAAGCTGGAAGGCAACAGGAGAAGCAGAAGTGGGCGTGCCCAAACGTCAAGCTGCCTCTTTTCATTCCTGCACTTTGACTGACCTGTTGTGTACTTCAAGCACTCTTCTCTGTTTGACTTGATGCTGGTGCCTTTGGGTGAAGGGAAAGTCAATCACTTAGAGAAAAAAAAGGCACTACTTCAAAAGAAAGTACAGTAGTGCACAAAAATGTCATTCTGCTCCAGTGGGCAGACTGAATGAGACACATTAAGAAAGAAACAATACCAGCAGCAACATTAAAAAAAACAGAAAAATCCATTGGCACCGTCAAGGTGATGGAACACACAGGAACTGTGAATGAATCTAATCCGCAAAACTAAATAGGATTCCTTTACAACCCTCACCATGCCCACAGTTCCATCCCCAGCTCCAGTGAAGCAGGACGGTCAGAGTTCCCAATAAATTCAGCTACTTTCTGACCTGCATCAGCTAAGTTCTGTCTTCACCTGCCAATGGATACTGCTGCACCTTTCAGCTCAGCAAGATCAGCTCAACAAGCAGTGTTACAGGCATGTTTGGGAGGTGGGCTTGCTGAAGGTTATCAGCCATAACATTAAGTTGACATGTGTTGAAACACAACACAACAGAACTCCTGTCACTAAACATGTTCAAAGATGGAATAGCCTGCTTTTCAAGCAGGTTTTGAATTACATGTGACGATCCATCTATTTTTAACCCACTCACACCTGCTGCTTTTCTACTTACCAGCCTGATAGCCCGTCATTTCAAATGACGTTGTATCAAAACAAAACCTCATCCCCACCACAACCTACCCCACTCAAAATAAAGCCCTAAAGGCGATAACATTTTAGTCTTGTCCTCATAGTACATGAAACCTATGACAGAACTGAGAGATTCCTTGAGAGAGGAATCTGAAAAGGCCAGGTGCCACCTGCAAGTAAACACAGCACAATTTGTTAAGGTCTACAGGAAGAAGCATGAGCACAAGCCTGAATGCAACACACAAATGAGCTTCATGGATGCAATTATAATCATACCATTAGCACAATGCAACAGATTTAAAACACAGATCACTAAGGTTCCTCACTAATGACCATTAGCTGCTGACTCCTATTAGGAAATGCCCGTGCTACTGAAAATTCCACTGAGAAGCCAATCAGATTCCACTGCTCTTCCCCTCTGCAGATAATTAACTAGGCAATTGTCACATTTGCAATCACACATGAACAATGCCTGTTTGGGAGTAGTATCATAGGTGGTGATGGTGGTAAAAACAGGAGTAAGCCATGTGGCCACTCAGTCCTGATTCACCATTTAAACATTCCTATCTAACTTCTACTGCCTCATCCTCCCCCTGGATTCTTGAATTCCCTTAGTACTCAAAAATCCATTGGATTCTGCCTTTAATCTTGTTGTGATTCTAGACCAGGTCACAAAATGTGTGTTATGATCAGCAAAGGACCAGTGATTTTTATTTTTCAAAGTAAAGTCTGATATCCAGGGAACTTACTAAGAGATTACTCACAAGCCTCCATGGTTTTGAACACAACACAACAAACCTTACCATGTTAGAACAGCAGTGCAATCTATAATACTTGCACAATTAAACAATCAAAACTAACTAATGGTAAAGATGGGTAATCAACTGTGACTGAACACCTCACAGCATACATCAAACAGCAAATATGATTAAGACAGAACCCATTAATTTCTTAACAATCTTCCTCAGATGCTAATGTCACCAAATACAGTATCACTAAACATCACAAGAAATTACAACTCTTCACTTTTGTTAAGCTGACACTGAAATTCCCTCTCAAGAGCCGCTCCATCATGGGCTGCCTCAACATCTACTCCATTATGGTCGATACCATCATTTCCTGGGTCTGCACTCTTTTGTTCTACAAAAATGCGCACGTACTCATTCACAAGCATAACTCCAACTCTTCACTGGCAGTTAATTGTACCATGCTGGTTTTCAGCCTGGGTTTTTCCCCTGAGTTTCGATTTTGCATTGTTGCATCAAGCAAGTCTGCTTCTTGGGTTCCAGTCGTGATCATTAATGAACATTGCGAACAGCGAGGCCTCAAAAACTGATTCATGACTGCACTAGTCATAGCCAAAATGATCCATTTATCCCTGCTCTCAGTTTTCGATCTGTCAACTGGTCCTTAATCTACACCAGTATACTACCCCCTATCCCATTTGCTTTAATTTTGCTAACCAAACTCCTGTGGGAGACTCTCAAAAGCCTTCTGGAAAAATCCAAGTATACTTCATCAATCTTACTTGTATTATCCAGAAACTCATCCTCCACAGCATTAGAGCTCATTATGCCCTTACGTCCTTAGTGAATCCTTAGAAGAGCATAAAGGCAGTAGGAGCATATTTAAGAGGGAAATCAGGACGGCAAAAAAGGGGACATGAGATAGTTTTGGCAAATAGAGTTAAGGAGAATCCAAAGGGTTTTTACAAATACATTGAGGACAAAAGAGTAACGAGGGAGAAAATAGGGCTCCTCAAAGATCAGCAAGGTGGCCTTTAAGTGGAGCCGCAGGAGATGGGGGAGATACTAAACGAGTGTTTTGCATCAGTATTTACTGTGGAAAAGGACATGGAAGATATAGAATGTAGGGAAATAGATGGTGACATCTTGCAAAATGTCAATTTAACAGAGGAGGAAGTACTGGATGTCTTGGAACTCATAAAAGTGGATAAATCCCCAGGACCTGATCAAGTGTACCCTAGAACTCTGTGGGAAGTTTGGGAAGCGATTGCTGGGCCTCTTGCTGAGATATTTGTATCATTGATAATCACAGGTGAGGTGCCGGAAGACTGGAGGTTGGCAAATGTGGTGCCACTATTTAAGAAAGGTGGTAAGGACAAGCCAGGGAACTATAGACCAGTGAGCTTGATGTCGGTGGTGGGTAAGTTACTGGAAGGAATCCTGAGGGACAGGATGTACATGTGTTTGGAAAGGCATGGACTGATTAGGGATAGTCAACATGGCTTTGTGCGTGGGGAATTATGTCTCACAAACTTGAGTTTTTTGAAGTAGTAACAAAGAGGATTGATGAGGGCAGAGAAGTAGACATGATCTACGTGGACTTCAGTAAGGCATTCGCAAGTTTCCCCATGGGAGACTGGTTAGCAAGGTTAGATCCCATGGAATACAGGAAGAACTAGCCATTTTGATACAGAACTGGCTCAAAAGTAGAAGACAGAGGGTGGTGATGGAGGGTTGTTTTTCAGACTGGAGGGAAAAACTGATCAGAAAGCAAGATAGACTTCAGATATTCTTGCAGTGCCTGCTTGGTTCTATGAGACTGATTACGGTTTTCTCTTTGCCTTCTATATCCCCAATCTATGGTGTGACCAATTCTCTAAACATGCTATCCAAGTACGTTTTCTGCCTTGTGGATGCAGAATAGTTACTCCAGCTTCTGCTCAAGTTCCAAACCCACAACTTAAGCTTCTGCAGCTGGTGACACTTCCTGTAGATGCATTTGTTCATCAAATACTGCAGGGTGTACATTCCACTTGGCTAAGCTGAGTTGCCACACAATAACTTTAAACATGATTTCTTGCAATTAGAATAAGTTAGCAGTTTCTCGCCAATCAACTTCTTCCTTTGTAGCAAATTGAGGCTGAAAAAGGTAGCAAAGGGGGGCACTTCCTTCCCTTCTTCACACTGCTCTCTCACCTACCAAACTCCAACTTTACACTCTGTGCATGTAAAGTAACTCTCAATGCAGATCAAAACAATACTGAGGAAGCCACCCTTTCTAAAAAAAAATTCTAATCAACCCTTTCTGAAAAACCCTTCCTGATTCAAGCTTATGAAAATCATTTCAAATTAGATACCTCATTAACTAGCTGCAGCTGCACTTGGAGCTTGCATACCCACATTTTAAGACCTGTATAAAATTTAACTTCGTTTAGAGAGCAATTTCAATGAATTGCTAACTTAAATATAAAAGACTACAATTCAAATAGAAATTAACCCTCACTCTCTCACTCACCAGGGGTCACCGTAGAATAGTACTGAGGAAGGTCTCTTTCTAAGTTCTCTGGAAAAAAAAACTGATACCAGCTTCTGAAAACAAAATAAAGCTGACTATCCGCCAAAATTTCCAGCATCACTATGTCTGGAGCAGAAAAAGATCGGGGTTTAAGTCCCATCTCAAGACTTGATGGCCATGTAAGATGTGTCATAACACAGCCAAACATACTGATTATCAATCTGTAAATCCTTTCAATTAGACTACAAGAGCAGAAGAATTTGCTGATCAGCTACCACATGCAATAGGCTTCCCATGTCATGTGCATTTATCACCTTTGTTTCATGAGACTACTATATACACATTTCAATGAGATCACTATCCATTCTCCTAAACTCCAGGGAACATAAGCCTGTAATAACTCAATTCTTCTTCATCAGGACAATGTCTCTTATACCAGGAATGAGATGGCATGGTTACTGTTAGAGAAATAAAGAAGATTATTGCAGATTTTTACAAAAGTCCCATCGCCAGGTTCCTCAATGGATTTTACTTAGTCAGTCTTGCATGGCTCAAAAATATTAACTTTGGTAACAGAACCTCTCTTTTGCAAGGTGATATTCTCTGATAAACTAGAGACCTCACAAGTTAAATGCACAGTTTTTAAAGCCCAAACTGAAGTTTACAAATTCACACAAAATATCACACACTTAATAAATAATAATAATGACTTTACCCAAAATAATGATCCCAATCAAATATCTACCCTGAATGCCACTACAGAAAGCAGTTCCAAAACAGCAGCAACATTTAGTGTTTTGTTAATCTGTGACCTTGACTTCAAAGATTATATAAAGAGAGGTGGCAGTAACGTTTTGCACTGGACAAGGAGTTGCAACTTTATATTATCACAATGAACTCATTGAGCAAACACAGTTGCTTAACTCTATTCAAGATAATCAGAATTTCAAACCTACCTATCTCAATTTCCTCAATAATTCAAGCCCAGCTGAAAACCTGGCAGCCATTTTGAATACATGATACTATTATATTTCAGGATTAGTGGTGCTGGATGAGCACAGCAGTTCAGGCAGTATCCAAGGAGCAGCGAAATCGACGTTTCGGGCAAAAACCCTCGAAGGGCTTTTGCCCGAAACGTCGATTTTGCTGCTCCTTGGATGTTGCCTGAACTGCTGTGCTCTTCCAGCACCCACTAATCCAGAATCTGGTTTCCAGCATCTGCAGCCATTGTTTTTACCCCACTATTTTATTTCAGTTCAGTTGGATCCAAACAATTAGAATTATAACACGTCAATTTTCTTTTCACAACATCACACTGTAAAGTAGCAACTTGAAGCTCTGGTCAATTGGAAGTATCTAAATTGAGACCGAAAGATTTTTGTTGTCAAAATTACTACTCTTGGCGGAACCAAGACAATAGAAGTAGCATAACTGAGTAGACATAAGGGGTTGAATGGCCTCTTACTGGCCCAAACTCTCGATTGGGAAACTGCCTACAGCACAAATATTTCATCAGTCCTAGTGGAGTATCTAATACTGCTATTGCAGCCTTCAGTTATATGGGACAATGGCTTACAACCTGGCGGTCAACTTTACATGAAACATTGCCTGAAGTCTCTGCCACACTTGCTGCTAATGAGGGCAGTATGCTGAGAATGTGCAGAATTGAACTGAAAGATTTATTATCACTTGTATGTAACAAATAAATAGCGAAAAGTACAATATGTCACCATGGTCCAGTTCTATTTTGAGTTACAGAAGATATTAAGGTATAAATAAAAAGAGGTTCCGCCCCCACCCCCACTTTCTGTGCTCCTTTTCCTAGATAAAGACAGATATAAAGTACCCATTTAACGCTCCACCGACATCTTCTGGTTTCACACAGAGGTTGTTCCGTTAGTCCCGAAATGGCCCTATTCTTTCCCTGGTTATTTTCTTCCCTTTGATATACTTGCAGTTCTCCCTAACCTTGCCTGCTAGCATTTTCTCACGCCCTCTCTTTGTTCTATTAACTGCTTTCTTGACACTCCCCCACCCTGCAATGAAATCACTGGCCTCTATTTTCTCTGTCCTTTTTTTCACCATTTGAGCTTTTCAATTTTCCTGACCTTTTTGATGGGCCTCTTTAGAAACTGGGATACCTACTTAACAAAAATATAGAGTCCAAGAATATGTAACCTTAATGTATAGAATTCTATGACAACTGTACATCAGAAGACCTCAAGGTGCTTCCATATATCTGATTGCGAAATAACAGAAGGCCCTGTGGTAAAACCCATATCCCATTCATTCAATTGTATCAGGGAAGACAACATTCTATGAAATGCAACATTCAGAGCATATTGAGTTCTAAGCATTATTAGGTGACCCCATTTAAATTCTCCCGGCAATAGGGGTGAGCTTTAATGCGGGTTTTCAAAAGATCCTTGCAGTGGTGCTCAATGGAAACAGTATACAAAGAGCAATTATTTGGTCACTGAGATGAACGAGTTCCAGTTTATAGATGGCTATACTGCTGGGAGAATCAACAACAGTTTGTTTTTTCATTCACAGGATGAGGATGTCGCTGGTTAGGCCAGCATTTATTACCCATTCCTAATTGCTCAGAAGGCAGTTAAAAGTCAACCATATTGTTGTGGCCTTGGAGTCACAGACCAGGTAAGGATGGCAGTTTCCTTCCCTAAAAGACGGATGGGTTTCTCCAATAATCGACAGTCATTGTAAGTCTCTTAATCCCAGATTTTTGTAGAATTTAAACTCCACCATCTGGCAGGATTTGAACCTGGGGCTGCAGAACATTGCCTGGTCTCTGGATTAACAATCCAGTAAGCCATTGTCTCCCCTGTTGAACAGTTGTGTGTACTAAGGGCTCAGAAGTAACCCTGGAGAGCTGCAAAAGTGGGAAGATTGCTGGACGGGGTAGCAGTGACGGGCTCAGAAAAGCCTGTGGGCATCAACATTTCAGTGCAGGGTTTGAAAAGCCACAAGCAGCATTTGCTGTAAAACCTACAGCAGGAGGATTAGTCAGAGTAATCACTTTACCTCAGTAAAGTTAGCTGTGGGTGAAGAGCTGTAGCTGTTCCAGTGAAAAAGGGACTGGAGTATGGTTTCACAGTCCAGAACAGGAGAGTCATCGACTTGTATAGGAGCAATTGCTAAGGAGGGCCTTGACGAAACAGCTCAACAGTGAGCTTCAAGGCCCAAATGGCAAAAGTGAAACACAGTAATCTCCTGTGAGGTCTACTGAGATTTGATGACCCATTAACATAAGGGGAGGGGCTGCAGGTGTTTTGCTCAGAAATTCCTGGGATCCATCTGGATTGCATTCACTACTATTAATATGTTCTATGGGGTGTTTGATCAAAGTATATTACCCACATTTACAGCATGTTAATTCTGATGTTAGAAGATATACATGTCATGTAGATCATGTTACTGCTCTAATGTGCACAGTAAAATCTTGTTGTTGTTCAAAACCACGGATTAGTGTGGCTTTATTCTCTCAGCGAGTCCCTTGATTTTCATATTCTGCTGACTTTAAAGGTTACTAGTCCCTAATCAGGTCATAACAAAGCTGGTGGCCTTGTCTGGGATCAAAACAACCTTCAGGTTTAAAACAGCTCCAGTGCGATTACAACCATAAAAAGCACTGCCAATGCTGATAATTTGAAATAAAAACAGAAAATGCTGTAAATACTCAGCAATTCATGCAGCATCTGTGGTGAGAAACAGTTGACATCTCAGCTCTGTCTGGTTTAGACGGGACAATGAGAATAGAACGAAATATCAAAAACGTGTTGCTCTTTGTAACATAAAGCAAATGCGCCAGGCAAGTGATTGACCACATGGGAGGGCTGGCACCACCAGTGGAAAATGTGAACTGTACGAGCATAAAACAGGCTTATACTTCAAAGTCCTCTGCTGAAAACTACTATCCGGCATAAAACTTTCATAGCATGAAGAGCTGCAAATCGCTGCCAACGGTGGCAGATTTCCCATGCACTCGCCCTGCAAATCCTTCATTGGAAAGAAAGACGTGCATTTATGTAGCACATTCCACAACCTCATGATATCCAAAACATTCATAGCCAATAAAGCACTTTTTGAATCTCACTTGCTGTCAGAATGTTAAAAAAAAAAGCACCAATAGTGTACACAAATAGAATTGAAGTTGTCAGTGTTGCACTGAGATGCCTTCCTGGATTAAGTGCTCAAACCTCCAGAGTGGGAGTTGACTCTATGTCCTTCTAACTCAAAACAAAGAGTGCTATCCACTGATTCACGGCCAACAACTCCAGCTTGTTGCTAGCCAGAACTTCAAAAGACTGAAAGCTCTACAAATAACTCTCAAACTCTAAGATACTCTGAGGACCCGTTCTGAGGAAGGGTCACTAGATTTGAAACTGGAGTTAACTCTCGATTTCTCTCCATGGATGCTCTGTTCGATGCGGTCCTGAACTATGGTTCACTTGGTTTATCTCAGTGAATGAAACATAATGCTGTGGTTCATACTCCACTGCAAGATTTGCAGATGCAATGTGTCCAAACACAACACTGGAGTAATGAGAGTTGTTGCTTCTGCATTGGATATCTAACATTGTTTCTATTTGGTATTTCCATTGAACCTCTTTAACCCCACGCCCTTCATCCAATCCCCGACCACTTTACACCCAGAGACAGGGGCTAATTTTATGAGTATGCTTTCATTGCAGTCATTTATTGCCTATATTCCTAAGTGACCTTGACGGCAGTTAAGAATCAACTATACTGCAGTTGGCCTGAAGTCAAGTCAGACCAAGCAAGACTCGTAGACTTCGAGCAAAACTGCAATCAATTATGTATCAGGGCAGACTCTCCAGTTGAGGAAGTCACAGCTGGCGCAGAGAAAGATGGTTGTGATTGCTGGAGGTCAGTCATCTCAAGACATCTCCTCAGGATACTGTCCGAGTCCCAACTCTTCAGCTGCTTCACCAATAAACTTCCCTCCATCAGAAAGGTTAGAGGTGGGGATGTTTGCACGATATTCATCACTTTCCATGACTCCTCAAATACTGAAGCAGTCCAAGTTCAGTTGCAACTGGACCTGGAAAATATCCAGGCTTCAGCTGACAGGTGGCAGGTAATATTCGCGCCACTCAAATGCCAGGCAATGACCATCTCCAATAACAAATAATCTAACCACTGGCCTTTGACATGCAACGGTACTGCGATCATCGAATCCCCCATGATCAACATTCTTCGGATTATCATTGACCAGAAACTCAACTACACTCACCACACAAACACAGTGGCTACAAAAGCAGGTCACAGGCTAGGACTCCTGCAGCAAGTAACTCATCTCCTGACTCCCCAAAGCCTGTCCACCATCTACAAGGCAAAAGTCAGGAATATGTTGGAATCCTCCCCAATTGTTTGAATGGGTGCAGCTCCAACAGTACTCAGGAAGTTGACATCACCCAGGTCAAAACAGCCACTTGATTGGCACCACTTACACAACTGACACTTATGATCCTGTTCCACAGCAACCTGAAGGAGCTGCACTCCGAAAGATAGTACTTCCAAATAAACCTGTTGGACTATAACCTGGCGTTCTGGGACTTTTTAACACTATCTACAAGATGCACTGCAGAAATTCACCAAAGATCCTTCAACAACACTTTTCAAACCCATGACCACTTTAATCTAGAAGGACAGGAGCAGCAGATACATAGGAACACCACCTTGACTTGAAAGTATATTGCCGTTCTCTCATTGCTGTTGGGTTAAAATTCTGGAATTCCTTCCCTGATGGCACTGTGGATCTACCTACAGCACATGGACTGCAGCAGGTCAAGATGACAGCTCACCACCATCTTCCCAAGGCCAACTAGGGACGGACGGACAGACAGACAGCCAGCCAGCAGCGCCCACATCCCATAAGTGAATTTTAAAAAACCTCCATGTCTTATTGTTTCATTCTGGCACAGTTTTTACACCAATTGATGATACTTCTATGGCCACCATCACAGAGACTAGCTTTGAATTGGACTGAAGTTTTTTTATAATCATTGAATTCCATCGGTTGCTGTGGTACGATGTAGACCCACTTCCCCGAAGCATCAGCCTTAGCCTCTGGATTACTAGTTCAGTGACCACTATTCTGCTGGCTCCCCCTATAAACATTTCAATTTCTGACAACTTATCAATTCATTGATTAAGGTACAGGGAAGGGAGCTGCTTTGAAGAAAAGGCAATAAAACCACACTATCTGATCCATACTAGTTTCTTGTTTCAACTCCATTCTGGAGTTTCTTCTCCATTCCTGAAGAAGGGCCTGTGCCCGAAACGTCGAATCTCCTGTTCCCTGGATGCTGCCTGACCTGCTGTGCTGTTCCAGCAATAAAGTTTCAACTCAACACAAATTAAAACCAGTGGAAACAAGCCATAACATCAATGAACCCATTGGGAAGTAGGAGGATTTACTTCAATATGACTTTTTACATACCCAAAGCAACATATAACAACATATTTTGGAGTATATTCCAGCACGTTACTTCTGCATTAGATTCTGAAGTTCCCTTCAAACATCTCTTTAAATGAAGCTCCCTGATTCTTAAAATGGCTGCTCTGGTGCAGGTGACTCACCGTCCATTTCTCATTCACTGCTATTTTGTTTACACTGACTTGCTTAGATTAAAGAACAACACTGGTAAACTCCTGTAGCTGAGACAGAAGATACAGGGAACAAATAGAGAAGTTGGGCTCATCAGCCATGATGTTCATAGCCTTGGAGTGTAAGGTGAGGGTTAAACAAGACAGAAATAGAACAGTTTTGTGTGCATCAGAGCAACAAGGTCAAGGATGTGAAAGACAAGTATGGAACCATATCAAGTTTCATCAACTGAAATGAGTTACCAGGCTGAAAAGTATAAGGGCCCTGGATTGATTGGAGTTAGACACTTTAATGAGAAGGTGATAGGGGTAAGTGTTCTGGGAGGATGAGACTCAACGCAGTACCCATGTAATGGCATTGATGAGAGTTAATACCTCACTTAGTACTCCCTGGTCAATCTCTCCTCACTTGTCCTTGATTGGATCCGTTCCCCATTCTGGCTAGGGATGCAATTGGATCAAGTTCTCCTTAACTCTCTCTCACACTTGCTCTGAAACTGAAAGACCAGGATTAGCGCTGGGCTGAATTTTCTCGAGAGGATCCTGCTCTTTAATAGACAGAATGGCACTGGCAAAACCACTGCTCATTTCTCCATGCTTCACACACTTGCGTTTTTCTCTTCAGTTGCTTGTCGGCGATTCCCATTTTCAAAGTCAAGTTGTCTATCATCATCATCATTCTTTCTCCCACTAGGGCAACATTTTCTTTCAAGCACCTCCTTGAGAAAGTTCATAAGTCTTAAAATAGGATCAACACAACCAGATGTATTGCGTTTTTTTGATAATATTCGCTAACATTGCTCAAGCAAGTACAGCATTTCTTTGCAGAGGATAGACCTAAATATGAATGTTGTTCACCAAAGAATTGGGGGAATTTTATATGCTACATTCTATAATAAATAGAAATTAGCAACTAGGGACGGGCAATAAACGCTGGTGAGCCAGCAATGCACATATCCCATGAACAAACAAACAAAAATCATAGAGGTTTTGGCCACAATCTTCCAATCCTCCTTGGATGTGCGGGTGGTAGCCGAGGTCTGGAAAATTTAAAATGATACAATTCTATTCAAAAATGGAGAAGGGAAAAACCCAGCAATTACTCAGTTTTAATTAAAAGGCAACAATTTAGGATAAACTTTCATGTCTGCCCAGATTTGTTCAAAGTTAGTTTTGCGTGGCTAATCTGATTGAATTTATCTGAAGTCACAGGGAACTTAGATAGCTCATACTATGTGCATGGATTTTCAAGACGTGATTGACCTAATGCCATTTAATCAATTTATTAGCTGAATTGATGGCTGTGGGATCAAGGGGAGCAATTAAAGGGATGTTGGCTACGAAATGCATATGGTATTAGCAATGTGCTATGATCTAAAGAATAATTAATGGTTAAATAAAAACTAAAAGAATTGCAAATGCTGTAAATCAGAAACAAAGACAAATTTCTGGAAAAGCTCAGCAGGTCTGGTAGCATCTGTGGAGAGAAATCAGAAATGACGTTTCGGGAGCAGTGAGCCTTCCTCAGAAATTTTTTTTTAAATTGTAAATTCAGGGTTGGATCTTAGAGCTTAGAGTGCAGTCACTTCCCGGGAGGATAGGTTAGAATGGATACGGGAGACAGAGAAGGGGTTAAGCGGTTGTTTTCGCAGATAGAAGTGTGAAGTCATGCTCCCAGGGGACAATGTTGGCTGAAAATGTGTTGCTGGAAAAGCGCAGCAGGTCAGGCAGCATCCAAGGAGCAGGAGAATCGACGTTTCGGGCATGAGCCCTTCTTCCCTTCAGGCTCATGCCCGAAACGTCGATTCTCCTGCTCCTTGGATGCTGCCTGACCTGCTGCGCTTTTCCAGCAACACATTTTCAGTTCTGATCTCCAACATCTGCAGTCCTCACTTTCTCCTAGGGGACAATGTTAGAACGTTAATTTTAATTATCTGGATTTGGATGTCAACACAGATCATAATCTCAAAGTCTGCAGAAGACATACAATTCAGAAATGTAATACATAGTGAGAAGGACAGTAAAAGACTTCAGGAGACTGGTGTAAAAAGGACAGACCCATACAATGTAATGCAGTATGACAATTTGTTTTGGCAGGAAAAGTGAAGAAAGACGATATAACCTAAACAGTATAATTTTAAGAGGGCTGCAGGTACAGGGCGACCTGGATGTTTAAGGATTCAAGTCTTTGTAGCTGGCAGGCAAAGTTGAGAAGATTGTTTATAAAAAAAGGTTCGAGGTTCATTGACTTTATAGATAGAGGCAGAGAGTACAAAAACAAAGAGTTTCAACTAATCTTTAACAAGCCGTATGCAGAGAGAGTCATAGAGTCTTACAGCACGGAAACAGGCCCTTTGGCCCAAACTGGTCCAGGCCGATCAACACCATTTCCCCGCACTTGGCCCATATCCTTCTAATCCTTTCCTATCCATGTATTTGCCCAAATGCCTTTTAAATGTTGCTAATGTACCCATCTCAACAACTTCTGCTAGCAGCTCATTCAATATGTGTACCGTCCTCTGCGTAAAAAGGTTGCCCCTCAAGTTCCCTTTTATTCTTTCCCCTCTAACCTTAAACTGATGGCTTCTTGCCCTCAATTGCCCAATCATGGGAAAATGACTGCATGCATTCACCCTATCCATGCCTCTCATGATCTTATACACCTCTATAAGATCCCTCCTCAGTCTCCTATGCTTTAAAGAAAAAAGGTCCTAGCTTTCCCAACCTCTCCCGATAACTCAGACCGTTCAGCCCTGGCAAGATCCCTGTAAATGTCTTCGGCACTCTTTCCAGTTTGATAACATCCGTCCTATAGCAAGGTGACCAAAAGTGAACAGAATATTCCAAGAGTAGCCTCACCAACGTCCTGTGTAACTGCAACAAAACTTCCCAAAGTCTATGTTCAATGGTCTAACCAATGAAGGCCAGTGTGCCAAAAACCTTCTTCACTGCCCAGTCTACCTGGGACTCCACTTTCAGAGAACTGTGCACCTGAACTCCAAGCTCCCTCTGTTCCACTAAACTTCTTAAGGCCCTACCATTCATCATGAAACTCCTACCTCGATTTAACTTTCCAAAATGTATTATATTCCGGGCACCTCACTTTGGGAAAGAAATCAAGTCCTCAAAGAGTGCCTCTGTTGTGCCACGAGCCTAGTGAAGTTGGGATTAGTCTACTTAGAACAGAGATTTTGATGGAGCAAATATGAAGCAGATTCTAGTGACAAAAGGGTGAGAAAGCAGAGGTCACAGACTTAAAGGTGATTGGCAAAATAAACAGGGAAGAGATGAGGGTGGGATGTTTCAATAACAACTTTCAGAAGGGAATTGGATAAATACTCAAGACAGGTGGCTCAGAAGTTAGCACTGCTGCCTTACAGAACCAGGGACCCGGATTCGATTCCACCCTGTGTCTGTGTAGAGTTTGCACATTCTCCCTGTATCTGCGTGGGTTTACTCTGGTCGCTCCAGTTTCCTCACACAGTCCAAAGATGCGTGGGTTAGGTGGATTGGCCATGCTAAGTTGCCCATAGTCTAGGGATGTGAAGGCTGGGTAGGTAAGCCATGGGAAATGCAAGGTTACAGGAGGTTTTTTTGAGGGGGGGGAATGGATTTGCTCTTTGAAGGGTCAATATGGACTTGATGGGCTGAATAGTCTGCTTTGACAGTGTAGGGATTCTATGACAAAATGGGTAGGCACTGTGGGGAAAAAGGACCTTGGGACTAATTGGATAATTCTACCAAATAATCAAGTGGATGCCCTCTGTTCCTTACCATAGAGTTATAGATATGCACAGCACAGAAACAGACCCTTCGGTCCAACTCGTCCATGTTGACCAGATATCCTAACCTCAACTAGCCCCATTTTCTAACACTTGGCCAATATTCCTCTAAACCCTTCCTATTCATATACCCATCCAGACCAAGTGTCATCCCACAACCTCCTCCTGCTTCCAGCCACTAGCCCACAATCCAGAAGAACGTAAGAAATAAATGCAGATGTAGGCTATAGTTGGCCATACCTCAAGTTATAGATGCTCAACATTCATAACACCCCACATTACCAAAGCATTTGGAAGGCAAACATACACTTTCTTACTCAATGTGACAATCCTTGACTGACAGCAAAACAATGATTTTTTTTGAATATCTGATATTTTTCTAAATAAACAGAAGTGTTCGGAGTAATTTTTAAGAAAAATTAAAGGCCCCTTTGATTTTTCTCTTCAGTTGTTCATAGCAGTGTCCTGAGTTTACACTCCAAATCCCGCAGAGTCCAATGCAATTTCCCCGACAACCATTAGTACAGCCAAACCTCAATAATCCAGTCCGCAAAGCTGAGGCAACACAAACATTAATGAGCTCTTCCATTATGAGCTAGGGCAGGACAGGATTATCTGATTGGATAATCAATCTGAACATCTTCCTCAGAAAGAAGCATTACTCAACACTCCCTTGAGTATGAAAGATTAAGGGATGAAGTGTTTAAGATAATTACTGGACTTGATGGGGTAGATTGCCATTGCCTCTGGTGAGTATTTTCTCACACAAAGAGAAGCAAAAAACTGGAATGTTTTGCCTTAAAGCTTTGAGACTTGGTTGGGGGGGGAGAGAATTGAAAATTTAAAATCTGAGCTTGCAATATTCTTGTATGACAGTATAATTAAGGAGTACAGAACAAAGGCACTAGATGTTTAAAACATACACCAACTACAATCTATTAAAATGGCAAAACAGACTCAAGGACTGAATGGTCTATTTCAGTCCCTCGATTGAAAAGATCTACTCAGATAAGCAACTTCAGACCTCAGCAGATTGATAAAAACTCTGACATCAAAGGGATTGCTGGACTCTGAGCCAATGCATATCAGTGACTACCAGAGATTGGATACCTCCTGGGTATGCACCTCAGTGTCTAATACATGCAATCCAACAGCCTCAATGCATGAAGAATGCAGAACTGGTTCACATCACACTGGTACACAGAAACAAACCACAGATGTGAAGCTAATATAAATCTTTTTAACTTTCAGCCGAACGATCATGAAAAATATTTGCATATGTCGAGAGCAGCAAGTGGCTTTGTGAAAATAACAAATTAGATCCGGATTAAAGAAGCAACTGCCGTTAACTGAGCAATCGCATAGTTGAATTCAAGCCACAGAATAAATGCATTGTGACCCCCTCCTCCACGCTGATTCTCATCGGTATGCTTAAGCACTGGAGTGTCAATTAGTGAGGTTTAAATATCTTTGAACAGTCAGTGAAGTTTAACCATACAACAATTGCATTTCATAACACCTATAACAATGTCCTAAGGCACATCAGAGAACAGTGTCAAACATAATGGAGCTACAAGGATAAATAGATGACAACTTGACTGAAGAGGTAGACTTTATGGAGCATCTTAAAAGGAGAGAAAGGAAAAGAAGTGATGAGGTTTGGGGAAGGAATTCCAGAGCTTGGTGCCGAAGCAGCAGAAGTCATGGCTGCCAATAAAGGAACAATAGAAATTGGAACTATGAGGGAGACCAGAACTGGAAGTGTTTCTTTGTAATGTGTTCATGGCATGAGGACTCGTTGACCTGAATGGCCTGCCTCCACAGAGAGATCATAGAGATTCTATCGGTTATGATGCCAGACATATTCGCATTAACGCCCTTGAAGCAGCTAATAGCACCAGAGTTGAGGCCATGATCATCTGAAACCAACTACGCTGGGCCAGTCACATAGTTAGGGTGCCTGATTCCTGACTTCCAAAGCAAATCTTCTTCACCAGGAAGGCACTCAAATGAGCGGAAGACAAAAGAAGCATTTCAAGAGACTCACTGAACACTCTCCTCAAGAAAGACAACATAGATGTCACTGCACATTAGACACTCGCTCAGAAGAAAAATGACTTGGAGGTACCTCCTGTAGGAAGGGACAGAATCCTTCAAGATTAGAGTGGTGCTGGGAAAGCACAGCAGGTGAGGCAGCATCCGAGGAGCAGGAAAATCGATGTTTCGGGCAGGAGCCTGATGAAGGGATGCTGCCTCACTTGCTGTGCTTTCCCAGCACCACTCTAATCTTGACTCTAATCTCCAGCATCTGCAGTCCTCACATTCGCCTACAGGATTCTTCAAGAACACCCATCAGTAAGAAGACACATGGAAAAGGAATTGGAGAGAAGAATGCTAATGATCTCAAGTCTACGGACCACTTCCATCTTCCGGAAACACTTGCCAAATGGAGCATTTGGAGACACTGCTCTCGGATCGGGCTCATCAGCTACACGAGGTCTACAAAAACTAACACCAGCGTCACAAAAATTCCTATGTGGCTGATCATTCTTGTTAGGGAGCTGCTCCATTGCATGTCAGTGGTGGAGGGAGTGAATATTGAAGTTGACAGGCTTAGGGGAATCTGAGGTGAGTCACGCCTCAGAATTCCAATCTGCTCTTATAACCATAATATTTATTTGCCCGATCCAGTTCTGGTCAATGCTAATCTCCAGGATGTCAATGGTGATGAGTTCAGTGACGTTATTGGCATTAACTGTCAAGGGAGCATGATTAGGTTCGCTCTTATTGGAGGTGATCATTGCCTGGGAGCTGAATTGCACAAATATTACTTGTCAGTTATCAGCCCAAACCTAGATATTGTCCAGGTCTTCCTGAATGTGGACACAAGTAGGGAGTAGGTTGCTTCAGTATCTGAGGAGTTTCAAATGATGATGAATATTGTACAATCAGGGAACCGCCTCACTTTCAACCTTTGAATGGAGGGAAGGCCATTGACGAAGTAATTGAAGAGGATTGGGTTTTGGCCAATACTCTGAGGAACTTGAGGTCTTGTGGTACAAAGTGTCCCTCCCTCTGAGTCAGGAGACCAGAGTTCAAGTCCCAACTGGTCCAGAGGTGTGTAATAACATCTCTGAACCAATTGACTGGAAAGTATCCACGAGCACATAGTGAGGACTGCAGATGCTGGAGAAGACAAAGACGATAAAGTGTGGTACTGGAAAAAAAGCACAGCAGGTCAGGCAGCATCTGAGGAGAAAGAGAGTCAACATTTCAGACTTAACCCTCTACCCCAAGGAACTTCTGCAGCCATGTCCTGGGACTGACACAACTGACCTCCAATAACCACAGCCATCTTCCTTAATGTTAGGTATAACACCAAATAATTAAGAGGTTTCTGCACGATTCCCACTGATTCCAGTTGAACTTGGTTTTATTGATGCCATACTTGATTGTGAGCTGAATGGCCCATGCTGAATCCAAACTGAATAAGAGTAAGCCAATAACACTTGATAGCACTGTTGACCTCTCCAATACTTTGCTGGTAACTACATGGACTGATCAGATGGAATTGGCTAGGATGGATTTGTCCTGCTTTTTATTGAAGGGACAAACCTGATAAATTTTCCAGATTTCTGGCTGCACTGAAACAGTGGTGCAGCTAATTCTGGAGTACAAGTTTGAGTATTATTGCTGAAATATTGTTACAGCCATAGCTTTATCAGTATCAAGTGCCTTTAGCTGCCTTTTGCCAAAATGTGCTGGTTTAACCCATTGATATTTGTGGAGCTTCCTCCAGTGAGTTGACTGTTGCAGCCTCATGTGTACATGTTCAGTGATAGACCACAATGGTGATCAATTGCAAAACTAATCTGCAAACATTACATTTCAGATCTATCAAACCAGCTTTTACTCTGGGATTTACCATCAGCCTGGTGATCTTTTTTGCATTTGAATTGTTGCATACACTGCAAAATAATTGAAAGCTGCAGAACTCAGATGTGTCCATTGGTTGTGGGATCACTTAACCCTTTCTAGTTCATGCTGCTTTTGATTTATCGTGCGTAAGTAGCCCCTGCATTGTAGCTTCACCAGGTTAACCCTTCATTTTCAGGTATGCTCTTGGCATGCCCTCCTGCACTCTTCATTGAAACAGGGTTGATCTTCCAGCTTGGTGGCAATTGCAAAGTGAGAAATATACTAGGCCATAAGGTTATCAATTGTGGTTGAATAGAATTCTTCTGCTTTGATAGGCCTCATGGATGCCAAGTTTTGATTTGATAGATTGTTTGAAATATTGCTTGAACACAATGGAGGTTGAACACGATGAGTAGGTTGAAACTCAGTTTAGAAAGATGTACAACCAAATAATCTTTACTGCTTGTTTCTTCTTTTGTGTAATGTATGGTTTCATGAGAAGGTTCTTCTTCTTATAAAAAGAAATCAGAGGGTCATTCTAAATAATGAATCAGAGTCAATTTTCAAGATATTTCGTCCAGTTAAATACCTAGTAGGACACCATTGGAATTAATGGATGTAAAGGTTTAGCCTGCTGGGTTTACAACAGACAGGGCAAAGAAGAGCTGAAGTCACTAGGTTGGCTTTGACTTAGTTCAGAAGAATCATGTTTTCAGTTTGGAAGCAAGTTTCTCCCCAGTAGAAAGATTTTAGTTTCTGAAGCCTCCAAACTGAAAAGATTTTATTTACAAGTTTTCAAGTTATCAGAACTGAATTGGAAAAAAGGTTTGCGCTAGCACACTTGGAAAGGAGTCATCAAATTGTTTCAGAATAGCAGTCAATAAATGAGAACTGAAAAGAGTCAGTTAAGTAGAAAGTTCAAAAGTTGAAGTGATATTAAGCTGAGATTGAGTATCTGTAATGGATATTGCTGGGGAATAGGTTGAAACGCAGCATAGAAAGATCTCAATGTACATCCAAACAATCTTGTTTTCTTCTTTTGTGTAATAAAATTATGTTCTTTATTTTAAAAAAAACATTTGCAGCCTCATGTGTACATGTTCAGTGATAGACCACAATGGTGATCAATTGCAAAACTAATCTGCAAACATTACATTTCAGATCTATCAAACCAGCTTTTACTCTGGGATTTACCATCAGCCTGGTGATCTTTTTTGCATTTGAATTGTCACACACACTGCAAAATAATTGAACTTCATTCGTATTGTACATAACATGTCTCACTATGCTAACAATTACATTGAAACATATACATTTCATGTCAAACATTCCCTGAGTAAATAGCCTAAAGGAGCTTTACATAGTTTCCAGTTACTTGGCATAGTATGACAATGGGGGCCTTTTTGAGACTCGCCTTTTCCCAGTGAACCATTCTGGCAGTTCTCCAACCTTTTGTGCATTCCTCAGCACATTGTCCTGGACCTTGGAATGTGTCCCTGTGTAATGCTCAGTCAGGAATAGCTCTTTATACGGGAAGACCAACATATTTCAGGCAGACTAAAGAGTGTTTTCATAAAGTTGATGACTCTCCAGCAGCAATTGATATTTATCTCATCCCTGGGAACAACTCATGGCGTACAGAGTTTTGTGTCATGAAATTGACTCAGAAAGAGTCTCAATAGAAGCCACTGCATCTCTTTTCAGAAGTGTTTTGCAAAGGCACGTTCCATAAGGGGATAGTCAACAGTCTCCTTGCCATCTCAATTGCCTCAAGGGCAAAATGTAAGTATTGGTCAACCAAAAGGAGATTTCTCCTACTCGTCTGCAAAATATTGCCCTGTTACTTCACCTACCCAAGAGGACAAGAAGATCTTCATTATAACTTCTTCAATTTTCTGCCCAAAGTCACTGAACCATGACCACCACAAGGTAGGGCAAGCAATCAGATGTCGAATACATATCAGCTGAAAGACAGAGAATCAGATTCCGTGCTGGCACCAATTTGATATCTGATCCACAATAGCCATCCACCCGACCAACCACATTCCCACCTAGCTTTCACACATGCCTTGTAGTCCCAGAGCTACAGATTCTGATGACAAAGGTTCAATTTTCCCATGGCCAACCCTGAATCTCTACAATGTCTACCACCTGCCTTGGTGTGTCCATGTGTGTGAGAAGGAACCTGTTTCATCGCATTACAAACATACTTTCGGTGATCAAATCCTGGAATTCTAGTTCAGAGGCACAGAGGGTTACCCACCATGTCACATCAGCTCCTAGGGTCACATCTCATCCAGAAGACAGGGTCTCCAACTGTACAGTTCATCCTCAGAACTATACAGGATTGTCATTTAAGATTTTATGTGCATCTCTGGAGTGGAGCTTAAACATAAGAACATATGAAATAGGAGCAGGAGTAGGCCATCTGGCCCTTCGAGCCTGCTCCGCCATTCAATAAGACTACGGCTAAGTTTTTCACGGCCTCAGCTCCACTTACCCACCCACTCACCATAACCTTTAATTCATTTACTGTTCAAAAATCTATCTTTGTCTTAAAAAACCCACAACTTTCAAACCTGATGTGATACAGTGCTATTCATTGAGCCATGGCTGGTCCCATAACTTTATAGCATGTGAGCTTCACAAGGGAGTTTAGTTAAGTCAATATTGACCACTTCAGAAGCGTGCCAGCAGTGGTGTGACCATACTCATTGAAGCCTAATAGGCACTAGTTGCATCAACATCACCAGGGTTTTGGGGTGTGAGATGGGGTCTGCACCACTCTGGGTTCCTTGATCTACCCTGACAACATAGGCTTTATGATGAGGTAATTCTGTCCATCAGTGTCTCTCAGAAAAAAAAGAGGTGAGGGAATGAGAGGGGAACCAAATTATGAATAATTTCACCTAGGTCAGCCTCAGGAAGCACATGATTAGCACAGACTGGGCAACCTTCCACTGTGTCTGAAACCACAGAAACTGGCTTTCCACGTGGTCCAAGATAAACACAGTCGTTTGACAAGAACTGCAACCTCTAAAGCTTTACGATCTCGTCTTTGAGTTTCTAGAACAACAGTCTGAATTTATTGAAAAGTCTGAAAGGGTGGGGGAAGTGGTGGGGGGTAGAAATGCACTGAAAATCCTTGTTCCGAACAAGCAATGAGGTCAGGTCACAGGATTAAAAGCACACCATCAAACGCAAACAAAACAGAGATGCTATTTAAATTGGCTGCCAATTGGAAAATACAAGTTCTTAACAACTCAAAGACCATGAAAGGGCACAAAGCTCTTGTGTGTAAGTTTGCTCTATGAACTTCCACTGGCTGTTGCCATGACTGTACTCCAGCACATCGCTGTTTCATTCAATTCCTCAGATTCCTCGAAATAACAACTTGTACAGTACCTTTAAAGCGAAGGCATTTTGCAGGAGAATCGAAACAAAATCTGACTGCCAGGGACACAAGTATTAATTTGGACAAATGTCTGAGTAATTCCAAAGTTTAAGTTCAAGGTCGATGTGAATATGGTGCCAAAGGGGCAGCAATAAGAAGTTGGGAATTCACAAGAGACCAGGATTGGAGGAGAGCAGTTATTCCAGAGGCCTGTAGAGCTGGAGGAGGCTACAGAAATAGGGAGAGGCAAGGCCAAAGAATCATTGAGTAATATAAGTCTGAGGTACTAGATTGGAAACAAATCCATGTCAGGGATCTTGGGTGAGCAGTGCTTGGTACAAGTTGTGGAGCAGTTGGCAGAAGTTTAGACGAGGTCAAGCCTAGGCAAGGTGGGAGCCCGGCAAGGAGAACCTTGGTACATTCGAATCGAGATAAAACCCACAAGCTGCCAAGGAATGATAACTGACTGATTCCAGTAATAAAAATTTAGAAAAGAGAGGTGTAGAAATATGCTTGCCATTGGCTGCACGAGGACGAAAACACCTAAAATATAACAAAATAATAGATAGTTCAGGTAAACCTTCCCTTCCCTCAGTGGTTATACTCCCCTTTTAGTGAAGCAATTCCACCAGTTGTAGTCTGTTGATGAGAAAGTTAGAGCAGAGATTTACTCCCTTTTCATTCCTCTTTGTTCAAAATTGTTTTCTGTTCCACCACGCGCTGTCACAGAGCTGTGATAAGGTTCAGTGCGGTATTAGTTTAGAATGTAAACAGGGGCATAAATAAAATGCAAATAATGCATCTGTCAACAAACCAGTGCTCCTTTCAACACTTGGAGCATGCAAAGACCTTGCCGCTTCCCACCCACATTCAGGCCTTACAAAGATGTCATTCTCCCACTATGGTCAGACTATGCAATGCTGCTTCCTTCTAGTATCCCCACACTTGTTATATTGGGGACCAGTCTATGATATGCAGGAAGTAAAGCATAAAACCAAGAGGGATGGGAGAATCTATAACTCTAACTTGTAAACTAAGGAAGACACATAGCAACATAGATTGCATAAACACGTCTCAAACTCTAGAATTGTAAAATGCAGTCATTAAATTTCTGTTGAGAAAATGACTGCGCTTTAAAAACATTGAATTTCATTCATTTCGAGCTTGGATCTTTATCAGTAAGAAATCGTTGCTCAGATAGGGTCTTGACCCTCAAAAGATAGTGGATGTAAAGTCTTTGAACATAACTTTTAAGAAGACATAGATAGGTTCTTGATAAGCAAGTTGCAGGGCAATGAGAAGCTCTCACGGATAGGTGGGAATGGGGAGTATCAGATCAATCATGATTTTATTGAATGGCGGAGCACGCTGAAGGAGCTGAGTGGCCTACTCCTGTTCCTAGACTGCATACTTGTGCTGTTTCAAACCAAATCAAAAGGTGGCACATTACTTCAATGTGATTTGATTCTATTTATGATACCATTAACCAAACCTCGTTATTGGTCAGTGCATTGAGTATTGGAGTTGGGTTGTCAATGTTGTGCCTGTGCAGGACATTGGTGAGGCCACTTTTAGAATACTGAGGACAATTCTGGTCGCCCTGCTAAAGGAAAAATGTTGTTAAACTTGAGAGGTTGTAGAAAAGGACGTTGCTGGGAGTGGAGAGTTTGAGTTTGAGCCTGAACAGACTGGGCTTATTTTCCCTGGAGTGTCAGAGGTGGAGGGGTGACCTTATAGAGGTTTATAAAATGAAGGGCAATGGGTAGGACAAATAGCCAGGGAGTTTTCCCTGGGATGGGGAGTCCAAAACCAGAGGGATAAGTTTAAAGAGAGAGGGGAAAGATTTAAAATGGACTTGTAGATAGCTTTTTCCACGCTGACCGTGGTGCACGTATGGAACAAGCTGCCAGAGGAAGTGGTGGGGGTGAGTACTACATTACATTTAAAAAAGCATCTCGATGAGTATATGAATAGGAAGTGTTTAGAGAGAGATGAGCCAAATGCTGGCAAATGAGACTAGGTCAGGAAGGGATGTCTGGTGGGTGAGGATGAGTTCGACTGAAGGTTCTGTTTCTGTGCTGAATGACTTAATGACTGCATGGGTGTGGTGGCCAAGGCCAGTATTTTTTCTTTACCCATAATTTTTCATTTGTTAATGAGGTGAAGGTATTGCTGACTATGCGTATTTATTGCTCATCCCTAACTGTACAAAAAAGTGGTAGTCAGCTGCCCTATTGAACCACCACAGTTCTTGGTGTAAAGGGACACCTACAGCCCTATTACGAAAGAAACACTAGGATTTTGACCCAGTGACAGAACGAATAGCAACATAATTCCAAGACGGAATTTGTGTGGCTTGAAGGGACAAATGCAGGTAGTGGCACTCGTATATATCTGCTACCGTTATCCTTCAAAGTGGTGGAGGCTGTGGGTTTGGAAGGTGCTTTGTAGACGATGCATACGTTGGGAAGAATGTGACTTGATGGTAATAGGAGTGAGTGCTGATGGGAGATGGATACCCCCAAATGGACTGCTTCACCCTGGATGGTGTTGAGTTTCTTGAAAGTTGTATTTATCCTGAGAGTATTCAACCATAGTCTGTAATTATGTCTTGTAGATGATGGATGGGCAATGGGGAGCCATATGGCAAGCTACTGCAACAGCACTCTGACCTTTTCTTGTAGCCACTGTACTTCTATGACGACTCCAGTTCAGCTTCTGATTAAAGTAACTCCTAGGATGTTGACAGTAGGGAATTCAGCAATGGCAATACCTTGAAGATCAAGGTGAGATAATTAGATTCTCTCTCGATGGAGATGGCCATTGCCCAGCACTTTTGACGTGTGAGTTCAGCATGTTACCTATCAGCACAAGCCCATGTCTTGTTGCATTAAGGCCCAAGGTGCTTTAGTATCTGGAAAAGTTGTGAATAATGAAGCAGCTGAAGATAACTGGATCTATGGCACAACCTTCAGGAACTTCTGAAATGGTATCCTAGGACTGAGATAATTGACCTCCAAAATCCACAACCATCTTCATCTGCACTAGGTACAGGTTCAACACTGAAGCATTTTCTTCCTGACTCCTATTACCTTCAGTTTTGCCGAGGTTTCTTGATATCACATTTGACTAAATGCTGCCTTGATATGGATAGGCCATTTAGGACTGATGAGGAGAAATTTATTCACCCAGCGAATGGCAAGCCTGTGAAATTCTCTGCCACAGAAAGAGCTCGAGGCCAAAACACAATGGTTCCAAGGAGGAGTTAGATATAGTTCTTAGGGCTAAAAACGATCAAGGGGTATGGGGTGAAAGCAAGAACAAGATACTGGATGATCAGCCATGATCGTACTGAATGACAGAGTAAGCTCAAAGGGCTGAATAGCCAACTCCAATTTTCCATGTTTTTATCAAGGACAGTCACTTCACAATGAAGTCGGGAGGCAAGTGAACCAAACAAAACTTAATTAGAGAGTAGGTGAGAAGGTTACTACTGAGTGTCACTTGACAGCATTGTAGACGATACGTTCCATCACTGTGTTGATGATGTAGTGTGGACTGATGGCGGCAGTAATTGACTTGATTGGCTTTGTGAACAGGAGATGCCTTGTAATTTTCCACATTCCAGTATTCAATGCCTTCAGTGTTTCAGGTGGAGGGAATCAAATTGGCTGAGGACTGGTATCTATGATGCTGGGGAATTCAGGAGGATGATGAGATAGAAGTGGCACTTCTGGTTGAAGACTGTTGCAAATGCTTCAAACCTGATGCGCAGAGCTACCTCTCAACATTGACAATGGGGATATTTGTAAAGCCTCTATTCTTGTTCACAACTGGATATGGAAGGACTGCAGAGCTCAGATTTGTTCTGATGACTGTAGAATCTCTTGTCTATTCCATGCTGCCATCCACAGTTTGGCATGCAAGTATTCCTGAGTTTTTAGCTTCACCAGGTTGACACGTCATTTCTTAAAAAAAAAGGCTGAGTGATTTTTCTGGCCTACCCTACCCTCCTTCGCTCTTCATTCAGTGTGCCACTTATCAGACCAAGTCTGAATGTTGCCCATTATTTTATCATTTAGGAATTACAAATGGCGTCAAACATTGTGGAATCATTACCAAACATCCCCAGTTCCAACCTAATGAAGGAAGGAAGCTCATCGATGAAGCAGTGGATGGTGATCGGACTTGGAACATTGTCCTGAGAAATGTCTGTGACAACGTCCTGTAACTGAGATGACTGCCCTCAAACAATCACAATAATTTTCATTGACTTAATTTCACAGGGCTCGCTGATGCCACATTATTGCAGCCTTGATTAAAGGACATAGACTCTCAGTTCATGTCTGGAATTCAGCACCTTTGTCCATGCTTGGGCCAGGTCTGCAATTAGGTCAGGAGCTAAGTTATCCTGGCAGAACCCAAAGTGAACAACAGTGAGCAGGTTATTGCTGCTGAGCGAGTGCTGCTTAATAGTTGATAACATGCTCCATCCCTTTGCTGATGATGGGATGATAATTAGCTGAATCAGTCATGTCCTGAACTTTGCAGACTTGGTATCTGACTGATACTGTGGAAAATACCCATGTTGTAGCTGCCTTTGAAGCACATGGTTAAGGACATGAAAACAACAAATGCTGGAGATCACACCAGGTCAGATAGCATCCTTAGAGAGAGAGCAAGCTAACACTGAGTCTAGATGACTCTTCATCTGATCTCCAGCATTTGTTGTTTTCAGTACAGATTTAAGCATCTGCAGTATTTTGCTCCTACCTTGGGTAAGGACATGACTAGCTCTGGTGCAGGGCTACAGTACTATTAACAGCATAACGAATGGGAGAAATAGCATTTGCTGTATCCAGTGCATTCAGCCGTTAATAATCACATTGAGTAACTTAAATTTTTTTTAAGTTTGCATTTATATATTTTATAGTATGTGGGTATCATTGGCAAGGTTAGCATTTATTACCCAACGAGGTAAACCCCAATTGCAATTGAGAAGATGTGATAATGGCCTTCCATCCCATCCATCTAGACATACTGGCTATTTCAAAGGGCATTTAAAGAGCCAACCATAATGTTGTGGATTTTGAGTCACATATCACATGCAAGGCAAATTGTGTGTGAATGCAATTCAGCTGCTACTGATGGCCTACAGTACCTCATGGAATATTCTGTGCTGAGTTGCTACAAATATTAATCATGTTATTTGACATAATGGTATTACATTACAACATGGTAAAGAGAGTTTTCGGTGTAAATTCGACTTAATATCACAGTGCCTTCTGAAAACTAACTCCTACGAGCACTAACCATAGGGATCTGCGTCTGATTTAAGTAGATAGTTGAGAGTGAGGTTAAGTAGGACGAACACACATTGGTTTCTGCTTTACCTATCACTGGTCCTGTGTGGCAGATATGTCCTTTAGAACTCAGCCAACATGTTTAGTAATAGTGCGATCAAGCCAAGCTTTATGATAAAAACTGAAGCTCTCACACCCACATTCTGTGCTCTTGTCACCCTCTGTTTCTTCCAAGCAACGCTACCAATCCACAGACTACATTGACACGGAACACAAAATCACTGGGGAATTGGTCTGCTTCATTTGACCTTTATTATTCTATTTTGTACTGTTTAACATGGCCTGTTTTACATGAGCTGTAAATGCTATTTGGTCCAACAGATCATCTCCTTCCAAGTTGCTTCATGCGCCCCACCAATATAGGTTTCTATCCATTTCTCCCTCATACATTTAAGGGAATTTTGATAAGTGTATCTATGCTGTTCATAGCTTGAGTGTGATTGCTGTAAAACCTGAAAGGATTTGCTCTGCATAAGGTCAACACTTGACAACTCTGAAATGAGCCCCAACTCTCACACTGCATGAACCTCTAGAATTCATCATGTTTGGCATGTCATTACCCAAACCAGCAATCTCCAGAAGACTAATGCTCATTCTCAACCCCAAAGTCTCTCTGCTACTTCACCATCATAATAAAGAAAAGCGAGGTTCTCAACCACACTTGGCAATATTCAAAGATGGCAGCGGAGTAGGCTGCTTCAACGCAGGCCCAGCATGACAGTCCCTTGGCTCCCTCAGCGTGAGCTTCCGACCTCAAGATGCTTCCAGAGTGGTCTCCCAGCCTCAAGGTGAAAAGCCCGGCATGGACTGGAGGCTAGGCGTGTGGACTGGGTTGGAAGAACTGTTATTCTGAGCTTTTTATTTCTCTATTTCTAAGTTATTCCTACAATCTATAATGCTGGACTTTTGAATTTCTTTATTTTTCTAACTTTCTTTCTTAAGAACTTGCAGTGAAGAAATCAGTACCTTGTACCTAAGGTGGCACCGTAAATGGTGACTTGTAAACTTTTCACTGTACTCATTTGATTGCATGTGACAATAAAGCGAATTCAATTGAGATGTCGACATAATGGGAAGGGGACTCCAGCTGGCTTCCCTTCTACCATCCCCAGATCAGAGGCACTTAAGCTCACTACAGCAAACCTACTTCACAACCAGCGAAAGCCAGGTTACTCAGTAGGACAGATCTGAGATGACACAAGACCATCTTGATGGTACATGGTTCAGTAACAGTCTACAAAAACAGACTTGCATTTCTAGACAATGCCTTTCATATTGTTTATTCCTTAGTAACCCATGACCGATTTTGGAAGAGAAGTCATTGTTGTAAGGAAGGAAACCATGCAAGATATCTGCTCACAAGTTCCCATAAGCAACAGTGAAATAATGACTAGATAAGCTGTTTCAATTATAATTTAACAATAAATATAGACCAGGTTATGAGGCATAATATGCATTAGATCACAAGGAAAGTTGACATTACTCACAAAAACACAGGAACATTTCACTAAAGATTCACACAACATTTTAAAAAGTTACCAATGTTGGTATTAAGTTGGAGGGTTTGGATGAATTTTTTTTGTTTTTTTAAGCATGTGGTAGTCATGCCAAGGAAGATAAAACCAATAAACAGAGAGATAGGCTTAAAAAACAATAGAAAAAGAGGAAAGAAGGATTAATCGCTCAGATGACCAGCACAGATGTAATAGAATGCCTTTTCATTTTGCAAATAATTGATCATTTCTTTCAAGCACACAAAGGGTTAAACTGGTTCCGTCACCAGAGCACCTTTAACTCAGAGTCCACTTCAGATTTTCAATCTTTTCAAACAAAGCTCATGGATTATGGAGACACAAATATCGCAGAAGCCTTTCTGTGTGTTCCAGTACATTTCTCAGCTAATCTTATAGCAAGGGACAAGGTAGAGAGGAACGAGAGAGGATGTTTTGTGAATCTAATTGTTTGGGGCCTACAATGGGGCCAGTCTCTCTCAAAGAAGGCTCCAGGAAACTTCCTGGCTCTCTGGTTGCTATAATGCAGTAACTCAGAAAACATCTGTTCATTCTCCCACTCACCGAGGTGGTGGGGGAGGGCTCAAAGAGATTCCTTTTTAACACCTTCAGGACCAAGTGCCTCTGCTCCATTTTTAAAACAGGAATCACAGTAGTACAACAGGGCTGTATCTATGGACTGTGCTAACCACATCAAGATGGCACAGGAGAACAACTGAGGGGTCTTTCTTTTAGATTAGATTAGATTAGATTAGATTAGATTACATTACAGTGTGAAAACAGGCCCTTCGGCCCAACAAGTCCACACCGACCCGCCGAAGCGAAACCCACCCATACCCCTACATTTACCCCTTACCTAACACTACGGGAAATTTAGCATGGCCAATTCACCTGACCCTGCACATCTTTTGGACTGTGGGAGGAAACCGGAGCACCCGGAGGAAACCCACGCAGACACGGGGAGAACGTGCAAACTCCACACAGTCAGTCGCCTGAGGCGGGAGTTGAACCCGGGTCTCAGGCGCTGTGAGGCAGCAGTGCTAACCACTGTGCCACCGTGCCGCCCACCGTGTCTCCTGACAGATTTCCTCTGGAAGGAACTGCAGGTCAGCTCAAACTCCTGCTAATGTTATTAGAAATGGGTTTTCTCTGAAATCTCCCTTAAAATGACCTATCTGGCCAGTAACAAGGAGACGTTGGCCTTGTGGCATTATCGCTGGACCGTTAATCCAGCAACCTGAGTTCATGGCAGATGACAGAATTTGAAGTAAGTAAAACTCTGGGACTTAAGAATCTAAGGATGACCATGTCACTTGTTGGAATAACCTATCTGGTTCATTAATGCCTTTTAGGGAAGGAAACTACCATCCTTATTAGGTCTGGCCTACATGTGACTCCAGACTCAAACTCACAGCAATGTCATTGACTTAACTGCCCTCTGGGCATTTAGGGATGGACAATAAATGCTGGCCTAGCTAGCAACACCATCATCCTGTGAATGGCTTTTCAGAAAAAAGAAAGTTCCAAAGTGCCTTCCAGCTAATGAATTATCATCTGCACTGTTACGAGGTAGGAAATGTGGCAAGATTAGAGTGATACTGGAAAAGCACAGCAGGTCAGGCAGCATCCGAGGAGTAGAAAAAATCGACGTTTCAGGCAAAAGCCCTTCATCAGGAATGAGCTTTTCATTCCTGATGAAGGGCTTTTGCCCAAAACGTTGATTTTTCCTGTTCCTCGGATGCTGCCTGACCGGCTGTGCTTTTCCAGTATCACTCTAATCTTGACTCTAATCGCCAGCATCTGCAATCTCACTTTCCCCTAGGAAATGTGGCAGCCAACTTGTACAGAGCAAACTCCCACAAGCAGCAAAATTGAAAGGATCTGAAATCTGGTTTAGTTCTGTTAGTTGAGGAATAAATATTGGCAGGACAGTGCTTTTTTTGAATTGTGTAACAGGATCTTTTACATGCATCGGAGAGAGCAGACGGGAATTTGGTTTATGTCTCAAGTCTCCATTAATAGGTCGAACTGGTGTTTAACAGACCATCTCATTTGCATCGTTATATTTCCATGGCTAGTTGCCACAGTTTTCTGGTCTGTGGTCTTGATCATTCATTTTCATGATCCTTAAACAACTTCAAATGCCTAGTTCCTCAATTCCTTGCACACTATTTGAATTTTCTTTTCCATCAAGCTGAATACTTAGCCCCTGTAATCTTAGTAATATTATTTCTACTCCTTGCATCTCTGAACTCATATTTAGTTTCCTCCTTATATTGCCTGCCACTTAATCCCCACACCCACACCTCTTCAGGACAAAGAATTTTCTGAGTGCAGAACATCTGTTTCTTTTGACCTTCTATGTGATGTACAGTTAGATTTGATACTGTTACAGCAGCCTGGGGCTAACCTACTCCCAAACTATAAAGCACTGCTGCTGAATTACTAATAACTCCTCCCCACTTTGTTAAGTGTTCAGAATCA
This sequence comes from Chiloscyllium plagiosum, assembly GCF_004010195.1. Lineage (NCBI taxonomy): Eukaryota > Metazoa > Chordata > Chondrichthyes > Orectolobiformes > Hemiscylliidae > Chiloscyllium > Chiloscyllium plagiosum. The sequence continues at coordinate 84,118,507 of NC_057719.1, forward strand.
GTCACTGTCTAGCTCTGCAAGTAAGAGATTGCAAGCACAAGGGTAAATGAGAATGTCAGGATCTGAGAATACAGGTAGCCATCTGTGTACGTTAAGTGAGCACTTGGAGTGTACATACATTGTGAGTGGATATGAGAATGAGTGCACGCGCACGTGTTATGTGCACAAATGCCACATGACTGCTGACAAGGAACTGTCAAACAACTACTGAACAGAAAATGGGTACTGAAGACATTTGAAAAAGGAGAGCAGCATTCCTTTTCTGAACTCAACAAGCCACCATTCTATACTTAGAATTTCCTATCTCCCAAACTTCACATTGCTGTCATTCGTTTCAGGTTTTTCTCTTCACTTTTGTGAAGAAAGGTCTGACATCCTATTCTTGACCTGAGCTGAGGGAGCCATTCTCAGCTCCTAAAGTGGTGAAGGAGCCTCGCTAATTGGCCTTAGTTAACTTCCAAAGCTCAATCTCACTCTGGGGCTACTTGCCAGAAAGTGCCAGTTGTGGACATGAGAGAGTGCAGCACAGTTGTGATTTTCCCATTGTCGAAGGCCCTTTGGCAATCAGCCACAAAGAAAGAGCACAGGGAAGATACAGTGGTCATCTGACCAGCACAGCCAGAAAGGTTCTGAACACTCTGAGATGAGAAGGCAGGAAGAAACTCTTCTGCAAATGCACAGAATGAAATCTGTCCATGCATAAAGACTTGTTTGGCAGAAGCTAAGCCAAGCAGAAAGAACAGAGAAGCAGCAAGGGGAAGGGCTTTAAGGAGGGGGTGTTCCAGAGAGGAGAATCAAAGCACCAGCAGGACTAAGGGCTATATACATAAAGGATGGTAGAGAAAGCTAGAGTGGGATGAAAAAGATATGGTTAGACAGGAAGCTGTGAAGAGACTTCATAATATTAATGAGGTTCAGTGAGAGCAGGGAGGTCTGGGTGAATATTCACCAGTGTCTGAGTATTCAGGTAGGTTGAGTGTCAAATAAGTGGAGGATGCACATCATGGAGCTCAAGGGGGAGGCAATAAAAGGGTACTGAGGTCATTTCTGGAGGTGTCATCAATTCAATATAAAATGCACACATTACTCATTAAGAAATAAGATTTGCACCCAACTTTTCTACTCTAATATTACAGAGTTCATTCATTTGATTTGCTCCTGCTCCCTGCTAATACATTCTACATTTCAGGACTACAATTGTAATATTACACAGATGTAAGGATTATTGGAGAACAAAGGGAACTTTAACCTGATGTAATCCATTCTGTACCTGCCCTGGGACTGTCTGATGAGTCAGAGTGGAGAAGCTTTACCCTGTATGACTAGCGCTATAATCACAAGGTAGATTGTGGAGGGATTTTTATTTCGTATCGAATTCATTCTACGCAAAATGTTAGATATGGAAATGTACAGACATTTTTATGCACAACAGTACGAGTTTAATGGGACAGTGTAAAAAAAGAGGCTTACTCATACTGTGCTTAACTGGGAGTGCTTGGTGCTGACACAGTTTGTTTTAATATTTTATTAGAAATCAGAACTTAATTGGAAAATTGATTCCAAAAACATTAACAGAAAATAAAAAGAATGCAAACATTAGTGAAGCCACTTGAATTTACTATCATTAGGTAATCAGTGACATCTGCGGGCAGGTAGTCAGTACTGCAAGGTGTTGAATAAGTGCAGTTTGGTTTCAGAATGAGAAGATTGTAGTGAGAAAAGTGTGCCTAAGTATTTATTTTAAAACCAGACTTTGCAAAAGATTTCTCAACAACAACATATTTTCATAAGATTGCATAATATGAAAGGATGCACTTTGAACCATCAGGCCTGTGTTAGATCTTTGAAAACGCTGTGCAGATTTGTCTCACTGACATGCTCTTTTTCCAAATACTGCACAAATCTTTGCTTTTCCAAGTCTATTTCCCCTTTGGCAGTGCATGACAACAGGCTGTATTAAAAAGAATCTCCCTTGCCCAGTTCTTTCTTCAATTATCTTAAATCTGTATTCCCTGGTTGTTGACCACGATACAAATTGGAAAGTTTTCCCTTATTTACCTTATGAATGAATCGGAGATGCCGGTGTTGGACTGGGGTGTACAAAGTTAAAAATCACACAACACCAGGTTATAGTCCAACAGGTTTAATTGGAAGCACACTAGCTTTCAGAGCGACGCTCCTTCATCAGGTGATTGTGGAGGGCTCGATCGTAACACAGAATTTCTGTGTTACAATCGAGCCCTCCACAATCACCTGATGAAGGAGCGTCGCTCCAAAAGCTAGTGTGCTTCCAATTAACCTGTTGGACTATAACCTGGTGTTGTGTGATTTTTAACTTTTTACCTTATGAAAATATGCAGTGCTTTTAAAGCAAAACAAAATTCAGAGATGCAATCAGAACTTTAAATCCACCAACCTTGGGTATAATGGATCCTTCAGTGCAGGAGACCAACATATATAGTTGTAACATATAGACAAACATATAATATAGACCAACATATATAGTTGTAACATGATGGTTGGACTGAGGCCAGTCAAGATCATCAGCAATGAAACAGTTTGTCCAAGTCATTCACACTATACAGATCTAGAGGTTCAACCATACGGTCTGTGCTGAGTCACCCAATTCTAGCCGAGTGAATAACTACATTTCCATAATCAGGGCTCAGTAAAAAAAAACTTAGTTTTATAGGGCACCTTTCACAATATCTCAACACACTCCAGCATTCTCACCCCATGCATAGCTTATGCTGAAGAACACACAATGAAGATAGATCACCCTAGCTGTGATACTCTCCATGATATAATGGCCGAGCTTATTTTGGAACTAGTTGAGAGTGTGTTGAAAAAGCACAGCAAGTCAGGCAGCATCCGAGGAGCAGGAGGATACTGCCTGACCTGCTGTGTTTTTCCAGCAACACACACTCAACTCTGATCTCCAGCATCTGCAGACCTCACTGTCTCCTTATTTTGGAACTACTTGAACCTGTATGCAGTGATTATGCTCCTGAATGACTATCAAATCACAAAGTTGAGCCATGAAGGTCTGAAGAGAAAGGTAGCGAGCGACATATATCCCAAAGGTATTGGCAACTGGGTCACCCATTGGTAACTCAGCATCATGCAGAATCCAGTCTCAATACATAGCCCAAGGAGAGTTTACATCTTGCCCAAGTGATCATTGAACTATTTGCAACAAGCCAAAATTATCAAGATGTATGGAAAGATTCTGCCCTGGGCTTCTCTGATAGTCCTCCCAGGGACTAGCATTCCCAGATGGAGGCCTGGGAAAAGGAAGCACGTTTGCAAATAAGTGGTGCAATCACAAATGCATTTTCAGGAGTTATGATCCCTTGCTGAATTCTCCTCCAGCACTGGAATTGTGATTTACTTCCATTTCAATACCTTGCATTTCTATTGGATCTTTAACATGGTTAACTACGTAAAAGGCAAGGAACAAAGTTACCAAACAGAATTTAAGAAGGCATGAGGAGAAGTGACAAGTGGCAAAGGTAAATTGTAGGTAACAACTTAGAAGGAACAGCAAGACAAGAGGGGGTTACGACCAAGGCAGCTAAAGGCATGGCCACCAATGACAGAGCAGTGAAAGTCGGGGATGTGCAAAACCCAGGAAACAACTCCACAACATAACTTGTGTTAGCCATGGTCAGGGTGAGGCAAAGTTAAGATAGGAAAAGTAAAAGGGGTAGGAAGGGGGGGACTAGCCTGTAAACAGCAGAGCAAAACAGTAGGACTTGGTGGTTAAACAAAAACCCAAAAATACTCAGTAGTGTTTGCAGTTGAACACTTCCTATACCTGACTGAGGACCTGAAGTGGCAGAATCCAGAAACTGCACCATCAAAATACAAAGGGACCTTGAGAAGGTCAGAAAAGCTGAATGTTTGTTTTACAATGGGTCCTGGGCCAAGAGAATTAAATAGGTTCACCACGGCTTACAATATGCTGAAGCCAATGTCTGAAATGCTGCAGCACACAGGGCAAGCAAACATTTTCTCAGCTTATCTTTACAGATCTCTGTGTTATATTTATATTCCTCCCAACCTTGCATTGTTTCTGAACTGGTTCTCCTGGCTGTCTGAAAGCTGGAACGCCCTCAAGTCAAACATAAGGAAACCTACTTAAACTTCCAGAAAGCAGCTGGTATTTCTCTCAAATCCTACCCCGAAGGGGGGAATAAAAAGAGATAAATAAGCAACATTTTAGTTGTTGGCCAAGTTAGTTCTATAATCATCACTGCCTGGAACAAGCAAAAAAAACATGCTTGCCCTGACCCACCAAGCCTCTCCCCACCTCTGCTTAGTGACACACTACCTGAACTGCAGGAAGACATTGAATTTAGTAGTTACGCCAAGTCTAAACAACAGTGCTGAGTCTTGTGGTTGGAGATTTAGATAACGCTTAACTTGGCCCTTGTGATCTCCTGAGGGAACAAAGAGGAATTTTCCAGAATAATTTCTTCTCTAATTATTGACCTAAGGCTTTTTTCATTTTTTTTAAATGCCTCTTCCATGGTTACACAGCTGGGGGCAGGGTGCTCGAGCCATATTCTGTGGAGGGCCATATTTGATTGCCAGTTTTTTTTTCTTTCCTACCCACCAATTTCATATATTTGTAACTTATCCACAAACTGTATATTCTCAACACCACACTTCTTTTGTAATTTTCTCCCTTTCCATCTTCATTTTATCCTTTAACTAACATCAGTAGAAGTTGTGCTGTTTGTGGGAAGTCTACCTTGCAAAAATTGGCTGCTGCATTTCCAACAAACTTACACTACACAAGCACTGCCAATCATAATGTTTATGATATCTTCAGGAGATCACTCAGAAATCATCCCTGTACCACCACTCTACATCAGCCATCTAGTTTAGCCTCACTGTCCCCAGCTTTTACCAAAAGAGCACTGCAAATTCTTCAAGTATATTTCCAACAGCCTTTTGCAAGTTCTTACAAAGCCACCACCCTTTCTGACGCTAATATAAACAAATCAAGTGCTGGAGCATCACAGCTGGATTGAAAGAGCATTATAATGGGACATGAAACGTTAACTCTTTCCCTTTCCACAAATGCTGCAGGAGCTATCGAGTTTCTCCAGTACTTTATGTTTATTTTGTATTTCCAGCATTGGCAACACTTTTCTTTAACTATATTTTTTCTGGCAATGTGTTCCAGTTCTTAAAAACCTGATGTGTGAAGAAATTTCTCATTTACTTTCTACAGGTATAGCGTCTCCAACATCGGCAAATTCGAGATTGAGGCTGTGCCAGATTTTGATCTTTGTGGATTCTGAGTTGGGTGTTCTGGTCAAGCTGATGTGAAAGGTCGTAAGAGCACAGGAAAGGACTGACGCACAAGCAGCTAAGAGGATAACTTGCCCGGTACCACACAGTGCACCTAGCCGTATGGTCCAGTTGAGTCTTTTTTATTTTACACTATTAAAAATTGATGCATGGTACTTTCTCTCAAATCCAAACTGGATCTCTTTACACTAGCATTACAGTTCTTTTGCCAATTATCTTAAGTCTATGACTGCAGTGCATTTGCCAGAAGAAACAGCTCCTCCCTACTTCTTCCATAGTATTATTTGCAACACTATTCAGTCTCCCTTTAAACTTTCCAAGCAGAAAAATGCAATAGAGTCATAGTCATAGAGTCATATAGCACGGAAACAGACTCTTCGGTCCAATCAGTCATGTCGAACATAACTCCAAACTAAACTAGTTCCCATGATCTGCTCCTGGCCCACATCCCTCCAAACCTTGCCTATTAATTTATTTATTTAAGTGTCTTTTAAATGTTGTAACAGTGCCCATATCCCTCACTTCCTCAGGAAGATAATTCCACACACGAACACTGCCCCCCCAACCGTGTAAAATCTCGCCCCTCACCGATATCTTTTTAAAAAATCTCTCTCCTCTCACCTTAAAAATATGCCCCTAGGCTTTAAATTCTCCCAAGAAAAAATACAGCAACCATTAATGCTAGCTATACCCCTTGTGATTTGTTAAACCTCTATAAGGTCACCCCTCAACCTCCTAAACTCTAGTAAGGAAAATCCCACCCTATCCAGACTTTCTTCATAATTCCAACCTTCCATACCATCTTCAGATAACTGAACTCTCTCATTCTCACCATCATCCTGTCACATCTCCTCTTCCAGGATCATGATGTTGCTCTTACAGACAATACTTTTACACACGACACTATCATTTATTGAGAATCCGCTAGCATCTAGAGATCTGTTTGTGGTATGGCATTTAAATTCTACAACTCTGGCAAATGATTAGGGCATATATGTGCTTGAAGCTTTCTAGTAAGCGTTAAAAAAAATGTAAAGGTTGCAGCAGTCCATATACTGCATTTAACTGTTGATTTTTATATGAAAAATGCAAACTTAAAAATTATTGCCAAGTGAAGTATTATTAAAGTAAGTTAAAGACCTGCAAGATTAACTGCTTCCTTTCATCACAGATGCTGCCTGACCTGCTGAACATTCCACAAAATTCCACAGAGTTTCAAGATGAGCTGCATTTTACTTTTGAAATTAAAGTTAGTTATGTGCAAAATTATGACTGCAATTCTGATGTTACAACAATGTCTATTTTTCCAAAGCACTTTAGTAAGTTGTGGAAAGTGCTTAGTAATGCAAGATTACTCTAAATCCCTTTGGGAAGTATGACTCTACTAGGTATTATAACCACCTGCCCAGCTCAAAGAAAACCAGTCAAGCATTTAATAAGATCGTACCTGCTCAGACTGTAACCACAAAATCACTCTGACCCCCATCTTTCCCCATAACCCTGCACTTTATTTCTACTTAAATAACAATCCAATACCCTCAAATGCTTCAATTTAACTGGCCTTGACCACACTTCTAGATAGTACATACCAGACCTGAAACACTCTAAACTTGAAAACATTTTTCTCACATCATATTTACTTCTATTTCAAGAGAATAAATCTATTCAAACATTCTGCTGTTACAACTACCTTTTCAGGAAGAGTGTTCGAAAGACTCATGACCCTAAAGAAAACATTTAACCTCATCCGTTCTAAATGGCTGACACCTGTTTTTTAAACAACAAACCCTGCTTCCATCTTCTCACATAATTGGAAACATTCTCTCCTCCTCTACCCTGTCAAGAGCCCTCAGGATCTTACATGCTTCAATCAAGTCACCTCTTAATCTCCTGAACTACAGCAGACACAAGCCTAGTCTGACCAAGGTTCCCTCAAAAAGACAACCCGCCCATTCCAGGAATTAATTGTAAACCTTCTCTGAACAGCTTCCAACACAGTTACACACATCCTCAATAAGGAGGCCCATATTGTGCACAGTACTCCAGATGTGGTTTCACCTGTGTTCTATCCAACTGAAATATAATCGCCCTGCTTTTGCATTTAACTCCACTCAAAATAACTGATTACATTCTATTAGCTTTCATAATTATTTGTTATTCCTGATTACTTTTGCAATGCACCAGGACACCAGATGCCTGTGCCTCAAATTCTGCAATTTCTCATCATTTAGATAGCAGACGACTTCCTACCAAATTGAACAATTTCACATTTTCCATTCCATTTTCCATATCTTTGCCCACTCATTTAACCTATTTACTGTATACCTTTTCATAACCTTTTTCCATAATCTTCCCAACTTACTTTCCTGCCTACCTTTGTATCATCAGCAAAGTTAGCAACAATACCTTTAGTATCTTCATCCAAATTATTTATGTAAATTGTAAACAATTGAGATCCCATCAACAATCCCTTTGGCACACCACAACTTGCCAACCTAAAAAAGACACATTTAAGCCTACTCTCTGTTTCCTGTCAGCCAGCCAATCTTCTATCCATGCCAAATGGTAGTCCCTACACGATGAGCTTTTACTTTCTGAAACAACCTTTGATGTGGCATTTTATCAAGTGCATTCTGGAAATCTAAATACAGTATATCCACCTGTAGCCCTTTATCCAAAGTATGTTATTTCCTCAAAGAACTCTAATAGATTACTTACATGAATAAAAGAGTTATATTTGCTATCTTCCAATCTGAAGGGACTTTCTCTGACTCTAGGGAATTCTGGCAAATTAAAACCAATGCATTATCTATCTTGCTTACTAGCTCTTTTAAGACCTTAGAGTGAAATCCATCAGGACCCAGACTCTTATCAGCCTGACCTCTAACAATTCACTCAATACCACTTCTCTGGTGATTGCAATTTTCCCGAGTTTCTCCGTCGCTTCCATTTTCTGAGTTATTGCTGCTTCTGGAATGTTACTATCCTTTAACCTAAGTTGCTCACCAACAATAGAAACCTTAACTTTCTTCATGCTAACATGACTAAATAATAATCACTTGGTTATATCTTGGAAAATTAGATGAGCTGCCAAAATATCTCTGAACTACCACTGAGGCCATCTACTTCCATCCCAGCAACGTTGCCTCATAGCGTTCCTTGTCTCAGCTCAACTGTTGCTGAAACAAAAACAAATTGCTGGAAAAGCTCAGCAGATCTGATAGCATCTGTGAAGAGAAAGCAGAGTTAGCATTGCGGGTCTGGTAATCCGTCCTCAGAGATTACAGTGATAAGAAGGGATTAAAGCCATGGAAGAATTTGAAAGAAAGATAAGAATTTTTAAATGAGCACATTACGTGACCTGGAGCTCAGTTTAGGGATAATGAGTGATGGAAAAATGGGACTTGATGGGACAAAGGACACAGCAGTGAAGTTTTGGATGACATCAAATTTATGTAAAGTGAAATATGGGAGACCAGCCAGTGTATTGGAATAGTCAAATTGAACGTTGATGAAGGTGTTAGCAACTTCAGGATTAGCAGCTCATAAAGTACTTCCAAAGTGCATCCAATAGGAAACACAGCAACTAATCTGCACACAAGATCACACAAACAGAAAAATGACCATAGAATCATACAGCATAGTAACAGACCCTTTAGTCCAATATAATCCCAAACTAAACTAGTCCCCACAGCCTGCTCCTCGCCCAAATCCCTCCACACTTCACATTCATCCACTTATCTAAATGACTTAAATTTTGTGATTGTGCCCAAATCCATCACTTCCTCAGGAAGTTCATTTCACACACAAACCACCCTTTGTGTAAAAAAAGTTGCCCCACTTGTCTTTTTTAAACCTCTCTCCTATCATTTTAAAAATATGCCCCCCCATTCTTGAAAAGACACATCATTAACTCTATCCGTGCCCCTCATGATTTTATGATCTTGTGTAAGGTCACCTCTCAACCTCCTACGCTCCAGTGAAAAAACAGTCCCAGCCTATCCAGCCTTTGTTTATAACTCAAACCTTCTATACTCAGCAAATCCTGGTAAATTTCTTCTGGACCCTCACCAGCATGATAATATCCTTCCTACAACTGGGTGACTACAACTGGACACAGTACTCCAGAAGAGGCCTCACCAATGTTCTATACAACCTCAACATGACTTCCAAACTCCTATACTCAAATGCCTGAGCAATGAAGGTAAATGTGCTAAACACCTTTTTAACCATCCTGTCTATATGTGACGAAAAGTATGGCGCTGGAAAAGCACAGCAGGTCAGGCAGCATCCGAGGAGCAGGAGAGTCAACGTTTCAGGCATTCCTGATGAAGGGCTTATGCCCAACATGTTGACTCTCCTGCTCCTCGGATGCTGCCTGACCTACTGTGCTTGTCCAGTGCCACACTTTTCAACTCTGATTCTCCAGCATTTGCAATCCTCACTTTCTCCTTGTCTACATGTGATGCAAACTTCAAAGGATTATGTATCTAAACACCTAGGTCCCTCTGCTCCACAACACTGCTCTCAATACCCTAACCATTAATTGTATAAACCATATCCTTGTTTGTTGTGCCAAAATGCAATACCTTGTATTTATCCAAATTGAACTCTATCCGCCATTTTTCAGGCCGCTGACCCAATTGATCTGAAGAAATAATCTTTTTTTGAGATGATGATTAAATGATAAATTTGGTTAGGGCTTCTGCAAAATAGTGACATGGGATTGCGAGTTCACCTGAGGGTAGACAGAGCCTTGTTTTCACCTAAAAGATGGCATCTCTCGAAATACATAACACACACAATCTTATATTTTATTACGCTAACTTTAATGAATTGTTTTATTGAAATAGATTAGATTCCCTACAGCTAATCTAGGGAAACAGGCCTTCCGGCCCAACAAGTCCACACCGACCCTCCGACAAACAACCCACCCAGAACCACAGCTAAAAAAAAATCTGAAGCAATAATCAGGAAAAAGCTGAATAGCAGTTTTCATTAATTTACAACATGAAACTTAGAATTACCAGTGGAAAAACAACAAAATATGCAATACTTCACTAATTACCTAACAACACAGAACTGGGACTAGTGTTCATAATTTGACTAGATTGGTTATGAGGCCTTCATTCGTCTGATGGAACAAGGAACTTGATGGATTAGCCAAAAGCTACACAATATATTTTTTGTCCTGGGTACGAAACTCTCAATCAGCCTGGTCATACATTGTGAGAATTCCAGACCAACTTGTATCACAAATTTCACACCTACGGAAGGATCCAAAATATTTACATTCAATTAATTTTCTTTCTTGAAGTACATTCTCTTGTAACACAGGAAACATACACAAAATAAGTCTCCACAAGTATGACAAGATCATCTGATTCATAATGATACCGGTTGAAGATCCATAACCTTGCAAATTGTTCCACTTCGGTGCACCACTCCCTCAGTGCATTGGGAGTGTCAGCCTGGATTATGAGCTCAAGTCTTTGGAATGGGACTCAAAAACCGAAACCTTCTGACTCAGAGGCACGAGCACTACAACTGAGCCATGAATGATACTTCACTCGTCACAAGGTGTTACGCAACTGTGTGAATCGATAAAAAAAATGTGACAACTAAATAGACCCTAGCACAGGTAACCAAATATTTGGTCAAAGAGTTAAGTTTTAAGGAGAGTTTTAACAGATGAGCAAGGGATGCAAAGGTAGAAAGGTTTGATGAAGGAATTTCAGCACTTGGAGCTAGGTATCTGAAGGCCTAGATCACAATAATAGGGCCATGGGTTAGGAATAGTCAAGAGGCCAGCTAGAAGAATTCAAGTATTTCAGAGGAAGAAAAACTTGAGGAGGTTATAGAGATAGATGAGGATCTGAAGGGGTTTAAACAAGAGGATGAAATCTTAAATAGAGGCATTCAGGGAGTAGAAATTGATGCAGATCAGTTGTAGCTTTGGATAAGCTTAAGCTTATGTTGGATGGTGATCAAAAGAATGTCCTGCAGCAAGAAACCGGTTGCTCAAGAGGTTTCTGAGATCTTGTCTATCAACAATCAGAAAATACAATGGTTCAGAGTTTCTCTAGCAATTTCTGTTTCTGTTGTAGACAACACAATGGTACCTGCCTATGTTAAATAGTTATTAATAGTACACTTATCTCACTTGGTGTCTCAACAATTAGCTCTGACTGTGTAAACAGGTTTCAAATCAATAGGCGCTTTCATGGCTCAGGGAAATGTGATGACACTTGCACATTACACACCCATCCCTGCAGAGTAGTTTGTTCATATAATTAGGCCCACACAGCTTGGTGGCTGAAACCTTTTGAGATCAACTTCAAACAGCACTCAGAGATATGAATGAGGTTCTCTCTTAACATCAAGAGACCAAAGACGACAGTGTAGAATTACATTACAAACCTTAATACTGAAAGCGGACTGCAGCAACTCAACCGGCATCATAGCAACAGTTAAATGACAGCTGTGCCATAGCAAAACATCCCAAAGATGCTATGAAAACAAAAATTGCCACCTAGACACATAAAACAACATTGGGAAAGGTGGCAGAAAGCATGGTAGGTTTGAAGGAGTCACTTAAAGGAGGAGAGAGATAGACAGAGAGGTAAAGAGGTTTGGAAGGAATTTCAACACTTGGGACCAAGGTAGTTGAAGGCTAGCACTCCAACTGGGAGGGACAGACGGAAGGAGAGAGGGATTGGGGTGGGGGTGGGGGGACGCGCGAAGAGATCAGAGTCAAAGGTCCAAAACAAAGTTGGCAGTCAATGATAGCAAATTACTTCCCTTTTCAGGCTTTCACAAGGAATGGGAATGGGGAAGATATCATTAGTTCATATGTTCAGGAGGGAGAAGCACAGAAAATAACCAACTATCAGGAATTATCAGTAAAAAGTTCTAGCCAAGATTCATGACCTTCCAGGTTGCAGAAGGGATGGGAAACAGACACCCAAGAATTGCCAATACATGAACAGCATAGTGTTAGCAACAGAACTGCATAACATTCACAATAAGGACTGTTCATTCTATTTTAGGATTGAGAGACTATCAGATAGCTCTTTCAAGTTATCCACATGGATGCAATGATCTTCCTTTTGCCAAATGTTTTTATGATTCTAACTTGTATTTATCTAATATCTGTAATATAGTACAATGTTCTAAGGTGTGTTACAAGATAAAATTTCACATTGAGCCATATATAAAAACAGTTTGGTCGGGTAAGTAGGCTTTTTAAATGCCATGAAGAAAGGGGCTCAGAGAATGCCATCAGAGATGAAAAATTCAAAAGATTACAAGCGTCAAGCAGAACTAAGTCTTATACAAAACAGGTAAACAAAGTAATCAGATATCTGCCACTGGCACCATCATCTGCCAGAACCATTTGAGATGTGTTGAGTAGATTCACTGCTACCAATCCTTCTTCCTGGCATTAGTCTAGATTACTTTTACTAAATAACAAAGGATGCCCACTCAAGATCTTCAGCAGAATTAGGTTCAGTCTTGATATGAAATGAATAGGTTCATTACATGATTTTAATAGCTACTTACATTACATCTAAGATTTATGACTGTCTGAGACATCAGGCTCAATTTAAGCCTAGGCTCACATTACGGCTGTTAAAACATTCTCTTACAGCATTGGTGATAAGTGTAGAACTCTGTGGTTAGCTGTTTCCAGGAATAGTCATTTATATCCCAATAGGTGGAGTGTTAGTTAACACTTTCAGGGCCTAACTGCTTTATGCAATACTGTATGTTTTCCCGACAAGAAAATTAACAATGTGACAGACATACAACTTGGGTATGTTGAATTGTTTGTGCACCATGAAAGATTTGGGTTCTTCTTTTTATTTGCTTATTCATTGATATACAATGCAGATTTCACTGGCAAAACTAGCAATTATTGTCCATCTTAATTGCCATTGACAAGGTAACAGTGAGCTGCCTTCTTGAACCATGTGCAGCCATTCACCTGGTATGTAAAACACAGTGAATTTTAAAAAACTGAAGTCGGTTAGGCAGTCTCAAAAAATGGCCAAGAGGATGAAGGCAGCTACAGTACGGTACATAGCAGATTGCTGCAGCTAAATCAACCTGGCTTAAGCCAGCAGTTCATAGCCACTGTACTAATTAATCTTGGTTGCTTCTTCTGTTCTGGATCACTATTGGAAATGGTTGCCACAATTGAATAACCTGTCAACATTCAGTGTATAGGCTCACAATGGACAATTCCACCGCATTGGGAAGCCAGCTGATGCTTTCACCATTCGACTCCAGAATGAGAGAGATTTGGAAGTAGAATAGGAGACAAAATAGAACATAAGTCTTTGAGGGTGAGGGCGTATAGATATTGGGAGATCATTAGTCAGCTGCAGCTTTCAGACCCTATCTGATATTTTCACTTGAATTATTAACATTGGCTTAGAGCATAAGCACAAGCAGACTGTGCTGCAGCATAGATCAGACAGAGATGGAAAATTGTTTCAAGTACATCCAGCAAAACAATCATTTTGGAAGCAACAAACTCAGCAACATCCCGCAACTGAAAAAAGTTTGGAGTTAATCACATCAGGTTGTTGACCAAAGGTAACAATGTTCCTGTTAGAAATAAATCAAACTGTTGAATACTCAAGTTGAACATCTTACTGTTAGAAAATGAACCTGTTTCATTTCAGGTAACCAGTGTGAAGAGAAGACATTCACATTTCAAGTGTGCATGGACTAGTTACAGAAGAGTAAATCTTGCTCATGCACTCAATCATTTTCTACCATCAGTGCAAGACACTAAATATGACAGAGCAGAGGGACCAATGTGCCTTGTGTAAAGACCACATCTTTTATTTTTCTGAATTTTTGATTGTGATCAGAAGACACAGGAGCAGAGGAAGCCAATTAGCCCACTGAGTTTGCTCCACCATTCAATGAGATAATCTTCTGATAATCCTCAACTCCACTTTCCTGCCTTTTCCCCATAACCCGATTCCTTTATTAAAAATCTCTCTCAGTCTTGAATATACTTAATCATTCAACTTCGACAGCCTTCTGCAGTAGACATCCACAGATTCACTACTCTCTGACAGAAGAAATTCAACCCCCATCTGTCTTAAATAGGCAATCCCTTTCATTATGCTCTTCGTTCCTAGACCTTGCCATAAGTGTAAACGATCATTTTGCATCAACCCTGTCAAGTCCCCAATAATCTTGTGTGTTTCAATTTGGTCATTCTTCTAACCTCCAAGGAATACAGGTCCAGTTTACTCAACTTCTCCTTATACAACATAGTCCCTCCATACTCAGGATCAGCCATATGAACTTTCCCAACTTTAATACTAGTATCTTTTCTCTGAGATAAGGGGCCCAAAAGTGTTCACTGTATTCTAGCTGTAGTCTGACTTGTGCCTATTATAGTTTCGCAAAACCTTCTTACTTGTACATGCCATTCTGTTTGAAATAAAGGGCAATGTTTCATTTGTCTTCCCATTATGATTAGATTAGATTACTTACAGTGTGGAAACAGGCCCTTCGGCCCAACAAGTCCACACCGACCCGCCGAAGCGCAACCCACCCGTACCCCTACATCTAACACTATGGACAATTTAGCATTGCCAATTCATCTGACCTGCACATTTTTGGACTGTGGGAGGAAACCGGAGCACCCGGAGGAAACCCACGCAGACACGGGGAGAATGTGCAAATTCCACACAGTCAGTTGCCTGAAGCGGGAATTGAACCCGGGTCTCTGGCGCTGTGAGGTAGCAGTGCTAACCACTGTGCCACGCACTATGATGATATAGTTATCATAATAATAAAAGTAATAAAATTTATTATTACATAATTATTTGCTTTTTTCAACATTCATAACCTCATTCAAATTCCATAGCCAGATATGGTCCTCCAACACTGCTGCAAGATATGAAATTCTCCTTCTAAATTTTATTTTGCCTCTCTCACCCTTCAAGTCAATCCTTAGAACCTCAGTCTCCATCCAAGCATTTGATCATCTGCACTAATATCATATGTAGGAGGAGAAAGTGAGGACTGCAAATGCTGGAGATCAGAGCTGAAAATGTGTTGCTGGAAAAGCGCAGCAGGTCAGGCAGCATCTGGGGAACAGGAGATTCGACGTTTCGGGCTTAAACCCTTCTTCAGGAATGAGGAAAGTGTGTCCAGCAGGCTAAGATAAAAGGTAGGGACTTGCATGTCCTTGGTGGAGTGGGAGGGGGAGTTGAAGTGTTGAGCCACGGGGTGGTTGGGTTCCCAGAGGTGTTCTCTGAAACGTTCCGCAAGTAGGCGGCCTGTCTCCCCAATATAGAGGAGGCCACATCGGGTGCAGCGGATGCTCATTTCCCTTTCCCCCACCTTGTCTTAGTCAAATCCCTCGAACTCAGCACCGCCTTCCTAACCTGCAATCTTCTTCCTGACCTCTCCGCCCCCACGCCCACTCCGGCCTATCACCCTCACCTTGATGTCCTTCCACCTATCGCATTTCCAACGCCCCTCCCCCAAGTCCCTCCTCCCTACCTTTTATCTTAGCCTGCTGGATACACTTTCCTCATTCCTGAAGAAGGGCTTATGCCCGAAATGTCGATTCTCCTGCTCCTTGGATGCTGCCTGACCTGCTGCGCTTTTCCAGCAACACGTTTTCAGCTAATATCATATGTAGACAGGCAGGAGGCTGGAAGAACGCAGCAAGCCAGGCAGCATCAGGAGGTGGAGAAGTTGATATTTCGGGTGTAATCCTTCTTCAAGAATCAGGGTGGGTGCAAGTCCAAAACTATTTTTGACCCGGAATAAACACGAGAAGAAGGGTTACACCTGAAACATCGACTTTTCCACCTCCCAATGCTGCCTGGATTGCTGTGCTCTTCCAGCCTCCTGCTTGTTTTTCTTGGATTCTGGCATCTGCACATTTTTTGTGGCCTTGAATATCTCATGTGGCTTGGCATCAATTTTTGTTTGATATAATTCATACAAAGTGTCTGGGATGATCTGCCTTTTTGAAGGTGCTTTATAAATGCAAGTTATTGCTGTCATAGCTATCTGTCCACACAGTGAGACTGAAACCAGCCATAAATTTTCACCGAAACCAAGCGTTTTGCATTCCAGAATGCTAGCACAGTCCAGGTGCATTCCATTCTAACTAAACTCAGCACGGTACAAGAGTATGCCAACTGGATCATGGCACTGGTTTAACCTATCCCTCTTTGTTCAAAAACCAAATGAGGGTGATTAGAGCACAAGCAAAAGTGATCACAAGTAAAATTGAAGCCATTCAGATTTATTTTTAATTGAGGCTTCCTGTTATGCTCCCTCCATGGGCTACACCATCTAAAATCAAGTTGCTAATGGTTATGCTCTACATCCAAGAAATCTCAGTTCAATTCTCAGCGTGCCATCAGTTAAGTGAACTATCTAAGTGGCACTGGCAGCATGGGACAATGTATCTCAGCATCCCAAGGCTAATGGAACAACGTGAAAATCACCCAAGACTAAGTGTGTATGTGTCAGTTTGAGTTATGTTTCAGTAATTAATTGTTTTGATTTGATTTGATTATGCAACTGACGAATGTTCTGATTCATTGTGGTAAGTTGCAAAAGAGCCTGATAGCAGAATGGCATATGTTACAGGTTAAAAGTAAAGTCATTGGGAGATAGTTTTAAGATTGTTTTTATGGCTCAAGACAATAAATACGAGAATACTTTGAAGTAAAATGGTTTTATTCAAATACATAGCTAGGTTTTAAAACAGCTCAGTTTTGTAACTTAAAAGTTTGTGACAGGCCTGTGGGTATATGTTTAATACAATTTTGGAATTAGAATCTGTAGTGAGTTTCATATTTCTGCAGTGTTTTGATCTTTTTTGTTACATTAGTTGGAACAATATTAAATCATCAGGAGATGACACTATACACTCCAAGGCAGACCATATGAAATCGGTTAATGGGTGTCATAAGACCATAAGACATAGGAGGAGAAGCAAGGTCATTCAGCCCATCAAATCCATTCCACCATTTAATCATGGCTGATGGGTGTTTCAATTCCACTTACCTGCACACTCCCCGTATCCCTTAATTCCTTGCGAGATCAAGAATTTAAAAATCTCTGCCTTGAAGACACCCAATGTCCTGGCCTCCACTGCGCTCCGTGGCAATGAATTCCACAGGCCCACCACTCTCTAGCTGAAGAAATGTCTCCTCATTTCCGTTCTAAATTGACCCCCTCTAATTTTAAGGCTACGCCCACGGGTCCTGGTCTCCCTGCCTAACAGAAACAACTTCCCAGCGTCCACCCTTTCTAAGCCATGCATCATCTTATCTTGGTAAAAACCTATGAATTTTGGATATTGATAAGTTCAGAAGGGCAAGCTGTTATAAAAGAGAATGGTCTTTCAAACTAACTGGCACTTCGGAGAATGAATCAGGAGACAGTAGGAATAATGTCACGAAGATAATTATTATTTTTAAACATACTAAGCAGAAATTGGGCAGATATTATATCACCAATCCAAGATTGACCATGAACAATAATGTGGGAAAGTGTGAGGTTATGCAATTGGGCAGGAAGAATACAGCAGCTGAAAAACAACTGCTGAAAGCTAGGAATCAGAGGGATTTGGGAGTCCTTGTGCATGATTCACAAAAATCTAGCATCTAAGTTCAGCAGAAATTGTTAAAATTATAAAGGGCTAGTCAGATCATAGGTGGAATACAGTGAACAGTTTTGGGCGTCTTTTCTAAAGAGGCAGTCCAGAAAAGGTTCATTGGGCTGATAGCAGGTATTGAAAGACTTGCTTGCAGATATGCCCTGAGGAGTAGAAAATGGGCTCTCTACAATGGCTTCCACAGTCAAACAGAATGTCAATACTCAACACCGAGGCTGACATTTTATTACTAACCAGTTGGATTGGTGCCAGCACCAAAAGGAAGTGTAACAGAGGGAGAATCTGGTGGAAAAGGGCAAGGGAAAGGGACTAAATAACAAAAAAAATTAAATAAACTAGGCAAATAAAACCAAGGTATTTCTGAACAGTTTATTGAAATACACTCAGCTCGAAGTTGTGGATCGTTCAGCTGCAAAAAAAGTAAATTCACGACACATTCAACTATTTCTGTTGCTGCGAAAAAGGCTTGGGACACACCATCCACCCACTTCCCCCAACTCTCCCCCTCCACTCTCCCCCTCCCAATAAACAAAACTTTTGAATCCTTGAACAATATTGAAAGAATATTTTTTTAAAAGCCTTTTTAATTAGGGGCCGAAAACTTTATAATCAAATTGAACTAGATGTCTGTGCTTGCCAAATAATTTGGCAAACTCACTGGGAGTCATTTGCCAGACTGAGCAGGAAATAGCAGTTCAAAAAGCAGCCTCAGATTAAATTTATAAATCAAACTGTCCTTTCTCTCAAAAACCTGGATCAAAGGAAGCAATAAGAAATCACTGCAGACCATCCAACAAGTGAGTAGGCAACAATATAGCAACTTCTGATCATCTCTTGCTGGACACTTCAAAGTCGACAACAAACATAGACAGAATTTCCAGAAGTTTCCATCCATCCTTTTCACCTCCAAGTTTCTGACACCATGTGCATCACTCAGCCTCCATCAACTGTTGAAATAAGGTCTTGTCAGTATCAATGCTTTAACACCGTGACCAAGACCTTTTTGCTCACCTTCTGGAGTCTCACTTGCAAGTTATTCGACACGGGGCAAGTCCCGAACAGTGGACATAACCTTAAGATACAGTTAGGCAGCTCAGGAAGCACATCATCACATAAAAAGTAATGAAAATATGGGAGAGAACTTCCCCAGCAAGTGAATGATATAGACATTTGCCAGAAAGTTGGGAGAATACATTAGATCAGCAGTGGTGAGTTTGCCAACATTGAGAGAAAAAGATTCCATTTTCCAACCAAATGTTAAACAGTGAGATTACTAGCGAGCAGCAAGAGACCGATTAGCGTGCACTAACATCCTCATCATTACATAATCTCAACTCACTGATATGCAGTTCCCCAATCTCCCACCAGCCGAACAAAAACAAGACGGCATCAATTTCCAACAAGAAAATCAGAGCAGTAACATGGCAACTCCTGTTGCCACTTGCTTCTCCAACTGTCCACCTTGGACACCTAGCACCTAGCGTGCTCTATTGACTGGATCACATGCACTGCAAACCTTGCCCACTAGGACCCCACCAGCAAAGTGGCCAATTTCCCTCTCTGACATGTCTGGGGAAACTGATAGCTGCAGACTGCCAGCATCGATCTGGTGCATGGTTAGGATTTAAGGACGTTACCAGGGTCAGGGTCCTGGAAATCCTGGCAGTGGACAGTATTTCTACCTGCAGTGAGCAGGCACCCCTAGTAGCAAGTGCACAGGTAATAAGGTGAGTGAGAAAACCCGCTTGTGATCAAGAGAGAGATTCACCGCGAAACTTGAAAATCTGCAAATGCCATGAAACTTGGAAACATTGCAAACCGTGAAGATGATAGTGATAAACTTCATAGAGGGCAGACAAGTTGTGAGAGGTAATTTCGGTTTAAACTTTAAGATGTGCCTGGACCACAGACTGATCTATAATAAAAGACAAAACTTTTGCTTCTTTTCTAACAACCATTTTATATACTCAAAAGTAGAATAGTTTAAATTGTGCAGAATGCTGACAATTTGTGAGCGATAGTAAAAACAAGCAGGCTCTTGATTGATGAAGCCATTCACACAGCAGGGAAGGATAAGTCCTTGACTGATAAGACTGCTAGCACAGACAGAGAAGAATAAGTCTTTGACTGATAAGACTACAGGGTGAGAAAAACAACAACTTTAGAGACTCTGAAGACATTTGTTGCAGACTTTGTGATAAAAATAATGATGTTTTTAAGAATGTGAACCTCATGGCTTGTTAGAGCCAAGGAGGGGAGGGACTTGTACTGTATATAATGGGAGACTTTGTAAGCCTCAGCGCGCCTTTTCTTTAAGGGTGCCCGACTCTGCAGACTTGACTTGTTAATAAAACTTTGTTTTCCTGAATTTGTCTAGAGCGATTATTGAGAAGCGATTTTCGTTTATAACATTCTTCTAAACGGCAATCAATTTTAACCCACTCTTGATGCTTCCCAGCACTGAAATTAAGCCTATCTATCCGTCTCCACTTGTGTGAACTCGATGTCGCATTTACTAAGTCCACACTGATAGGTAATTGTCTCAAATAATACATCCGTGATGTCTTTCAAAATTTCAAGTAATCTGCATGAATGATGGTGCATACCAGGTCAATACTGCAGCACAAATCATTTTGAGGAATCTCCATTGCAACGTGATAAATTACTCATCTATTCACAAGAGTCAGAGGGAAATTGAGAAACAAACTTGTAAGGGGATTTCAGCTATCTGTAAAAATAATAGGGTAAGAATCTGTAACAATAATTATGGTAGGGGATTTTAACTTTCCAAACATCGACTGGGACTGCCATAGTGTTAAAGGTTTAGATGGAGAGGAATTTCTTAAGTGTGTACAAGACAATTTTCTGATTCAGTATGTGGATGTACCTACTAGAGAAGGTGCAAAACTTGACCTACTCTTAGGAAATAAGGCAGGGGAGGTGACTGAGGTGTCAGTGGGGGAACATTTTGGGGCCAGTGACCATAATTCTATTCGTTTTAAAATAGTGATGGAAAAGGATAGACCAGATCTAAAAGTTAAAGGTCTAAATTGGAGAAAGGTCAATTTTGATGGTATTAAGCAAGAACTTTCGATAG
>NC_057719.1:84145369-84161889 GCF_004010195.1 Chiloscyllium plagiosum
TGTGAGAGGTAATTTTGGTTTAAACTTTAAGATGTGCCTGGACCACAGACTGATCTATAATAAAAGACAAAACTTTTGTTTACATTTTATATACTCATAAGTAGAATAGTTTAAATTGTGCAGAATGCTGACAATTTGTGAGCGATAGTAAAAACAAGCAGGCTCTTGATTGATGTAGCCATTCACACAGCAGGGAAGGATAAGTCCTTGACTGATAAGACTGCTAGCACAGACAGAGAAGAATAAGTCTTTGACTGATAAGACTACAGGGTGAGAAAAACAACAACTTTAGAGACTCTGAAGACATTTGTTGCAGACTTTGTGATAAAAATAATGATGTTTTTAAGAATGTGAACCTCATGGCTTGTTGGAGCCAAGGAGAGGAGGGACTTGTGCTGTATATAATGGGAGACTTTGTAAGCCTCAGCGCGCCTTTTCTTTAAGGGTGCCCGACTCTGCAGACTTGACTTGTTAATAAAACTTTGTTTTCCTGAATTTGTCTAGAGCGATTATTGAGAAGCGATTTTCGTTTCTAACACAAGTGATACATTAAATGTATAGTGGAAACTAGTGAAAACTGAAAAATGGGGAAAACATATGAAGATAAAGTATACAATTGCACTGTTGGCTGGACGGCTGATTTGTGATGCAGACTGAAGCGAGTGAAACCACATCAGTCTCCTCTCTAAAGAGCAAAGTGCAGTGGAACGAGGGCAACTTTACCTTTACCTTTCATTTTTTTACATACCATGGGCTGTAGCAGTTCAAACCATTCTTGAGGACAGTTGGAGGATGGGCAATATTTGCTGGCCTTAAACCTTAAAAAAAAGTTGTGTGTATAGAATCGACATACTTAGAAGAGGAGAATGTGGAGAGTAGATATAAGAGAGGTACTCAAAATCATAAGGTGATTGAATAGAGTAGATGGAAAATGCCCAATGGCAATTAGGTAAAAAAAGCAGGAGACACTTATTTCAGTAAGTGGGGGGAAAAAAGTCAGTCCGCACTTGAGGAAAAGCTCTTTTCACGCAAAGATGGTTAGGATCTGGAATGCACTGCCTGAAAGAATAGTGAAGACAGATTCAAACGCGGCTTTCAAGAAGGAATTGGCTAGCTCAGTTGCTCTCGCACTCAGTGTTGTCACAATTGATTAAATAGTTATGGCACAGAAGGTAACTCTTCTGTCAGTTATTGGAGAAATAAGATCTGTGCAACTTCAAGGTGAAGTGGATTTCATACCATATTGGAAAGACAATGACCAATACAATGTTAAGGCAAGAATGATACAAAACAGTGAATTGCATTTGCAGTATCTTCTGTCCTTTAACCATTGCCTAGGAGAAATTTGGAAGGCTCAAAAAAAAATTTGCAGAACGTAGGAGTAGTGCCTAAGAGAGACCCATCAAATAGAAATCTCAAATTCCAAGAAATCTCAAGCTCCAATCTGTGCCAAAAGTAATATCTGAGCCAAAATACGTTTCAACACTGATTAAAAAGAACACGGAATTCAGAAGTAAATTTTCACTGTACAGCATCTCAGATTGCACTTCGTATCTAACAGCCAATAGCCCATAGGATCAGGAACCTCCTCACATCCATACCCCCACACAATTTTCCATGCGCGTTTTGCACCCGAAATGCATCTACAGGGGCTGTGAATAGAATTCTAGCACTTGGGTACAAGCTTATTGCTGCTTCATAGCTTTATTTGCCAAGACAGCGAGCCTTGGATCGCTATTCGAGGAAATTGCAGCCAATTGTAGCCAAATCCAACCCTATCTAAATCTCATTTGCATACCGGTTATAATTCTGGAACAGACCCCCAAATTTATGCAATAATCTGGCTCAGGAACAGTAATTTTTTTTGGTTGAAGCTGACAAAGTGAGAGATCATGGGGAATTACTAAGAGAATAAAGTCACAAGATTCTACAGGTTTGATAAAACAACACTACTTTAGTACACAATGCCAGAACAATTTACATGTACAATGTATATTCTAAATTCCAGAATTAAGATGCAACAGATTGTGATTAAACACCGCACGAACACGTATCAAATTATAAACATGACCAAGACAGATCCCATGGATTTCTCAGCAACTTCCTGCAATGTTAGTGTCATCAAGTCTCTGCAAACTTGACAAAAGACTACAATTCTTTGCATTGGTAATCTTGCCTTCAAAATTCCTCGAGAGCCTCTCCACTGCCTCAGAGAGGAACGGAAATGTCAAATACTTTCACCATTTCAGAGCTTGTGTAGCTGCTGCATTCTTAGGAACGTCAGCTACTAGGAAGAGCAAACCCTCCATAGGGACCTCAGCAAAGGGAAAAAGCACAAGGACTGGACTTTATGCATCAGTGAAGCTTAGCACTTGGATCACTGAAAAGAACGAATCTATATTTTTCGTATAGCAGCTTTCTTAACCTCAATATTCCAAACCCCTTCAAACTTTTGAACTGCAGTCACCACTATAATGGAGACAGCTCAATTTGAAACCAGGAAGATTCTGCAAACAAAAATGAAATCAACTACAAGATGTTCAATTTTAGTGACATTAGTTGAGGGAAGACTCTGCTACTCTTTGTCATGCAAACAACTTTGAAACTGCATAACGTACTCGCAGGATGGCTAACATGGAAAATGGTATAACAGCACCACTCTTCCAGTGAGGCAAAATAATAGAAACTGTATCTAGTCAAAGCTGTTCCTATCTTGAAAGTGTTTGACAGGACAGTGTAGAGGAAACCTCACTCCATATCTCATCCATGCTGCATCTATACTGGACAGACATATCAACTCTTATAAATTTATCACAGAAGACACCACTTAGAAGTAAAATTCAGCTTCACTTTCAAGAGTGAAACATAAATATCAGGATTTTAAGTCGTTGGAAGTCTATTTTCCCAAGGTGTAATGTAATAAAGCTCTGGAAATGACTATTTGGGCTAACGACCGCATGTCAGCTTCCCAAAGAGTAATGCTGTCACATTCTCCCCACTCTATCCTCGTAGCCCATCAAGTTTATTACCTTCAAGTGCCACTCTAATTTCCTTTTGAAGTCACTGATGGTCTCCGTTTCGAACACCTTCACAAGCAGTAAGTGTCAGCTTATCACAATTCATTGCTGAAACAAGTTTTTCTTTACGTATTGCCTGTAACTCCTGCTCAAAATCTCAAATCTGTTTCCTAGTCCTTGCATTATCAGCTATCAGAAACAGTTCTTCTTTGTTTCCCTTGTCTAAACCTGTCATAATCTTGGACTTTTTGGTGAGGTCTCCATTCAATCTCTTTAATATCCATTTTTTCAAACTTTCTGAAAATTCACAGAGGCAAAACCCACTGCATTCTCTTCTTCAATCTCCTGTGTCCCAGGTCGACTGGAAAGTGAAGGAGGCAATTGGAATGCTTTCCTTTGTTGGTCAGAGCATCGAATATAGGAGTTGGGAGGTCGTGTTGTGACTATACAGGACACTGGTTAGGCCACTTTTGGAATACTGCATGCAAATCTGGTCTCCCTGCTGTAGGAAAGATGTTGACAGGACAGTGTAGAGGAAACCTCACTCCATATCTCATCCATGCTGCATCTATACTGGACAGACATATCAACTCTTATAAATTTATCACAGAAGACACCACTTAGAAGTAAAATTCAGCTTCACTTTCAAGAGTGAAACATAAATATCAGGATTTTAAGTCGTTGGAAGTCTTGAAAGGGTTCAGAAAAGATTTACAAGGAAGTTGCCAGGGTTGGAGCTATAGGGAGAGGCTGAATAAGCTGGGGCTGTTTTCCCTGGAGCGTCGGAGGCTGACCTCGTAGAGATTTATAAAATGGGGGGTATGGATAGGGTGAATAGCCAATGTCTTTTCTCCAAGTGTGAAGTCCAAAACTAGAGGGCATAGGTTTAAGGTGAGAAGGGGAAGGTTTAAAAGGGATTTAAGGGCAGGGGGTGGTGTGTGTACGGAATGAGCTGCCACAGGAAGTGGTGGAGGCTGGTACAATTTCAACACTTAAAAGGCATCTGGATGGGTATTTGAATACTAAAGGTTTAGGGGACACAGGCCCAAATGCTGGCAAATGGGACTAGATTTATTTAGCATATCTGGTCAGCATGGATGAGTCTATCCAAAGTGTCTGTTTCCATGTTGTACAGCTCTATGATTCTATGACTTATCCAAGCCAAAAGCTTTGTGCTGTGCCTATGGTTGCTACTTACCGAACACAAAGCACTGTGTGTAAAGTGCTAAATATGAAGGTGGGATTTCAGACTACAGGTAGAAATTCAGGTTTTCATATGAGAATGACAGCACAGCCAGAAGCATCAGAAAAAAAGCCGTGGTAGATTTGGACAGAGAAAAGAAAAGGATAAAATCACAAACCCAATAGTATATGGTATTCAAACATCAAAAGTGAGCTCAATCAGTGTGAACTGATCATATTGTACTGCCAAGGTGTCACACTTAGCAAATGAACCTGGGGCACTGACTAACTGCATGGGTTCTGTTCAACAGGAAAAGCATAGATCGAAATGAGATGATTAAATCAGCAAATTTTCCATGTGATGACCCCTACAAGCCCCAGGGGGAATCACTAATTAATCTTTTTTTTGGAGTTTAGGTCCTGTGGTCCGTAATAGCATCCCTCAACTGGCTGATTGGAAAATAGTTGAAAAGAAAACATGGTAGTGTCCATACCCCTGGACCAGGAGGTCCAAGTACAAGTCCCACCTGATCCAGAGGTGTGTAGTAACATCTGAACTTCCTGAGGAAGTGGTGGCTGCAGGCACAGTTACAACATTTAAAATACACTTAGGTAAGTACATGAATAGGAAAGGTTTGGAGGAATATGGACCAGGAGCAGGCAGGTGGGAATAGTTCAGTTTGGGATTATGTTCGGCATGGACTGGTTGGACCCAAGGGTCTGTTTCTGTGCAATGTGACTCTATTACTCTATAACAAGTTGATTAGAAAAATCGGTTAATTTTTTTTAAAAAGCAGACTCGGGGCTGGCTTCTGCATAACCTTCTGCCCTGGGCTGGGGCTAGCCTATTTATGCCATGAGTAGTGGCACTATTTTGATATTCAACAATAAAAAATGTTCGTTCCAGTCAGGTTTCCTGAGTTATTACACTTTAACAATTAGCAAGTTGCACTCGGGTCAGCTACAACTAATATTCAGCCCCTCAAGCCCAACCTGGCCCTTGAGGTGTTTAAAGGGACAGCACCGAAGATGATTTACTCCGCACCTAACTCGCAATGCACCACCTGCCTTGGGAAAATTACTGCTGATACTGCATGATCGAAATTATGCAAAACTTTATTTCTGAGTCATAAGAGTTATGCAGCTCAGAAACAGAACTCATCCATGCTGATCAAACATCCCAGTCTGACGTAAACCCATTTACCAGCATTTGGTCCATATCCTGCTTAACAATTCCGACTCATAGACCCATCCAATGTATAATTGTACCAGCCTCCACCACTTCGCCTGGTAGCTCATTACATACATGCACCACCCTCTGTGTGAAGAAGTTGTCCCTTAGATCCCTTTTAAAGCTTTCCCTTCTCACTTTAAACCTATGCCCTCTGGTTTTGGACTCCCTATCCTAGAAAAAAAAAAGTCCTTGGCTATTCACCCTATTCATGCCCCTCATTACTTTATAAACCTCTACAAGGTCGCCCCTTAACTTCTGATGCTCCAGGGAAAAAAGCCCCAGTCTATTCAGCCTCTCCCCATAACTCAAACCCTCCTCTCCCAGCAACATCCTTATAAATCTTTTTCTTGATCAATCTCAAGTTGAACAACAACCTACCTACAGAAGGGAGACCAGAACTGTACACAGTATTCTAAAAGTGGCCTCACCAATGTCCTGTACCACCACAACATGTCATCCCGACTCCGACACTCAATACACTAACCAATGAAGGCAAGTGTGCCAAACACCTTCTTCACCACCCTGTCTACCTGCCACTCTACTTTCAAAGAACTAAGCACTTGCACCCATAGGTCTCTGTGCTCAGCAACACTCCCCAGGGCTCCACCATTAACTGTCTAAGTCCTTGTTCATCTTACCAAAATGCAATAACTGATATTTATGTAAATTAAATACTACCTGCCACTCCATGGCCCATTGACCCATCTATCAAAGTCCCATTGTACTCAGATAATCTTCCTCATTGTCCACTACACCATCTATTTTACTGCCATCTGAAAATTTACTAATCATATCTCTTATGTTCATATCCAAATAATTTATATAAATGATGAAAAGCAGTGGACCCAGCACTGATCCTTGTGGTACATCGCTGGTCACTGCTTGACATTCTCATAATACTGAAGCAAAATGCTCTTCAAAAATAAACTAGTTCCTCTTCCTTCTCTGATAACTAAAACTTTAATCTGATAAAAAGCAACATTCACAGGAGATCAAGAGGTCAATGGTTTTGCAATTATATTTCTACAATGCAAATTTATCTACGCATTTCTGCAGTGCATCACTTCAACAGCAATGTATCAAGTGGTAAAGTAACTAAGATGAGGGAGGAATCTAGTTAGAAGTGATTGCAACTTAATTCCACTCTCATTACATTAAAGGGCAAAACTAAAAGTAAAATTTGCATTACTAAAGTGTTTCTACAACCTTGGGATGTTCCGAAAATTATGTATTTCTGAAATGTGGTGACTATTGTGAAGAAGAGACAAGCAGACCCAATTTACTTACTGAATTATCCTACGGATAGCAATGAAATGACTAGCCAACCTGTGTTAGTGATGGTATTTGTTCTAATTACTTATACAGCACTATCTACCATCAAGAAGGGCACACCAGCAATGTCAAGAAAGACTAAACATCCCAAGTAGACACTACCCAGATTTCGACATATACATCCCAGTCCCCAACTTAAAGCTCATAGGCTGCAGCAGATCAGGAGGACTGTCAGCTTCTTAGGTTAGTATCAATGGCCTTGCCACCACCAACCATATCCCAGAATGGAAACTGCTACAATAATCACACAAATATTTCACACCCTCTCGCTGATTTCATTTCGGAATGAGATCACGCTGCACAAACAATGAGAAACAATGAAAATGAACCTACCAGCTCAGCAAGCAAACTTACATCCAGAATGAGAAAGATATCAACAAATCTGTACAAAATTCTTTAGAAAGCTATTTTTAAATATCATGCACAGGTGAAGATTAACTTAGATAAGAATAATTCATCTATTTTAAACCTTTTGAATTTGAGCATATGAATTACATGAGGGAGAATAGAGTCTTGGACCGGAAGGAAGTTGAGAATGCAGCAGGGACAGATGACAAACCACAATGAAGCACAAGTGGAAATTAATAGAATCATTGAAGCCCTGCAGTGCAAAAAGAGGCCATTTGACCCAAGTGGGTCTGCACTGATTTTCTGAACAGCATCCCACCCAGATCCATCCTCATAAGCCCATGTGTTTTTTTTTAATAACCATGGCTAAGCTACCTAATCTACACACTCTTAGACAGAATGGACAATTTAGCATGGCCAATCCATCTAACCTGCACATCTTTAGACTATGGAAAGGAACCAGGGCACCCAGAGGAAACCACGTAGACACTGAGAGAATGTGTAAATTCCACACTGACAGATGGGTCCCTAGCACAGTAAGTCAGCAGTACTGACCACTGTGCCACTGTGATTAGGGAGGCATAATGGAAAAATGTGATTTTATAATGGGGAATTT
Organism: Chiloscyllium plagiosum; assembly: GCF_004010195.1. Lineage (NCBI taxonomy): Eukaryota > Metazoa > Chordata > Chondrichthyes > Orectolobiformes > Hemiscylliidae > Chiloscyllium > Chiloscyllium plagiosum. Next base: position 84,153,099 of record NC_057719.1, read on the forward strand.
CAACAGTGGGAAAAGCGGATATGATCTGAAAAAGCTCATTGTGAAGGCAACAGTCATTACTTTTTCAGGTTACACTCATTTATTTTGTGGTCAGCCACAAATCCTTTTGAATCTTCAAAATATCTTGTGGAGACTTGAAAGATTTTCCCATTACCTTGCAGCCTCCCGCACATGTTCCCACTTCTTATCACCTTTTCCTGAGTGCCCAAGTTGTTCCCTTATGTCCTTATAACAAGTTACACCTGTACAAACATAATAAGCAGTCTAGCATTTCGGCAGTACCCTTCACAATCTCAAAAATGTCTCATGATGCTTGAAGTCCAATGAGGTTCTTTTAAAGTGCAGTGTGATTAAAGTGTTATAGATTACAATTAAGATCTGTATATATTAACATGCTATTTAGAGTCTGCATTATAGGAAAATAGCAGATGGGCGAAGGGTTCTAAAAAAAAGGTCAGTCAGTCCTTCTAAAACATTGACCTAATTCAATATGTATCAGAGAGCAGGGATAAATGGAAACTAATATTTACTGCGGTGCTTGACAGCAGGTGGATTACAGATTGAAGGTCAGGTGTTTGTTTTGGGTTTAAAGTTAAGAATTGATTCTAGTTGAGAAAGATTAAAAGCTTTTAGTCAGTTCAGAGGAGACCTGGCTGAGGTCAGAAGCACATATGGATACATAGACACAGACACAGACATACAGGCACACGATATAGGACAGTTACCTCAACAGAAAAGTTTAGTTGGAGAAAATTCCAAACCAGGAGCGTTGGTTAAAAATCTGCAGGTTGTTGAAAGCTTAAAAAGTCAAAGCTCTTAGTTTTGAGTATTCATGTTAAAAGATTTCATATTTCACAGGAAAAAAAAGAGGGGGAGAATTATTTAAATCAAACTGAAAGTTTGAGGTAAAGGGGTAAGTTCTCCAGATTTGACAAGGAAACTCCCTGCTGATTACCATCCTTACTGGGTGATGAATCAGTGCTCCTCCCATGTTGAACAACACTTGGAGTAAACATGGAGAGTGACAAGAAGGAAAAATGTACTCTCAGTGGGAGATTTCAATGTCAATTACAAAGAGGGCTTGGCAGCAGAACTACTGATCGAGCAGGTCTGGTCCTAAAGGACATAGTTACTAGACTGAGTCTGCAGCAGATGGTGAGAGAACCATCAAAAGAGAAAAATATATTTGGTCTCATCCTTACCTATCTGCCAGCTTCAGGTGCATCTGACCATGTCAGTATCATTAAGGGCAATCACCACATGGTCCTTTGGGAGATGAAGATCCCCTGATACAGTGAGAATAACCTCCATCGTGTTCTGTGGCACTATCACTGTGCTAAATGGAACAAACTTCAAACAGATCCACCAACTTAAGAATGGGCATAAATGGGGCACTGTGGGCCATCAACAGCAGAAGAATCGTACTCCAATATAATCTGCAACTTCATGGCCTGGCATATCCTCCACTCAACCATTACCATCAAGTCAGCAGATCAATCTTGGCTCAATGGCGAATGCAGAAGGACATGCCAGGAGCAGCACTAGACCCACCTAAAGATAAGATGTCAACCGAGTAGAGCTACCATACAGGACTACTTGCGGGCCATTCAACATAAGCAGCAAGTGATAGTTCGAACAAAGCAATCCCAGAATCAACAGATCAGATCTAAGTCTGCAGTCCTGCTAAATCCAGTCACGAATGGTGGCCCACAGGAGAAGGCCCCACAAATATCCCCATCCCCAATGGTAGAACAGTCCAACATATCACACACCACACAAATGCCAGGCAATGAACATCTCAATAAGTGAAATTTAATCACATCAATAAAAGACATTCTAACCACCGTCCCTTGTTATTCACTGTGGTCACCATCACCACTCTTAGAGGTTACCATTGGCCACAGACAAACTGGACTCACCAATATAAGTACAGTGGTTACAAAAGCAAGTCAGAGGCAAAGAATACTGGAGTGAACATCTCACCTTCTGACTCCTCAAAGCCTGTCCACCATCTACAAGGTACAAGTCAGGAGTGTGATGGAATGCGCCCCACGCCTGAATGGATGTACCTCGAATAGCACTCAAGAAGCTCGACACCATCCAGGAGCCCACTTGATGAGTATCACATCCACAAGCATCCACTCCCTCCACCACTAAAGTTCAGTAGCAGCAGCTTATGTTGAATGGCCCGCAAGTAGTCCTGTATGGTAGCTCTACTCAGTATCTACAAGATGCACTGCAGAAATTCATCAAAGCTCCTTAGACAGCACCTTCCAAACCCATGCCCACTTCCATCCAGAAGAACAAGGGCAGCATATACACGGTGACTTGTCAGCCTGACTTGGAAATATATCATCGTTCCTTCACGGTCACTGGCTCAAAATCCTGGAATTCCCTCCCTAAGGGCATTGTGGTTCTATGTACAGTACATGGACTGTGACAATTCTTTGACGTATGTATATAAGGTATGATTTGTCTGGTTATCACACAAAGTACTTTTCACTGTATCTCAGTAAATGTGACAATAATAAATCAAATCAAATCAAGTCAAGGCAGCATGCTACCACTAAGGACATGTTGCCCTCCGCACCTTCCACAAGGACCATTGCCTCTGCCATTCCTTGGTCTGTGCCACTCTCCCCAACCCCCAGATGCTCCCTGCAACAGGAAAAGATGTGACACCTGCCAACACACCACCCCACCTCATCTCATCTCCATCCAGGGCCCCAACAGTCCTTCCAGGTGAGACAGAGGTTCACCTGCCTCTCCTACAACCTAATTTACCGTATCCAGTGCTCCTGATGTGGTCTTCTCTACATCAGGGAGACCCAATGTCAATGTGGTGGCACAGTGGCCCAGCAGTTAGCACTGCTGCCTCACAGTGCCAGAGACCCAGGTTCGATTCCAGCCTTGGGTGACTGTCTGTGTGGAGTTTGCACATTCTCCCTGTGTCTGCATGCGTTTCCTGGTTACTCTGGTACGCTGGTTTCCTCCCACAATCCAAAGATGTGCAGGTTAGATGAATTGGCTAAGCTAAATTGCCCACAGTGTTCAGGAATGTGTAGGTTAGGTGCATTAGTCATGGGTAAATGTAGAGTGATGGGGAATGGGTTTGGGTGGGATGCTCTTCAGAGGGTTGATGTGGACTTGTTGGGCCGTAGGGCCTGTTTCCACACTGTAGTGATTCTTAAAAAAAAACAAAGGGAACATTTCACGGAGTGTCTCAGCTGGACCCGCAGGGGCCAACCAGTCACCGCCCATTTTAATTTCCCTTCCCACTCCATTTCTGACATGACCATCCTTGGCCTCCTCCACTGCCACAACGAATCAAACCGCAAATTGGAGGAACAACACCTCATCTTCTACTTGGGCAGCCTACAGCCTGGAGGACTCAACATTGAGTTCTCCAATTTCAAATGACCTCCCTTCCCAACCCACCTCCCTCCCTTCCACTCCTCTCAGCCACCTATCGGATTCATTCCTCCCATTGACCAACCAGGTTGTACTTTCTACCTGTCTCTACCTATCCCCACCTCACCACCTTGCACACCACCCCCCCACCCCCAACTCCCCTTACACCCACTCCCAGTCCTGAAACATCCACTTCTCCACCTCCTGATGCTGCCAAGCTTGCTGTGTTATTCCAGCCTCCTGCTGACGACCATTTCAATGGCAACTAGTATTGACAGTAGATGCTGGCCAGCCAACGACATACATATCCCACAACTGAATAAAAGAAACTTTTGTATGTCAACAGTTCAGCAACAAGTTTAAAACAATGAGTCTGTATAAAGTCTGAGCACTTATATTGTTAGGAATAAAGTCAGTTGCATCATACCCTGTCTGAAATATCTGCCAACATTCATCATCTTGCCTCATACATGAAGGATGGTCTGTTGAATAATAAGACCATGACCTTAAAATGTTCCATGGAGCCACACTCCCATCCAGAGTCTAAACATAACTTTAGTGAGCCTTTTCCCAATCTCTACTTCATCCTCTCATCATATGGAATACAATACTCAGCCCCCAAAGACTCTTGGGAAGTTGATACATAGATTCCATGGTTAGCAAAATCTTAAACCCACGCAATCCCAAGACTAATCACAAAACCGAAAATCCTGCCGAGACAACTTTCAAAATAAATAGACAGCTCTTCAAGTCTGTCACATCATGACCACTCAGAATTCCGATGTTAACTTTGCAGTTCTCCAAAGCATTCTTGACGGGAAGCAGACAGATTATCATCACAGAATCGGATGTGCATCAGAATTTGCATAATCTGAAGAAGCAGATGGGTCCCGAAATCAAATCAAAGTGACCAACTGCAAAACGGAATTCAAATCGAAGCAGTTGGGACACAGATTAAGGCCACGCTTCATATCAGCAATTAGTTTAGCAATGAGAAAATAGGGCAAGTTTTATACTTGAATGAGCAATTTAGATTCAACAACAGCGATGGTATCAAGACAGGCATAGCCCAGAGGATTCAGTATTTAAACAGGAAAAAGCCAGAAGGCGGTTAAATTGGTAAATCATATTTCACACAATAATATTAACGTCCCATAGAGTTGCGTCATCAGGAGTTTCAACATTCATCAGTGACCCACAGTTTGAGAAGTACATGCGAGGAACAGCAATTTTCTTTTTAAGAGAGAGATTTTTCCTTATTTTGTGTCAGAGGATAGTGAAGAATGTTTATATAGTCAGTGATAAATTAGTTTAGATTAAGTTAAGCACACAGCAATTGAACAGTAATTTGTATTTGATTTCGTCAAATGTTTTTTCCTTAAAAACAAGACCAGTGATGAAAATGTGTACTTTACATTTTGCTTCAATTAACACAGCAATCAAATGAATCACAAAATACTGCAAAATAATCCACCTCAATTCTGTAAATCCTAAACCATTCCTTCCTTTGTAGAAAGGTTTTCTCATTGTATGGTCAATCTTGTGTCCTCATTGCCCCAACAAAGTCTCTTCAAGCTGATAGGTGCTTCCCCGGGCTGGTATCCATTCAGGGTAATTCCATATCTCAGTCAGCATTGTCCGTATCGCTGGCTCACTTGTCTGCACTCATTGTCCCAAATCACGCAGCAATCCCCGTGATAAGAATTGCTGGAATGAACTTACATTCCTTGGTCAGGGTTTCAGATAGGTAAACAATATTTTCTGCAGATAAAAACACTATACATTATGACATGGTGTGTCCATGTTGTGCTAAGAGAGTAGCAACAACAAACCCGAACATCTTAGGGCTAATTGTGCTGTCTGTCCATTAGAGATTCAAAGTTGTCCTTGTCCATTCTCTCATCGTCAACAAGTGAACACCTTTTGATGAAGAGTGTGGGGAGCAGGCGTGTGTGCTGTTGTTTAGCCTGAGAGTTAAGGAGGATCTTTTGGGTCAAAGTGGTTCTAAAACAGCATGTCTAATAGAATGGAGTTGATTCTGCATAACAAACTTGTCAACTCCAACCCTGAATGAAGTCAGCTGACCAGTGACTATGGCACTGATAAGAACAAACCAGTCATTGAGGAAGATATCAGATCACCTTGTGCATTCAAGCTACTGCATGGGATGGTTTTAGCTGGGAAAATGTCAGGTAACTTAGCCCTGCTTCCAGCTGAGTAGTCAATGGAATCCCTGCTGCAAAACTGGCAAGCTTGGAAAATTTGTAGTGCGGGCTCTTGTGAAGTTGTGGCTCTGAACACTGTTCGGAGATCTTGGTTACTCACTGCGTAACTGCATTTCATTCCTGTTTATTCAGCAGAACGACTGTTATTCACTTCAACTATCTATGCATCCTGTTTGTTCAGCACAATTAGGGTTACTGCATGATTCGTGTTCATTCAACAGGGTTGGAAAAGGAACAGTAATAAATCCTGGGGAATGTTTCTCAACTTCTTGGGCATCTCATGAGAAACAAAGTACCTAAATAGAGATAATAACTGCCTTATTGAATGGGAAAATCAATAGATTTACAACTTTACAAAAACAAACTTACCCTTCCTTTTGTGGGATAATATAAACACTTTTAATGATCACTGAGGCAGAAAAATGATCTATAACAAGAGTCCTGGTCTTAGTCCAGTGGAAAATTATTTCATCAACATAACCATGTCTTTCATTAAATTAAGTTCAACCCTCAAGCTGCTATTTAATTCTCTATAAATCAGATATCATCACAAGGAATTTTTATTGCCTCATAAAATGTTGACTCAAACCAAATGGCCTGCAGTTCCATCTTCCTGCAATATTTTAATGTGAACTCAAAAAGACAAAAGCACATTGTGCAAGACAAAGCAAGTGACTTTAATATTGTCCAGTTAGAATACAAACTCACAAGCAGAGGCACACTCAAGGACAAGACATCTTACCTCAACTGAAGGTCAGATATCACTTAGCAGTTTGAATGATCAAAGTTACAGTTTTCCTGGTACAGAGACTAATTGTCTTGTGACTTGTAAATCTATCTATAACTTATAATTACAAGCCAGTTAAATTAAAACCTACAGTATGGAACATTATTTCATATGTAACAGTCTTTAACTGCAGATGAAATTATCATGCATCTTGATAAATAGATCATTTTAAAAAAGGACAATTGGTGATTGATAGGGCTCACAATTTATTGAGGTGGTAATTGGCATGATAGCTGAGGGAGTGGACAGCAGTATGCATAAAAGCCTTTGAAACAGACCGCATGGCAGAACATATTAAAAATTAAGTATAGAGTAGCAAACTGGTTTGAAAACCCATTAGAGGAGAGCAAGCAGGAGTTAAGGGCAATTGTTCCAATGTGGTTACGAGGGGTTCATGGTGTCCCATGGGTTTCAGTTCCGGGATGACTTCTGTTAATTGGATAAATTAATTATTTGGAGTTGGCCAGGAGGGTGTCGCACTGAAATTTATAGATGATACAAAATAGAAAGAACAGCCATTTTGTTTTTAGAAGAGCAGAGGACATTGAAAAGGGACATTAATAAAATGAGGGAATGGACCAAAGATGCCAAATGGAATTCAATGCTGCTAAGTGTAAAATGATACATTTGACAAAAAGGAATTAATTCTTAGAATCAAAGAGAACTAAGCATCATGGGAGAGATGATAACAAATTCATGCTATCATGTAATTCATTAACTTAAGGGTTAATCACAAAGTTCAGAATTTAAATGGGTAATGATTAGCCCGGGCAAAGTCTTAAGAAGACTGCAGTTTTAGAACTGTATGTCATATTATACTTTACGCTATTGAGAAGAAATTGAGGCTTTCAAGAGGGTACATACAATTTCACTAAGATCCTGCTGGTGCTCGAGGAAAATGAAATCTGGGAAAAGTCAGGAACAATTGAGACCTTTGTACTAGAAGTTACAATTACAGGATATTATAGATGCCTATAAAATGATGAAAGGTTTGGACAAGGTGCATTGAAACAACCAGGAGAATCTAAAGGTTTATACTGATACAAGAAAACAAAATAAATAGTGAACCTGAACAATTCATTTGCTTAATTGAGGCAGTAACTGTGTCAACATTTAAATTAGGATGGATAGATGGATGAAATAAAACATGACAAAAGGATAAGGAAACAAATCAGGTAAAATCATCAGGACTAAACAATCACTTTGAGAGCGTGATGTAAAGTGTGTGAATTCTGTAAATTTTATATCATCCATCTTAGAGTTTGGCATAATCAATTAATTGGACCAGTCACCAAATTGAAACATTTTCAGGAAGATGTGGTGGTCTTGCACACACAGGATGTGATGGATCCAATCTCCAGAAGGCAATACAAAATTAATTCTCCTTATATTATGACCAGACCGAATGATTCACAATTACGCAAAAAAAAAGGGAGCGACCACCGTGGATAACTTTCAAATATCTGATCAGGTCAATCCAATAATAAAAGCTAAATTCAGTTAGTCACTATATAAACCAGGGGGCCTTTTCTCTTCATGATTTAATGGGATGAGATCATCAGTGGAAAGTCCAGCATTTATTGTCCATTCCTAATTGCCTTTGAGTAGATGGCTATATAACGGCAACCTGTTGGAAAGTGCAAAATTCATCCAAACCCCCACAAGTAAATTCTAAGAATCCTGGAGCGAAAACTGAATTTGTCAGTTGAGGACCAATGGTCACACTCTGGCCTCTGAGTGAGAAAGTGATGGGTTCAAGTCACATTCGAGACCTGGACACAAACTCCAGCCGTACACTCCAGTGGTGCAACAACTTTGAAGCAGTTCTGAACTATTCTTTGGACAGGATGTTCAAACTGAAGCCAATTCTGCCCTCTCAAAGTGACAAAAGAGATCCCTTGGCCCAAATCAAAAAGGATCAAGGAAGGTCTCTCCATGTAGTTACCACTGAACTAACATGTGGACATTATCACATTCCTGTTTGTACAGCACTGCAATACACAGCCCTTAAAGTTCAAAAGGCCTTCATTAGCTGTCAAACATTTCGAGTTGGCCTGAGATTTTGAAAAACACATGCTATTCCTTTTCTTTGATTTGGATTATTTTGGTCCCAATAAATTAATGACCCTACTTCAACAAAGGCGAAAGCAAAGGAGAGCTGGAAATGTGTTGCTGGAAAAGCGCAGCAGGTCAGGCAGCATCCAGGGAACAGGAGAATCGACGTTTCGGGCATAAGCCCTTCTTCAGGAATGAGGAAAGTTTGTCCAGCAGGCTAAGATAAAAGGTAGGGAGGAGGGACTTGGGGGAGGGGCGTCAGAAATGTGATAGGTGGAAAGAGGTCAAAGTGAGGGTGATAGGTCAGACTGGG
>NC_057719.1:84164503-84185573 GCF_004010195.1 Chiloscyllium plagiosum
GGGGCGGGGTTAGACGTGGTGACGGAAATAGATGTGGGGGCGGGGTTAGGCATGCAGTCAGAGATCGGCGAAGGGGCGGGGTTAGGCGTGGTGACGGAACTCGCCGGGGGGGCGAAGCCCATTCATCTACACTATTCCATTTACATCCATATGCCTGTCCAATGAAGACATAAATGAACTTAAACTTGGCGAATCTACCATTGCAGGCAATGCATTCCATATCCTTACTACTCTGAGTAAAGAAACTACCTCTGACATCTGTCTTATACCTATCTTCCCTCACTTTAAAGCTGTGTCCCCTCATGTTTGCCTTCCCCACGCTTGGAAAAAGGCTCTCCCTGTCCACTCTATCTAACCCTCTGATTATCTTGTATATCTCTATTAAGTCACCTCTCAACCTTCTTCTCTCTAGCGAGAACAGCCTCAAGTCCCTCAGCCTTTCCTTATAAGACATTCCCTCCATACCAGGCAACATCCTAGTTAATCTCCTCTGCACCCTCTCCAAAGCACCAACATCCTTCTTATAGTGCGGTGACCAGAACTGTACACAATACTCCAAGTGTGGCCGCACCAGAGCTTTGTACAGCTGCAGCACAACCTCCTGGTTCCGGAACTCAATCCCTCTATTAATAAAGGCCAAAACACTGTATTGCCTTCTTAACAACCCTGTCAGTTATTTGAAAAGATTCAATCAAATTATCAAAATCCCCAACTCACCTGAATGACGAACTTGGATTAAATGGACAAGCTAATCAGGTTCCTGCACTGAACAAGTATATAACTGTTTATTACAAATACATCGTCTTTAATCAATGGAAATTAGGAAATGTGAATTACTAACCTATAACTCTACAACTTAATTTGATCCTTTCTATTACCTTCACTTTTGTGAGACTTTTAAGCAGTTTTCTATTTGCAGGCTGCGTGGTTCTCTGCTGCACTTACAATAATCGCACAATAATCACTTGGTCAGGAGTGATTCAGAGCATTGTCAAGCAACCTTCCCTTAGTTCAGAACTCTTAGTGTCTGCTTCTGGTCTCACCATTCCAGGAAAGTGCAACATGCATTCAACTCAATGTTTTCCAGCAAACATAAGTTGTAAAACTGCACCCATCTCTTTGCACAGTCACCTTGGTTTCAAGCAGTACCTGTCAATTTTAGTTTACAGTCCAAATGTAAAGGAAATGAAAAGGTTTGATCTTTACAGGGGGAGAATTGGACTAGATGCTAAGTCCTTTACCATAAAAATACACTGAAATTTTTATCTGCACAACATTCTGCTTCTGCCTTCCTTGATGATTAAGTAGCGGGTTCAGCAGGGTAAAGCCAGCAAATATAAATCATCTCAGGTAGTTGCTAAGGTTCCAGCAAACGGACAACTGAAAAAATAACATGCCTCACATATCTGCATCAAGTCTTCAATGCTTACCCAGACAAAAAAGATAGTCAAAAAGAGTGTCTGGTACACAAATACTGTAGAGGTCATTTCCATTTGGGTTCAAAGACATCCTGCCTGCCAGCCTGTCTGTGCCCTAACCAAATAAATTTGCCAATCTGACAACCAGCTAGATGGAATGAACCAATACCCGAACAACTATTAAAGAAATGCCTTGAAAATGGAATTTTGCAAACAACTTGCATTTATGCAACACACTCAATAGAGTATTAAAATCCAAAGACAAAATATGACACATAAGGGAAACATTAGTACAGGTAACCAAAGATTTGTCTATAAGGTGGGTTTTAAGGAGTATCTTAAATGAGAAGGGAGAAGAGGAATTACTTCAACATTCCAGAACTTCAGGCCTTGACACCTGAGGGAACATCCAACAAATATGGAAGAATTGTTGGAGTACTGAAATCTTAGGCAGTTGCAAGGCCTGAGGAGGGTGTAGAGGTAGGATGGGGTGAAACCGAAGAGATATTTGGAGATAATGGATGAAAATGTTTAATAACCAAGTCTTTTTTTCCAGATTTGGTGTGAAATAGAACAGCAGCAGTGAAGTTTTGGATGCACTTGAACTTACACACACGGACCAGGAAAACACTGGAGAAAACAGCCATATTCTTTCTAGCTTCAGGAAGCAACTAGCAAATTGAAAAGACAGCCAATTTTCTGGAAGCAAATGTGGAATTTTGGAAAACTGAAATTAAAGCCAAAAAATCATCGAAGCACTTAACAGAGAACCAACAAACAAGTTAACAGTTTAAGACTCCAGATTCTTCATCAAAACTGGTAAATATTACAAAGAAAAGCACAAGGCAAGGAACGGAGGAAGGGAAAAGAAGCAAAGGAAAAAGACATTGAATGACCTCTTTAGTGGTTAGATGGAGGACATCTTTAAAATAGTTAAAGAGTTTAAAAGAGTACACTCCAATGTATATTTTCAAATATTCCAGACTAGGGACTAGAAACATAAAAGTCACTGACAATAAATTATGAAAAACTTTCTTTATCTGTATGTGGTTAGTATGCAGAACTTGCTGCTACAATGGAGTAGTTGAGTTGAATAGCAGTTTCATATAAAGGGGTAGTGACACATGGACAATTCATTCCTATTACTTTGTTGATTATTGCGAGTGGATCGATAGAGCAGTAATTGGCCAAGTTGGATTTGTCCTGCCTTTTATGAACATATCATACCTGGAAATTTCCACATTACCGGATAGATGCCAGTGTTATAACAGTACTGGAATAGTTTGGCGAGTCTTGTGGCTAGTTCTGGAGCACAGGTATTCAATATCCTTGCCAGAGTATCATTAGACCCACAGCTTTTCATAAGGGAAATATTAGGAGCTGTTATAGTGGGCACTTAGAATAATTCAAGGTAAAAGGCAGAGTCAATTGAGATTTGTGACCGGGAAATATTCGACTAATTTACTGGAATCCTTTGGAAGAAGTAACGCTTGTTTTGGATAAATAAGAACAGTAAATATACTGTACTTAGATTTCCTGAAGGCATTTGATAAAGAAACACATCAAAGGCCACTGTGGAAAACTAACAGTTATGGTATAGAAGGTATTTTATTGTATTGGCATGAATAGAAGATTGGCTAGCTGAAAGGAAGCAGAGTATAAGCATAAATCTTCTGGCTGGCAAAATGCACAGGGATCATGTACAATTTATATAAAGCACTAAGATGAAGGGACAGAAGGTGTGGTTGCTATATTTACTGATGGCACAAAGATAGGTAGAAAGAAAAGTTGTGAGGAGAACAAGGTCCAAATTGATATAGATACATCAATTGAGTGAGCAGAGATCTGTCGAATTGAGAATAATGTGGGAAAATATTAAATTGTCCATTTCAGCACAAAGAATAAGCAGCAAGTGTATTATCTCCAAGGTTGGAAATTGTGGAGCTGAGAATGAAAAGGGTAGCTTCAGCCTCTTTAATATTTCACTTGGTAATTTCATGGTCCCAACTTATACATGGCCTGCAGGGAGACTTTCAAATTGCTCCACAGCTTAGAGGGGACATTAGTGCAGAATATCCATCAGTTTGATGTTTTGACAGATGGCCACCACCCCAAGACCTAACCATTTTTGTCACACCTAGCCCACATAGTAGCGGAATAGCACAAACAGGGCACACCACGAGAAAGCTGACATCACTGGTAAGGGACGCAAAGCTGCAGCCAGTCTCAAAGATGGCACTGCAGGAAGGTCTTCAGAGTTAAGAACAATTTTCATAAAAAACTAATACATAAATTGGACAAATGAAAGCTGGCACAGCTTCCCCCACTTCTGCTCCTGAACTTTGTCTCTTTCCTGCCAAGGCCCCAGTTTCTGGCTTGCCTCCCTCTCCTCTTTGTCAGCAGCGCATGTGCTGGTGACGACATCAACGTGCAGATAATTCCTGCAGCCTGTTCTGTCACAGCCAACTGATGTCATGGGCCATGTCTGCCCCTACATGGAGGCCATTTTGGTGTTATGGATAATAATTCTAAAGTCGCCTGAATTATATCAGTATGGCAAATAGAGGTGCTATCAAACCATTCTCAACCCCTGAAACTTAATGTTTATTTTCTTATGTCTTCATAGGATGTGAGAATTTTTGGCAAGGCCAGCATCATCCCCAGTTGCCCTTTAGAAGATGAAGGTTAGCCACCTTCTTGAACCACTGATATACATATGGTGAAAGTACTCCCTTAGAACTGAGGTGACCAGGAAGTTCCACAATTTCAACCCAGTGACTTGTAATAGTCACTTTCTGATCAGGTCAAGCTGAAGCCTGACTGATAGAATATTCCACATTGCTGTTTATGCCCTGGGTTCCGGGCATAAATATTCCTACCTGTGAAAATCTTACGTTGCGTGCAAGTGTCGATCCTTGAGAACGAGGGTGTCAAATCTTCAAACGCAAGTTATGGGGTTAGAAATGTTTCTTTTTGTTTTGGGTTACACTTTTACTAAATTAAAGAAACAGGTTCAATTTGGGAGTGCCACAGCATACCTCAAGCCAAGACGAATGGACTATAAAATGACATGCCGCGTGAATTGTGGACATTTTTCTTCAAATTAAAGGGCATAATACAGAGCAACCGACATATCCGCGGAATTGTTTTTCCTCAGTTTACCGCAGCCTGAACAAATTACAGGGAACGTTCCAGAAGCAGGGGGCTGAGGCTGCCGGGAAGGTACGTTTCCCATTTAAACGGGTGGGTTCGCTTCTATCCGCGGTTTTGGGCTTCCGCAGTAGGTCTTGGAACGTGTTCCCCCGTGGGTATGGGGGAACTACTGCATTGCACTACTATCTTAGACATGCCCATAAACTGAAGGTGGCTACTCAGAAGCGTATTTAATACATTCCTTCCATCAGTTGTTCTGCTGAGATAATATTACTGCTAGCTTATTGCAACATCAGAAGCAGACTATTTGTTTTTCTTCATCCCTTCCAAAGGCCATTACTGCCAAATGTCTGGAAAAGGGAACTGCAAAATCTTTTTTTTATATTTGTTCACAGGACGTGGGTGTCACTGGCCAGGTAGCATTCTTTTTTTATCTGTCCATTCTGCAGGCACCCCTGCCTCTATTCCTGATGAAGGGCTTTTGTCCGAAACGTCGATTTTCCTGCTCCTCGGATGCTGCCTGACCTGCTGTGCTTTTCCAGCACCACTCTAATCTAGACGCTGGTTTCCAGCATCTGCAGTCCTTGTTTTTACCTAGACAGCATTTACTGTCCATCCCTAATTGCCCACAGGGCAGTTAAGAGCCAACCACATTGCCGTGGGTCTGGATTCATATGCAGACCTGACCACGTAATGATGGCAGTTTCCTTCCCTAGTGAACCAGATAGGTTTTTCCAACAATCAGAAATGGATTCATGGTCATCACTAGATTCCTAATTCCAGATCTGTTATTTTTGAATTCAAATTCGACCATCTGCTGTGCATACCCAGAACATTTCCTGGGTCTCTGGATTGATAGCCTAGGGATAATACCACTAGGCCATTGCCTCCCCCTCAGCCTTGAACAGCCTTGGGGAGACCTATAAAGAATCTTGCCTGTGAGACCTAGAACATTCAGGATCAAATATCTCTCAACTCTATCTACAACTTATAAGTATTACAATCTTCTGAAAAATGGATTTTTTGTGATCTTACTTTTCAAAATTGGCTCTTCCATTCTCTCCGAGAGTGTGGTTAATGAGCTGCCAGAGGAAGTGGTGGAGGTGTGGACAATTACAGCACGTAAAAGGCATCTGGATGGGTATATGAATAGGAAGGGTTTAGAGGGATTTGGGCCAAGTGCTGGAAAATAGTCATAGAGATGTACAGCACAGAAACAGACCCTTCGGACCAACGCGTCCTCTCCAACCAGATATCCTAAATTAATCTAATCCCATTTTCTTGCACTTGGCCCATATCCCTCTAAACCCTTCTTATTCATTTACCCACCCACATGCCTTTTAAATGTTGTAATTGTACCAACCTCCACCATAGAGTCATAGAGATGTACAGCATGGAAACAGACCCTTCGGTCCAACCAGTCCATGCCACTTCCTCTGGCAGCTCATTCCATACACGCACTACTCTCTGCATGAGAAAGTTGCCCCTTGTGTCCCTTTTAAGTCTTTCCCCTCTCACCCTAAACCTATGCCCTCTAGTTCTGGACTCCCCCCACCCCAGAAAAAAGACCTTGGCTATTTACCTTATCGACGCCCCTCATGATTTTATAAGGCCACCCCTCAGTCTCTGATGCTCCAGGGAAAATAGCACCAAGCTATTCAGCCTCTCCCTTTAGCTCAAATCTTGCAACCCAAGCAACATCCTTGTAAATCTTTTCTGAACCCTTTCAAGTTTCACAACATCCTTCCTATAGCAGCAAGACCAGAATTACACACAATATTCCAAAAGTGGCACAACAGTGGTTTGGGATAACTGATCCGCAATGTCAAGTTGGACCCAACAGTCTGTTTCTGTGCTGTACGACTCTATGATTCTATGTGAACCTCAGAAATCTTCAAAGGATGTATAGCTTTGGAAATGCACTCTAAAACCAGAAACGAGTGCAGTTTTACCTGCGTGCAAATAGCTACGAATAGCTACAGTATCACTTTGAATTGGAAAAAGTAAATTGAATGCATTGCGGGTCGGCTAATGATTTGGACTTGAGCATTGACAGTACAAAGTTGAATCTGCTGATTATACAAGCAAAGGAGTTTAGCAGACAGTGATCAGGTCTTGTAAAGTCTCAGAATATGGACTGTAGGTTGAGCAGCAGAAAGACAGTTAAATTCATAGAGTGGGCAATGCAGATTCACCAGATTGATACTGGGTATAGAAAACTGTAATTATAAGGAGAGTTGAGAGACTGGGCCTATTTCTACTGGAGAAGGGAAGCCAAGAGATCTTCCCAAGAGATCCAACATATTCAAAGATATATTTTAGAATGGTGTCAGCTTTTGGGAGGATGAAGCACAAAGGAACATTTCCCTGCTTCAGGAATTAGTTTAGAATACAAATTCAAAATCGTCACTAAGTAGGGTGAGGATTACCAAAAACTGCTTGAACACAAAGATCTTACAGCATGAAATGCTGCAGAACACGGGTATAATTTAAGCAAACACTATTACTCTTTCAAAGGAAATGCAGGTCACCAATTGATGGATCTTTGGGAGTCTACAGGAAAGCAGGATTTGTTTTAGCCAGTTTAGAAAGAATGGCAACATGCCTCTTGTTGAACAATTCAATTGCTCAAAGGGCAAACAGGCATTTAGATAGTAAGCCGAGTATCTTAGTTCTCAAATTAAACCTAATGAAGATGATCCAACGAGGTCAGGCTCTACCTATTGTGTTAACCCTTGGACTCTCTCAAAGAATATGATTTTTGTACTGCACCCAATTTTCATCTATGAAGGGGATGCATCAATCTGCGAACAAAACCATATGATAGGAAAGAGGTTGGAGGAGGAGAACTGGCAATTTCCTTCAGGCACAGCAAGACTCAATATTCATCAAATGTATAGCTTCACGCCAAAACAAGATCCAGCCCATCTCTTGAGTATTAATAAATGGATATTTACCAAAAGAGTTCAACATCTCCATCCTTAGTCGAGAAGACAAAGTTTGCTCATCTTGTTTATTTCTTCACCCCAGTTTGGGATTGTACTGAACTCTGCAACCCTGCCAGGGAGATGTGACTTCAGATTCATTTTTATTTGTTGGGTTTCCCATTTCATTACCCTTTTCTGTTGAGGGTAGAATACCCTGACTTTCGAATCTGCTATACTGACAGTCTCCATTGTTGTACAAGAACCAAGCCGATCCGTGACCAAAGAAGGGAAACCAAGAAATTGTGTCAATACGGAGAATTTAGTAATTCAGTGATAATGTTTGTGCAGGTGACAATCAATTGAAGCTTTAGTGCCCTAACTAGTGCCACGATTCCAATAGTGTAAGCAAATCAATCTGAAGCCAGGTATTATAGTTAATGCCAGCAAACATTCTTCCAAGATTATTAGTCAGTATAGGAACCATATACAACATTAGACTGAGGTTACAATAATGCTTTCCAAAGGCTCACATCAAGCTCAAGTCAAATGCAGTGCTGTCAAGTCAAATGAATTGCAGCTATTGTTCTGGAGAAAGAAAAACAAGGTCCATTTGATGAAGCCTGCTTTAGGGGCTGGGACATAACTTAAGGCTTATTGCCAATTTCTTCAACTTTGTAAAGAGTACAGTTAACCATTCGTGGTCTTTTGGAGCTTGATTTAAACACTTCCCAAATTGGTGGGAAAGACAGACAGACTATTAAAAAACCTCATATTCTGGGTTCATACCAAAGTTATACGAGTGCACTATAAATCAGACTTGTTGACTATTGGAGGGCTGTACCAAAAACTCAACATGTATCTCTCCAAGGGACGGGCTGGCATTTCCCTTTTTCCTCTTTCAGTCTTTCTAAAGAGTTTGACCACATTAGGTGTTTTGGCAGACTTCCTCACTGTGCAGTGGAGGGAGTTTTCGTCATTGCAAAAAAATTCCCTGCATTTTATTTAAGAGAATTTCTGGAACAACCTGCTCAGAAACAGAAGAAAGCTTGAAGCTCTGACAATTCACTATGTGTTCTGCACAATGTTACATATTAGTACATTTACTGAACAAACATCAATACAAATAATGGCTTCTATCAAGCTTCTCTCTTCAAGCACACAGTGATGTTTTTCAACTGGCTTGCCAAGGCTGTCAAGGAAAATGCAATTTGAAGCAAACACAACTTTGAGGTTTCTAACTTTTAAATCTTGCCATTAGAAATGTGTTTTGGTAAGTGTGCCCACTTTCATGTCCATGAAATTTTATATTTTCATCACTCCATATCAGCATTTTTATTGCATTGGTTTTTCCTGCATCAATTCATTTTCCTGTATCAGAGTCTAGCAGAGTATATTTTTATATACAAGTGTATTTTTTCAGGAGAGTGAACCATGCAGTCGAAGAACTCCTGGAGCTTGGACCCAACAGAGTGAAAATAAATTAAGATCAGCTCTTTGTCCAGGTCTTTGGGGTTGGATCCAACATGTCTCCTCTCTTTTTCACTCAACTAGCATGATCAGCTTGAATAACACTCCAATCCACAAGATCAAGTCTGGGCAAAGAATGCTCAACCTATGCCAGCCATGTAGCAAACAGAATTTATAATATGAAGAGTATCAAATAGCTCAATTTTACAGGATGCCATGTTCCTGTTTCTGGCTACAAAGTCTTTAAAAGCAGACTCTTGCTTCCATTACAGATTTGCATCCAATCTTCGATTTCAACTGACTGAATCAGATCATCTTCATCCATTGCAATTAGCCCTCCCACAATTATTGTTACTGTTATTCTGATTATTCTTGTCCCTTTCCATAGCTAAATTAAGCAGTAGATTGATCACTGATCCCAAAATATTCCTCTGCAGACACATGAGCCATTGTATTCTCTAGAACCATGTCCTGCAAGGTCTCCTACCCGTTTTTCCAGAAATACACTAATCCAGCAAACTCACCCCTCTCTGCCTTTTCATACTGTCACTACTCCAGCCTATATTAGAAAAGCCTATATTAGCCCCTCATTGGAAACAAACGCACCTTTCAGGAATTTGTTAGCAAATTTATTTCCCAATATCTTTCTCAGTGCTTAGTGGCCCAAATAGACTCTGTCATTGACTCCTTCACGATATCCTCTTTCTCCAGCACTGTAACATTCTAAGTAATAAATTCTGTCAATCCTCTTTCCTTCTATCTCCCCAGCTTCCTTGAATGTCTTATTTACAGGAATGGTTAGGATCCTGAGCCATTTTGAGGCAGTTCCTGGTTATCATCTCAATTATCTACTCTTCTGGCTCACCACATTTATTTACCACAATCATATAGATGCCCGTGTACCCAGTAAACCTAATTTAGATCTTATGACATGCTATCTTACTGTAACCCCAACAAACACCTTCCTATTTCTTAGTCTAGTGTTCTCTGTCTCTCAATTTTTGTGCACCTTCCTTCGTATACCATTTGTCCACTCATGCATTCATCTCTTCGATTCTCATATACCTAGTGATGTCTAACCACCAATTTTATTAGTTTCAGATATGTTTTCCAGATGTTGATGTAAATACGAACTAATCTACACCTAGCGTTAACTTTTAGCATGAACAAAACACCTACGTGTCTTACTGTCAAACCAGCACTTGCTTTTAACTCATTGTGTCTAAGGTAGAGCATGTGACTTGAAAATATGCAGTCTAAGCTGCTAAACAAGCCCAGATAAAATTAAATAGTAATCCAGTCTATAGACCAAACAAAGGTCTGCCTGTCAGAACATGAGCCTATGTTCTTAACCAGGGTGTGCACCAACATGCAACGCTCACTCTGTTGCAGAGTGTGTATTGTAATCCCATATTACCACAGGGAGTAGTTGAGGTGAATAATGTTTTGAGGTGAAGCTACAGAAGGGAGAAGGGTAGGATAATGCTGAGAAATTAGGAAAGGTTAGAATGCATAGTAAAGTGCACAGTTCTCATGGAGGTGAAGTCCTGACTTCACACTGAGGCAATGCCACCCCATCCTAAACAGGAATTGCTTCAGAACAGATCTAGCAACTTAACATTAGGCACTCAAAGTGCAATGGGAAAAATGGGAAGTGGGAACAGGTACTGACGTAGATCATTAGCCATGATCATATTGAATGGTAGAGCAGGTTCGAGTCACATGGCCTACTCATGCTGCTATTTTTTCTCCCCCCAACTCAGTCGACTTTTAACCTTTTCTTTGTCCTTCTCAGAACGGGTAAATCATGACTGCTGGAGATGCTTTCTGCTCGACTGGTGGGTGGTGGCGACATGGGGCAGGGAGGAGTCCAGCTTTCTGTATTGTTTTCTTTTGATCTCTTACAGAGGTCCACAGCATAGACAAAGGCCCTTCAGCCCATCGGGTCTGTGCCAGTCAAAAATTACTTCAATCCTATTTCTAGCACTTAATCCATAGTCTTGTATGTCCTGGCAACATAACTGTACATTTAAATACTTAAGTACTATGAGGGCATTGCAAACATCTAAGAACAGTGCCTCTTAAGACCAGAAGACATAGGAGCAGAAACAGACCATTCAGCACATTATGTCAGTTCCATCATTCAATTCGATCGTGTTTGAGCTGATAATCCTCAACACTACTTTCCTAGCTATTCCCCATAATCCTAGATTCCTTTATGATTAAAAATCTGTCTATCTTAGCCTTGAACATAACAACCCAGCACAGCCCTCCGCGTTAAAGAATTCTACAGATTCACCACCCTCAAAGAAGAAACTCCTCATCTCTGGCTTAAATGGGTCTCCCCTCATTCTGAGATCATGCCCTCTGGTGCTAGATTCTCCCATACAGGAAACTGTTCCACAGCTGCCCTATCAAGTCCTCTAAAAATCTCATATACTTCAATAAGGTCACTTCCCATTTTCTAAACTTCAATGAGTATAGACCCAACCTACTCAATCTCTCTTCATCAGATAGTCGCTCCATACTTGATCAACCTCGTGAACCTTTTCTGAATTGCTTCCAATTGCAGCGTATCTTTCCTTGGCTAAGGGGCCCAAAACTGTTCATGGTTTTCCAGCTGTGATCCGAGTACTGTACTGTATAGTTTTAGCAAATCTTTGCTGTGTTTATACTTCATTCCCTTTGAAATGAAGTCTAACATTCCATTTGCCATTCTTATTACTATTGATCTTATATACTTTTTTTGGTGAGTTATGCATGAGGGCTCCCAAATCCCAATGCTCCATAGCTTTCTGTAAATGTTTCCATGTAAATAATATTCATCTCCTCTATTCTTTCTGCCAAAGTGCATAACCTCACAGTTTCCCACATTATATTCCATCTGCCGAATGTTTGCACACACACTTAACCCGTCAATATCCCTCTGTAGACTCTGTGTCATCCACACCACTTGCCTTCCCACCTGCTTTTGTTGCCATCCACAAACTTGGCAATAGTACATTTATGTTCCTAGCCCAAGTCATTAATATATATTGTAAGTAATTCAGTAGATACTCTACAGTGGTAAAGTAGTGTGAATCCCTTCTATTTAAATATTTCTCTGACTCTGTACATGTATTATCTTCCATGAATCCACATAGGACTCTGCAAATACATTCGACATGTACACCTGGATGTAGTGGCCCTCTTTTTTAAAAAAAAAAGTCATGTTGGAATTAAAAGTTCAATGTGCAGAAATACTTTAGGTTCTTATCAGTCATCCAGATAATGTGCATCCTCAGCCGCAATGATGCTGGAAAACAGCTTACAGGAGCAAAAGACAAGTCTGAAGCAGTTACAATCACCTCAACATAGTCAGGAGTGCTAGGTAGATACCCATCTCAGTCTCCACACAAGATAGCTAGCATCACAGAAGCCAATCTGATTCATTCCACGTGGTATCAATAAACGACTCAGCTCACTGAATACAACAAAGGCTTTGGGTCTCAATATCATTGTGGCTGCAATGCTGAAGATTGTATTCATGAACTAACCATTCCCAGAGTCACATGGTTCCAGTACACATGCAACAGCAGCATCTACTCAACAGGGTAGAAAATTCCCCAACTACATCCTTTCCTTAAGAAGCAGAATGATCCAATGCAACCTATCAGTGTCAACCTGTCAACCCTGACTCAACTTGGGCAGAGGGTCATTGACAGTGCTACTAAGCACCACTTAGTCACCAATAATCTGCTCCTTAATCTTTAGTTTGGGCTCCTCCAGGAAACTTGGTTCTTGACTTCATTACAGCCTTAGTGCAAATGTGGTGAGCACCCTTGGTATCAAGGCAGCACTTTACCAGCTGTGGCATCAAAGAGCCTCAGCAAAATTGAAGTCATTAGGATTTGGGTGAAGACTGGCCAGATTCCAAAAAAACATCTTGTTGGAAGCTAATTATCTCACATATAGGATATCATTGCAGGAGTTTCCTTGGCTATCCCTGGTCCAAACATCTACTGCTGGTTCAACAACATCAAACCCACCGACTCCCACAGCTACTTGGGCAACACCTCCTCCCAAATGACCTTGTGTAAAAACAACCTCTTACTCCCAATTCCTCCGCCTCAGTCTGCTCCCAGGAGCAATTCCACTCCAGACCATCCGAGATGGCCTCCTAATTCAAGGACCGCAATTTCCCCTCCCACGTGATCAACAATGACCTCCAATGCATCTCCTCCACTTCCCGCACCTCCGCCCTTGAACCCCACCCCTTCAACCACAACAAGGACAGAACCGCCTCTCGTCCTCACCTTCCACCTTACCAATCTCTGGATACAGCGCATTATCCTCCATCATTTCCACCATCTACAACCAGACTCCACTACCAGAGACAAATTTCCCTCCTCACCCCTATCTACATTCTGCAGAGACCATTCCCTCAATGACTCTCTCATTGGGTCCATGACACCCACCAACCCACCCACCACTCCTGGCAGCTTCCCTTGCCATCACCTGCACCCACGCCTGCCCCCCTCACCTCTGTCCAAGGCCCCAAGGAATCTTTTCACATCCAAGCATAAATTTCCCTGCACATCCAAATACCTCAGCTACTATGTCCGTTGCTCTCAATGTGGTATCCTCTACATTGGGGAGACAGGACGCCAACTCGCGGAAGATTTCAGGGTACATCTCCGAGGCACACGCACCAAACAACCCCACCACCATGCAGCTGACAACTTCAACTCCCCCTCCCACTCCACCAAGGACATGCAAGCCCTGGATCTCCTCCACTGCCAAATCTAAGCCACCCGACGACAGGAGAAAGAACATCTCATCTTCTGCCTTGGGGCCCTCTGACCACACTGCATCAATATAGACTTCATTAGTTTCCTATTATCTTCCCTCACCTATCCATCTTCCTTCCCTCCTATCCGCTGCACCCTCCTCTCCAATCTATCACTATCACCCCCCACCGCCATCTACCAATCGCCTTCCCAGCTACTTCTCTCCGCCCCCACCATCCTATTTATCCCTCCTCTTCCCCCACCACACATTCCTGGTGAAGGGTATATGCCCGAAACATCAACTATCCTGCTCCTGGAATGCTGCCTTTCCAGCGTCACACTTTTCGATCCTGCCCAACATCAGTCAGGTTTTGGGTTTATAAGAGGAAAATGCCAGGACATGACCACCTTCAACAACAGTATCTCACCATCTCCTTTATATTCAGCAGCATTAGCAACATCAAACCTTGACCGTCGACATCTGACAGACTAAACACCTAAATGAATACGCCACATAAATAGTGACTACAGCAGGGAATCAAAGGCCAAATATTTGTCAATAAGTGACTCATGTCCCCCACCCCCCCGACCCCCAATCCCCTCATTCCTTTCTACTGTCTATGAAGACATAAATCAAGTGTGATAGAATACTTTCCATTTGCCTGGATGAGTGTAGCTCCAACAAAACTCAAGAAGCTCAATATCATCGGGGACAAAACAACTGCTTGATCAACAAACTATCGCCTACCTTAAAAATTCATTCCCTGCACCACTGCAGAAAAATGGTGACAGTATGTATCGTCTACAACATGAGCTACAGCCATTAAAAACAAGCCTTTTTGACAGCATCTTCAAAGTCTGCAGCCTCAAACATCCAGAAGAACAAATGGAGAAGGTGCACAGGGATATCACTGCTTTCACATTTTCCTCCAAGTTACGAGCCATGCTGACTTGGAAATGTATCAATGCTCCTTCATCACCCCTGGGGTCAAAATCTTATCATTTCCTATCTAACAGCACTCTAGGTGTAGGTACTGTAGAAAGCAGCTTGCCATTACTCTCAAGGTGTGTGTGAGTGTGTGAGAGTGTGAGAGAGATTAGATTACTTACAGTGTGGAAACAGGCCCTTCCCCTACATTTACCCCTTCACCTAACACTACGGGCAATTTAGCGTGGCCAATTCACCTAACATGCACACCTTTGGACTGTGGGAGGAAAGCGGAGCACCAGAGGAAACCCACGCAGACACTGGGAGAATGTGCAAACTCCACACAGACAGTTGCCTGAGGCGGGAACTGAACCTGGGTCTCTGGCGCTGTGAGGCAGCAGTGCTAACCACTGTGCGTGCGTGTGTGTGTGCGAGTGAGTGAGTGATTGAGAGAAAGTGAGAGTGAGAGTGCGAGAGAGTGAGAGTGCGAGTGCGAGAGTGCGAGAGAGCAAGAGAGAGCTCGAGAGAGAGTGAAGAAAAAGCAATAAGTGTCACACTGTCCAGCAGCACTACCATCTTATTTGTAATAAAAAAACGAGGCTCAAATGGAACATACACACTAGCATGGGCTGATTGGACTGCATGGCCTATTCCTGCACCACATGGTCTCTAATTAATTGGTTTATCAATGGGTTATCAATTAGCTGTGCCATCTTAAAATGGCCAGATTCTCACCAGAAAGGAAACAGAGATCTGGGTACCAGGATCATTGAGTCCATGTAACAAAGTCTTCACACATATACAGTACGAAACTTAGTTCGACAATGACATATACACTAAAATTATTCCAACTCTCAAACTAACTGGCACCCATGAGGTTTACTGCACTGTATTTGAAGCACTCGGGTTGTGGTTCAAACATAATGAGCATCTTCACTTGATTAAAATATAAATCATTGCAGCTCATTATGTTTATTATGTGTGCTCTATTCATGCCAGTGGTTACATTTCAAAGCATCAAGCAGGAAGGAAATCTTGTCAGGACTGGTTTCGGCAGTAATCTTTACTGTAAACAATTTTTTTTTAAATATAAAAAATTTCCACAGCACGTCATTCGCTTTCTTAAAGGAGCGCACTTGGCCAACATTAACAGCCTTCTGAAAAGAACATTTCAAGTTGACACAAGTCTTCAAATCCTCTGGGTTCCTTAATGAACAAAGTAGCAACCAGCGTCCTGAATACACTCACACCAGGTTAAGGCATGATGAAACTCAGCCTCATTAGTCATCCATCACCAGTTCTTACTGGATTATGTGGACAAATGGAAGATTCTAGGCCTGGTTGCTAAAACGGCCTCTCACTTCAACCTTCAATTCATCAGGCTAAAGAAAAGAAGGGACTTCATTTTCTCCACTGCAGTCTCCTTCAACACCGAAATATCCACTAGTGGGAGCAATTTTTTCCCCAGTCTAGTCTGTTCAGATTCCTCACTATTTTGAATACTGATATAAAATCTTCCCTTCTCCGATCCATCTACAACTGAAGCTCCTCATCTTATGAAACCATTCTCATAATTTTATTTGTACTCTCTCTGAGGACTTCATCTTTCAGATACTGTGTGATGCCCAGAACCGGATTCAATACTCCAGCTGGGGCTGATCCAGTGTTTTACACAAGTTTAATGTAACCTCTTTGCTCTTGTTCTCCATACCCTATTAAAAAGCATAGAATACTGTATGCACTTAACCTGTCCTGCCACATTCAATAGCTTATGCACATATAATCCAGGTCCCTCTGCTCCTTCATCATCTTTAGAATTGTACTCTTCGCGTAAAAGTCCATGTTCTTCCGCCCAAATTAATCACTCTGTGCTTCTGAATATTACATTTCCTCTCCGACTTGTCAGCCCATTCCACCAACATTGCCCATGTCCTTTTGAAGCTCTGAGCTATCCTCATCATTTGCAATGCTTTTGAGTTACTCTAATCCACAAATTTGGAGCTTTTGCTTTGTGTATCAAAATTGACATCATCAATATGTCAGGAAAGGCAGGAGTCCCAACACTGTCCCCCAGGAAACTCTGCTGGCCCAAAATGCATTTATTAACCACTTATACTCTGTTTCCTTTAACTCAGCCAACTTCATGTGCTTATTGCTACTGCCCCTTTTATTCCATGAGCTACAACATTGCTCACAAATCTTATGTGTGGCACCTTGTCAAGCTAAACAACATTAACCTCATCAAAAATGTCACGCAACTTAGTTAGTTAAACCCAATTTGTGTTAAACAAAACCATCTGGTTTTCTTCACCAATGTGTATTTTTCATGTGACTATTAATTTTGTTCCAAGTTATTGTTTCTAAATGCTGCCCCACCACAGTCATACTGACTGGTCGTAGTTTCCACAGTACCTTTTGACAGTCTTAAAAGTTTCTATCCCTCTGCCATTCCTAGCTGAAGTTAACACTGATATTCTCTGTGAATACAGTGCACTATCCTTTGTTGTCATCAATATGTCTAAAGCCCTGACTCAGACCTCACACAGATCTTCCTTTTATTCAGTCTCTGCCATGTCATCCAATTCAGTGGAACTTTCTTGGTTTGGTTCACTCTTGTTACTTTCCAACCTCCCAGCTCAACCCTCCAGAATGCCCCAAGAATCTATTGTTACGGTCCCCTTTCTTCTCCACCTGTACACTGTCCTTGGCTGCTGTGGGCCACAGGTTCAGACCTCGCTCTATCCTGAGAATACTGCACTCTTGAATGAGCTGCAATAGCCTCTGCTTAAATGTTGATCAGACCAACACAGCATCATCTCCAGTTCCTTCCACAAATTCCAATTCCCTCCCTAAATAATGTGCCAGTCTCTGAAACTTAGCTCATAACCACCACATCCTACTTCATACGCTGAGCTCCTGAGCCATATGAGCCCAAACAAAAAATATCTATCCCAATATTCATGATGTGGACTAAAGGGTCTGTTTCCATGCTGTACATCTCTATGATTCTAAGTCCCCAATATTGCCCTAGCCTCAGCTCAATCATCAGTAAAACCATCATTTATGTTTTAGTACTTCAGACTTGAGTATTGTGATGATTTCCTTACCAGTCTCCCATTTATGCCCTTCTTTAAATTTCAGTCAACCAAACTGCCCCATATGCTACACCATCCTTCTTGTTAATTCACATTTGTTCCCAGCACGTGGTATCGTTAAGTATAAAATTCTCATCCAACTATGCAGATTTGTTCATGGAATTACTTGCTTTAGCTTCAACTCCCCCCAAACTACAGCACACTTAACTCCCTATCTTCTGACTTCAGTCTCAGGAATTTCCTACCATTGCCCCAAACACCTGCAGCCATATCTTCAACTGACTAATTCCTACATGATAGAATTCTTTTCTTAAATCCCTCTACCTGTCCAATTCACTTTCTTGCGAAAACATCCACCTTAAAAGACCAACTTTCAACGAGCTTTTAATCAATTCTCCCAAAACCTCCTCAGTGGCTGAAGGCCCACTTCTGTGCAACCAAAAGAGAAAATGCTGGAAAATCTCAGCAGGTCTGTAAGGTGAGAAAAGAGCTGACCTTTAGAGTCTAACTGACCCTTTGTTAGAGCAAAAAAAAGGGGAGAAATAGGGACCTCCCTCTTTCTCCACTTTTTTAGCTTTGACGAAGGGTCAGTTAGACTCGAAACTTCAGCTCTTTTCTCTCATTACAGATGCTGCCAGACCTGCCGAGATTTTCCAGCATTTTCTCTTTTGGTTTCAGATTCCAGCATCCGCAGTAATTTGCTTTTATACTTCTGTGCAAGTTCCTTTGTGAAGCGCCTCCTCATGGAGCCATACACCATGTTGTAATCCACACCTCAAAGCTTTTCACCCAACTCAGTGTTTCCACCAAACTTGTTCTCACCCTTCCTTACACTTCCGACCATGAATCCGATAGTTTGGTTACATCCAACCCCCATGCTGGAAAGATCAGTGTGGCACTTCATAGACAGAAAAGCACAACATTAATGCAGTTTACGTTATATAACCACTTATTACGTTCCCTACAGCAGCAGATTCTTTTAAACAAAATATTTTCATCATAGGTGGGACTTGAACTCAGAACATCTGGCCCAGAAGTAGGAACACTCCATAAAACATCTTATCAGTATTCTACATGCATACAATGCAAATTAGATCCTTTATTTTCAGCAGTTAGCTGCAAATATAGTTAGCTGCAAGCATTAAAAAAAATGCACAATAGTCAATTGTTGAACGATGTGGTTCAAAAGATATTTAAAACTTCTCGAGCCCAATTTGTGAAAGGTACTTTAGTGCAAAGCACTTTTGAGTACATGAAGGGAGAAAGAATACTGTTACCATGAGCAACAATCAATAAAATCTCCCTCCACATTTAATAAATATTTAAACTTCCTGGCAAAGTAAAGCCATATGTAACATTTCAAAGATTTATATCGGGGAGGGCTCATCATTGTCAGATTTTCTGCCATCTACAGACAAGCTGACAGACATCTTAATTCAAAGTAAGCAACTAAAAATGACAGTGAGGAGCTCCACATGCAGAAGAAAATGACATTTAGTGAACTGTACAGGGTCAGGAATAGGACAGAGGAATTGGAAGCTTTTAAAAATATTATTGCATGGGGCATGGGTGTTGCTGGCTGGCCAGCATTTATTGCTCATCCATCTTCACCCTTGAGAAGGTGGTGGTGAGCTGCCTTCTTGAACCGCTGCAGTCCATGTGCTGCAGGTAGAGCCACAATGCCCTTAGGGAAGGAGTCCCAGGATTCTGATCCAATAACACTGAAGAAACAGTGATATATTTCCAAGTCAGGATGGTAACTGGCCTGGAGGGGAACTTGCAGGTGGTGGTGTTTCCATATATATATGCTGCCCTTATCCATCTAGATGGAAGTGGTTGTGGGTATGGAAGGTGCTGACGAAGGGTATTTGTTGAATTTTTGCATTTTGTAGATGGCATACACTGCTGCTAGCAAAAAGTGAGGACTGCAGATGCTGGAGATCAGAGTCGAGTGTGGTGCTGGAAAAACACAGCAGGTCAGGCAGCACCCGAGGAGCAGGAGAATCAGCACACACCGCTGCTTTTAAGTGTCAGCGGTGGAGGGAATGGATGCTTCCGGATATGGTGCCAGTCAAGCGGGCTGCTTTGTCTGGGAATGGTGTCAAGCTTCCTGAGTGCTGTATTCCATCACTCTCCTGATTTGCTTTTCTACCTTCAAGGAGAAAGTGAGGTCTGCAGATGCTGGAGATCAAAGCTGAAACTTTATTGCTGGAACAGCACAGCAGGTCAGTTAGAAGGGCCTGTGCCCGAAACGTCGAATCTCCTGTTCCCTGGATGCTGCCTGACCTGCTGTGCTGTTCCAGCAATAAAGTTTCAGCTTTTCTACCTTCAATCAATGAAGCCGAAGGGATCCAAGTAAGTCAGTTAATACTCAATGACCAAATGCGATTTTTCCCAGAGCTGAACAAGAAATGGATCTGGAAAACAACAGGGCTTCACCACTGAGGCCTATTTATATCATCGGAGCCTGGAAAGAGTCTGAGCTTTCACAATCAAATGTCTGCCGTGGTTCAGTAGTAGGTCGCTCGTGTCCGAGTCAGAAAGGCATGGGTTCAAGACCCATTCCAGTGACTTCAAAACAAAATCTAGATTGGCAATGACAATCTAGACTGGCAATGTTGTACTGAGGGACTGCTGTACTGTTGGAAGTGCCACCTAGTGGATAAAAGCTATCTCCCCTCTGAGGCTAATGCAAAAGATCCATTACTGCTAGGGGAACTGGGATCAATTGTGCACAGAACAATGTGGATCGGGGAGGAATACAAAGAAATAGTCAAAGATAGTCCATGAATGTACAGGGTAACACTGGAGGTAAAAACAATGACTGCAGATGCTGGGAACCAGATTCTGATTGAGTGGTGCTGGAAGAGCACAGCAGTTCAGGCAGCACCCCGATGCTGGTCAGGTTGCTCCCGATGCGGTCTCCTCTACCTTGGGGAGACTGGGCGCCTCCTAGCAGAGCACTTTAGGGAACATCTCCGGGACACCCACCCCAATCAACCACACCGCCCCGTGGCCCAACATTTCAACTCCCCCTCCCACTCTGCCAAGGACATGGAGGTCCTGGGCCTCCTTCACCACCGCTCCCTCACCACCAGACGCCTGGAGGAAGAACACCTCATCTTCCGCCTCGGAAGCCCAGTGGTTAGCCTCACAGTGCCTGAGACCCGGGTTCAATTCCCGCCTCAGGCGACTGACTGTGTGGAGTTTGCACGTTCTCCCCGTGTCTGCGTGGGTTTCCTCCGGGTGCTCCGGTTTCCTCCCGCAGTCCAAAGATGTGCAGGTCAGGTGAATTGGCCATGCTAAATTGCCC
>NC_057719.1:84185596-84239418 GCF_004010195.1 Chiloscyllium plagiosum
CAGCAGTTTCCTCATTTCCCCTTCCCCCACCTCACCGTCGTTCTAAACTTCCAATTCAGCACTGTCCCCATGACTTGTCCGGACTTGTCCTACCTGCCTATCTCCTTTTCCACCTATCCACTCCACCCTCTCCTCCCTGACCTATCACCTTCATCCCCTCCCCCACTCACCCATTGTACTCTATGCTACTTTCTCCCCACCCCCACCCTCCTCCAGCTTATCTCTCCACGCTTCAGGCTCTCTGCCTTTATTCCTGATGAAGGGCTTTTGCCCAAATCGTCAAGAGAAAAGATTTCGCTGCTCCTCTGATGCTGCCTGAACTGCAGGGTAACACTGGAGACCAATTGATTTGTTATCATGCACTGAAGTCTCTTTGCTGACCCATACTTATCAAGTGACCTTTGCAAAGCCTTGTGACTGTTGATTTTTGACACCAAGGAACACCAATGCTACTCCAGAAGGGTGCATTGACAACAAGCAACAGGAATAAATGTTTCTGCAACTTCTCCCAGCCATTACAAGGGCTGGAAATGTGAAATTGGCACCAGACAGGTAGTTTTAAACTTGAAGCTTGAACTTGTACATTGAGCTATGACAGAGGGAGGTCATATGAAGTGCCGGAGGGTGCAGGGAAAAGGGCAAAGGATGACACTGCAGAGAATTTCAAAGGAATAACTGCAACAACAAAGCACCACAGCAGTGCTCTCTCAGCCTCACACATGAAACCAGTTGCAAAGTCCACACACAGCATGTGGTGTCACTTTAAACACAAATCCCCCAAGGTGAAAATGAGAAAGAAAATTCCAAAGAGAACGTTGCAATGCAGTGCCATTTTAAATTCAGAAGACTTGATCTGACCAAACATTCAGTGGAAACAATGAAATCAGAAATATTTGCAATTTGGAATGAGAACATAGGTCTGCTGTCACCTCAAGACTACTCCAGTGCACCTCCTAATTACTGGGTCATGATTGGTATAGGGACAGGCCAGAGCTGACAGCCACTAAAGAATTAGTATGATTTTCAAGTCCAATAGCTTGAAATAACTTTCATTCAAAATGTTTCATTTAAAATCCGACACTTGATAACCCTGTTCCCAGTTACCGTCAGCAGCAAACCGGAGACAACCCACTCAAAAGCACTGGGCTCGTATTATTGTTGCGGCATGGCCTGGTGTACGAATTTGGACTGAGAGACCTGTGGAGAAGTCAGAGTTTCATCAGGCCTTTAGAAGCATTTCCTCATCAGCCTGTTGAGAGATGTATTACACACCTGTGGAACAGGTCGGACTTGAACCTGGTCTCCTGGCTCAGGAGGATCATGGTTAAAAATAGATACAAATACATTAGTCTTCTCTTTCACACTGACGTGCTGGTCTCCCCACCATGGAAGTGAGAGACAATTTTGTTCAGCCTCCACCTCCAGTGAGTTGTTTATTAATTCATTTCATTAACAAAATTGCACAGGACGACAGAGCTTGGATTTGATCTACTGACTTTGGGTTCACTCTGACACCTCCTTTTAAGGATCCCTGATGCTACTCCTGGAATGGTCTCCTATTTTTTTTCTACTGAGTTGGAGTTGATCCCTGAGTTTTATGTTAGAGTTAGGGGATATGCTGAGCCATGAGGTTATAAATTGTAGCTGCATAAATTCTTCTATTGCTGATGGCTCAAACCACTTCACGGATGCCCAGTCTTGAGTTGCCAGATCTATTTAGCACTCGGAGACAGTAAGGACTGCACGTCAATAATCTGAAGCCGGAAAAGCTCAGCCGTCAGAGAGCATCCGACGAGCAGGAAAGTCGACATTTCAGGCAGAAACCCTTCTTCAGGACACTGATAGTGCCACACAACATGACGGAAGATATCCTCAGCATGAAAATGGATGCTGTCCTCTGTGAAGACCATGCGGCATTTGCTTCTACAAATACTGTCCTGGATATCTGCAGCTGGTAGACTGTGAGGTCAACACCCAGTAGGGTGTTTCCCTCCTGTTGCTCCTCACCACTTGCGCAAATTCAGTATAGCAATTACTTACTTAAAGACTGACCAGCTCAGTCACTAGTAAGCAAGCTATGGGCGGCATGGTGGCACAGTGGTTAGCACTACTGCCTCACAGCGCCAGAGACACGGGTTCAATTCCCGCCTCTGGCGACTCTCTGTGTGGAGTTTGCACCTTCTCCCCGAGTCTGAGTGGGTTTCCTCCGGGTGCTCCGGTTTCCTCCCACAATCCAAAAATATGCAGGTTAGGTGAATTGGCCATGCTAAATTGCCCGTAGTGTTAGGTGAAGAGGTAAATGTAGGGGAATGGGTCGCGCTTCGATGGGTCGGTGTGGACTTGTTGGGCCGAAGGGCCTGTTTCCACACTGTAAGTAATCTAATCTAAAAAGCCCTGCTTGGTGATGCAAGTCCCTAAATACAAAGTACAATTTTATGCCATTTCCACCTTCAGTGCTTCCTCCAACCGGAGCTCGACATGGATGAGTTTGGATTCACCTCCGTCTTTGTGTGCACACCAATTTTGGTACAAGCCCCGAGTATTAGCAAGGAGGGCTTTCTTTGCAGGGTCCAGTGCCTGGTCAATAGATGGTGGTCTGCCCAGTTTTGTTCCTTCTTAACTTTTCTGAGGCACTTTGATTCAACTGAGTGAATTGCCAGACGATTTGAGGGCCGCTTAGAGCCACAATGTTTGTTGGTCTGGAGTCAGGCAGAGGCCAGAGCAGGTACGGGCAGCAGATTTGCTCTGCTGAAGGACATTTGTGTAGCACATGAACAAAAGAGCAAAAGTGGGCCATTCAGCCCTTTTAGCATGCTCCACTCCAAGGAACAGGAGTTTTCCACTCAGCCCCTCAGCATGCTTACCATTCAATGGTATCATGGCTGATATGTCAATGTTTCCAACTCCATCCTATTTTTAATATAAAAAGGACAATCCAATAGCTTCACTGCCAAGACTAGCTGTTAACTTCAGTGTACCTAGAGCAAATGCCGAAGTCCCTGCATTACGAATCCAGGCTACTCTTCCCCATTATGTACAGCAAAACAGTTGTCGGTCCATGCAGAGCAGTATCCACACATAGCCATGAAATAAACAGCCAGATAATCAGTACTCGAGCTTTGATCGAGACAGGGACATTTCCCAGTATACCAAATCATGTTCGAATACTGTAGTGTCAAGGGGTCTTTATCACCCAGCCGGACTCTATTAGTTTAATTGCACTAACAGCAAATTCTGCACCCGAGTGAGACCTAATTTTTAAAAATGTGTCTGGCATCTGAAAGGATGCACAATTATTCAATTTTATTTGTGGCACAACATCTCTCAAAATTTGAAAAGCACCTGTCCTTTGTCTCCTCCTCTACATAAAACTGTACCACATCTCCAAGCAAACATTTCAAGTAAGACTAGTTTTTGAACTGTCCTCCCGAAACAACCAATATTAAAAAGATTCTATAGCACGTTAAAAGTTGATGAGAATTTGTTTTTTTTTTAAAATGGGATCTGATGTCATGACAGCCTCTCTGCAATTGCTGAATGCAGTAAGAAGAAATGGCTCAAAATTGAATCATGGCCTCAGTAATTGCCCCAGACGAACACAGTCCAATTCCCATCCTCCCACTAAAATAAAATGAAGAACTGCAGTTCCAATGAAGAGTCACCAGACTCAAAACAGTAACTCTGCTTTCTCCCCACAGATACTGCCAGACTTGCTGAGTTTCGCCAGCAATTTCTGTTTCTGTCTCATCCACCCACAACTTCCGGAGAACAAATGGGACCAAGGCATATAATCAACTGAACATCACCATCTATTGGCTGAAAGCTGGTACTGCAATTGAATAAAATCAGCCAAAGGTTCAAACGAGTAACCCAATGACTACAATTCAACGCTGTACAAAAAAAAAGAATTAAATGCAGTGAATAGCTAGCAAGCACTGTCCATCTTCCTCATGCTTCACACTGTATGGCTCTCTCCCCCCCTCAGCAACACAATCCAGAGTAAAGATCAAGACAGTGACATGGCAGGGAGAGGGAAGGGAGCAGTAGACACACACTAAACACAGCCAGGGTCAAACAGAGACAAGTTCCTGGAGAGAACTGGGAGAAAGAAAAACACAAAGCTGCAGCAAGAGAAGTAGAAATCCAGCAACAGAATGAAAGACCAGAGGACTGAAATGCAAAAGACAAAGCAACCGATTAAATTGAGTTTAACTACAGGCATCAAAGAAGCTGGCATTAAAAAGGCGAAAATAATAGTGCTTCAAAAAATTTCTGATTTCATGTTTCTTTAATTGAACAGATATTTATATACCTTAGCTTGAGGTAATAAGTAACTGAACACAAGGAAACGGCCTGTAGAATTTCATACAAGCAGCAAGTAAAGGTCACTCAATGTTCTGAACTTCAAAGTTATTATTGTTCGTAACGTACTCCATATTAAATGCTAATCGTGCAAAATGTATGGCCAGCAAGGCAGTAGGTAAAGATGCTACTCTATGTATGTCCAATCTTGCTGTAATGCCTGGTTTGTCCTGTGTTAGCTGCTTGAATCAGTGGTTATAATGCTGTAATGCCTCAGAGAACATGAAAACTCAATTCAGTAAGTTTTGTCGTTATTGATCCATATCCAAAACTGGGTTTGGCTGCAATGATATTTTCATACTTTTCTCCTGGAGAGCAATGAGAAGTAGTGAAAGGGCTCAGTAGTTAATTAACAAGGTGAACACTTGAATTAAATTGAACTGAATTAACTTTATTGTCACATCTACTCAAACGAGTGCAGTGAAAAGTTTATAGAACAAAGAAGAACGAAAAAGAAAATTACAGCCCAGGAACAGGCCCTTCGGCCCTCCAAGTCTGTGCTGATCCAGATCCTCTATCTAAACCTGTCGCCAATTTTCCAAAGATCTGTATCCCTCTGCTCCCTGCCCATTCATGTTTTTATCATCTTAAATGACACTATCATGCCCACCTCTATCACCTCCGCTGGCAATGCATTCCAGACACCCATCACCCTCTGCATAAAGAACTCTCCACGCATATCTCCCTTTGACTCTTACTGTCTCACCTTGAACTCATGACCCCAAGTACTTGAGACTCCACTCTGAGGAAAAAAGTTTCTTGCTATCCACCCTGTTTTCACCTCTTATGATTTTTGTAGACCTCAACCATGTTCCCCCCTCAACTTCTACCTTTCTAATGAAAATAGTCCTAATCTACTCAACCTCTCTTCATAGCTTGCGCCCTCCATAACCAGGCAATATCCTGGTGAACCTCCTCTGCATCCTCTCCAAAGCATCCACATCCTTTTGATAATGTGGCGATCAGAACTGCATGCAGTATTCCAAATGCTGCCAAACCAAAGTCTTATACAACTGTAACACGACCTGCCAACTCTTGTACTCAATATCCCGTCCAATGAAGGAAAGCATGCCGTATGCCTTCTTGACCACTCTACTGATCTGTATTGCCACCTTCAGGGTACAGTGGACCTGAACACTCAGATCTCCCTATATACCAATTTTGCCCTTTACCATTTACTGTACAGTTTGCTCTTGAATTGGATCTTCCAATATGCATCACCTCGCATTTGCCCAGATGGAACACCATCTGCCATTTTTCCACCGAACTCTCCAGTCTATCTATATTCTGCTGCATTCTCTGACAGTCCTCTTCATTATCTGCTACTCCACCAATCTTATTGTCATCTGTAAACTTGCTAATCAGATCACCCACACCTTCTTCCAAATCATTTATGTATATCAGAAACAACAGTGGTCCCAGCACAGATCCCTGTACACATTGCAACTTATAGCATCATCTTAGCTACAAAAGGTACCTAGGTACAGCTTCTTTAATTACAAGATCTTAGAAAATAGAGAAATAAAATGTCCAGCATTGCAGCAAGTAAAGGTCAGAACAATGGTTTTCCAACCCAGTTCATACTGGCACCTAACCTCCAGTCCACACCGCGCCCTGACTCCAGACAATGCCGGACTTCACCTTGAGGTTCATGAGGTTAGGACATCACTCTGGAAATGACCTCGACGCTGGGAGACCATGCTGAGGCGATGCCAGACCAGAGAGACTGCCATGCTGGGAACACTTCTTCCACAGTCACACCCTCTTTCAATTGGTCAATAAGGTGCCGAAGTCTATAGATAGTTTTAATCAACTTCAGACATGTTCTAACATTAGTTCTAAAATAATTAGGACTTGAACCCAGACCTTGTGTACTACTACTGCCCACAGTTGGGTACATACATCAGGAGGATTTTCACTCGTTGCCATAAACATCAGTTGCAATTTTGCTTTCTTGATGCTTCAGACCCACAGTTCTGGTCTCCACGAGGCGGAACTAACTCAAGCAAGTTTTAAACCCTGCATCTTCTGTCTCAAAGTCCATAAGCCTCAAGTGCTGTGCGACGCCCAGTGTTTAGGTTGACAGACTGTCACATGGGACTCAACCAGCACAGAGCCAAGGTTAATAAAGAAGAAGAAAAGTTGATTTGTGGTGAGTTGACAGCTTAAACCAGTGTCAGGAATGGAGTTGGGAGAGAGCGTTTTGTCGGGTTTGGGCGCAAAGGCCCTGTTAGCATGCCATTCGGGAGCAGAGTCTATCTCCTGGAGTCATAGCCATCATTTTATTTTCTTGATCTAAAACCATCAACCTCTATTTTGACTTGTTAAACCAATTCTACTCAAGCCATTTTGGCTTACTCAAATTAGCTATCTAATTCAACCTTGAATATATTCAGTGACACAGTTTCTATTGCCTACTGACGTGAATTCCAATGAATGACGACCTTTTAGGAAAATAGGTTGCTCACTTTCTTTTCAAATGGTAAACTCTTTACCCTTAAACTGTGAGGAGAAAGATTTAAAAAGGGACCCGAGAGGCAATCTTTCACAGAGAGTTACTCATGTATGGAATGAACTGCCAGAGAAAATGGTGGATGTGGGTACAGTTGCAATGATTACAAGACACTCGCATAAGTTCATAAATAAGAAAGGTTTGGAGGGATATGGGCTAAGTACAGACAAGTGGGACTAGTTTAGTTTAGCAACATAGTCACTGTCTACCAGTCTTAAATGTATTCATTGAAGCAGCACCCACAACCCTGTGAGATAGACAATTTCACAGATTCTCAATCCTTGGAGTAATTGTAATTTCTCTTCATCTCAGTCCTAAGCGATCTGCCCAAACAACATCAAGATATGCACTTCCTACCAACAGACAATCGTTCACATTGCAAGAACAACAAGAAAGTCCAAAACAGAAACCAAACCAAAAATATAACCACCCACAGGAGCTCAGTTGGTCATTAGTCCACATAATCCTTTGTTTATTGGTAGCACTTCCTTTCTGGCCACCTGTCCTTAAACTCAGAACACACTGCCACATTTCTCCACAAATAATCCACATCTGTTATGGACCGTTTCAACTGGCAACCTACTAGTCTTCATAACGAGGGCTGTACCATCTGGATTAAAATCTCAATAGGAGGAGCTGAGATGCCCCTTAATGACAGCACCACTCAACTTCCACCTCCAATTGGACACACTATTCCCTGTAACATTTGGCTGTTGTGTGGGCCAATATTTTCTCCATGCAATACACGTAATTTATTTGCACAATGTCCAGCTGTGAAGGAGCAGATAATATGAGCAACACCAAGGCGTTCCCTTGCAGGTTATTGCCTTGTCATGCATCTGAACAGCCAAGCGGGAATATTTCTGGGAGGTTGTCATGTGGCTTCCTAGCTCTAAATGCCTGGTCCTGTCAACCTTCCTCACCCTTTCCAATATTTTTACAACCATCATAACTCATCTGGCCTCTTCCACATCTCAAATTTCCTTTACCCCTCTATTCATGCCTTCAGCTACCTAGGGGTCCCAAGTCCCAAGAGCCCTCTCCCAAATCTTCCCACCTGTTTGTCACAACCTCCTACTTGCACCAAACCATCCTGATAGCTCCTTTATCTGGATCAGTGCCAGCTTCTCTCTGATAATGCTCCTGCGAAGAACTTTGGTGTGTTTTCCTACATTCAAGTCTTTTATCAATGCACATTATTATTGCAGTTATAATAAACAGTCAGGTGAAAGTGAGGACTGCAGATGCTGGAGATGAGAGTCGAGGGTGTGGTGATGGACAAGCACAGGTCAGGCAGAATCAGAGAAGCAGCAGAATTGACATTTTGGGTGAAAATCCTTCATCAGGAATGAGACTGTGAGCCAAGGGGGTAATGAAATAAATAATAGGGGGGGGGAGAGAGAGAGAGAGAGAGAGAGTGGTAGCTGTGAGTGCGCTGGATGATGGAGATGAGGTGTGGGTGAAGGTGATAGATTGGAGAGGAGGGGGGAGTGGATAGGTGGGACGGGTAGGACAGGTCATGAGGGCGGTGCTGAGTTGGAAGGTTAGAACTGGGATAGGTGGGGGGGGGGGGGAAAGGGGAAAAATGAGAAACTGGTGAAATCCACATCAATGCCATGGGGTTGGAGGGTCCGCAACCAACCCCATTGCCCTGTGGCTGAACACTTCAATTCCCCTTCCCCTCCAAGGACATGCAGGTCCTGGGCCTCCACCATTGCCACTCCCTCACCACCCAATGCCTGGAGGAAGAGTGCCTCATCTTCTGCCTGTCCTACCTGTCCATCTTCCTTCCCACCTATCCACTCCACCCTCCTCTCTAGCCTATCACCTTCACTGCCAGCTCCATCTACCTATCGCACTCTCAGCTACATTCCCCCCAGGCCCACCCACTCCCATTTATCTCACCACCCACTCGGCTCACAGCCTCATTCCTGATGAAGGACCTTTGCCCAAAATGTCAATTCTCCTGCTCCTCGGATACTGCCTGACCTGCTGTGCTTTTCCAGCACCACACTCTCGACTATAATAGTCACTGAGTGAAAAATTTATAATGTGACCCAATTTTCCACACTCCTCACAGTGCCTAAAAGATGATTCATTCATTTTGAGTCTCTAGGGTACACCCAGAGGATTGACAAGCCTGGTCTCTACAGAGCCAAAGAGGAATGCTCATTCAAACATGGGCTCCACTGTAAGCATAGCCACTAAAATCACAATGTATTCCTTGACTGGGTTGTTTGCGTCCATTCACATATGTGAACATCACTGGCCTATTAAATGTTTATCACTCAATCCTAACGTATGCGGTGTCATAAGTGTTGTTAGGAAGGGAGTTCAATGATTTTGACCCAGTGATAATGAAGGAACAGTGATATAGTTCCAATTCAACAACGTTGTGAGGGACCTGGAAGGAAATTTGTTAATAGGGGTAATCCCTTGCAGCTGCTGCACTTGTTCTTTGAGGGGGTAGAGGTTGCAGTTTTGGAAGGTGCTGTCAAAGCAGCCTTGGCAAATTTCTGCAGTGCATAATGTAAGTGGTACACACTGCTGCCACATTGGGCCAACGATGAAATAAGTTGGTATTTAGGCCAGATGATGAGGAAGCCAATCAAGCAGACAGCTCTGATCATCAGAACAGTAAGTAAAAAGTCAGTGTAGCCCATGATTCAGTGGTTCTGTGTCTGAGTCAGAAAGCCATATGTCCAAGTCCCAATTGAGAGACTCAGTGCAAACTCTAGGTTGACACACCCTGTGCACTAGCAATGCACTCATAACATCACGTTCGAATAGTCTGGGCTAGGTCAGCAACTATTTGCAGCTGTACGCAGATTTAATGTTCATACGTGTCAGCTTAGCTCAATAGATAGCACTTCCACTTTGGAATTAGGCAATTGTAGACTCAAGTCCCGCAGCAGAAACTAGTCTGACACACTAGTACAATATCGAAGAAATGATGCTGTTAGGGATAGGTCTTTAGAATTAGTTTTTAAACTATGGCCTTGATTGTTCTCTCAGACAGATGTTAAAAAATAAAATCGCTGTGGCACTATTCGCAAAAGGGGTGATTTCCTCAGAGTTCTGGCAGATTTTTGTTCCCTCAACTAAGATGAACACACACTCACTAAAAGACATGACCTGTGATCTGGCACCATGGTGTGGTCTTTGCCTCCACCCTTAGGCAATACTTATTTTCGTTCCGAAAGCACAAGTTAAGGTGGACATATATTACGCATTCTGATATGTACAGTCGCAGGCACATCTGCACCTGGGCTAACATCAAGTTATTCAGTTATAAACAACAGCATCTTTCCGTCAGTATGTCATGCTTCAGGTGATATGGAGGAGCTGGTGCTGGAACGTGGTGGACAAAGTTAAAAATCACAACACCAGGTTATAGTCCAACAGGTTTATTTGGAAGCTTTTGGAGCACTGCTCCTTCATCAGGAAGTTGTGAAGCAGGACCATAAGACACAGATTGTATATCAAAAGATTACAGTGTCATGCAACTGAAATGGTATATTGAACAAACCTAGATTGTTAAGTTTTTCATCTTTTAGAATGGGTTTGTTGGTTTCGGTTCTTTAATATGTAAACCCCAGAACTTCTTTTAAGTCACACTCTCAAGATAATTTGAAGTTTTATAACAAAAGGTGGCATCTCAACTCAGACAATGCATTAAAGGTCTGAGGCTAGAGTCTGTCTGTATCCCTCTCTCATACAGAAACAATACACCCCCACACTCTCACTCACGCATGCACCCTCTCACAGGCTTATACCCCATCGCGCTCACACACACACTACCAAGCTTGCACACACACAAATACACTCTCTCACATGCACTCACTCTCTCTCTCACACATTCTGTGTCTCACTCCTGCACGCACACACAAGTTTCTGGGGTGAATTTGTATGTGCAAAGTAATATTTGCAGATACATTCCAGTTTTGCTCAAAACATGCACTTTGGAAATAGAACCAATCTGATTCAAGATTGGCAGACAGACACTAACCGCACATCTTTAAGGCATTGTCTGAGCGGAGATGTCACCTTTTGCTATAAAACCTTTTGCTGAGAAAGTGACTTAAAAGTAGTTTTGGGACAGACATATTAAAGAACCAAAACCAACAAAAGTATTCTAAAAGATGAAAGAACTAACAATCTAGGTTTGTTGAATATATCATTTCAGTTGCTTGACACTAACTTTTTGCTATAAGTTCTGTCTTATGGTCCTACTCCACCACTCACTGATGAAGCAGCGCTCTGAAAGTCAGTGCTTCCAAATAAACCTGTAGGACTATAACCTTACGCTTCAGGTGACCGCAGTAAAGATGAAATCTTAGATCTTTGTACCCTCAGGTGTCACAAAGCTAGTTCCTTTTTTTCCTAAAAGCTGTTCCTTGGCTCAAGGAACTCTGTCCTTGATTTTTCTCAGAGGGGCAATAAACCAGGCCGGGCTCCAATTCGTCTGGTTTGGTACAGAGATGAAAAGGATTTTGAGAGGCCTTTTGTTTATATGTAAACAGATGAGACTTCAGGCTAAAGTGGTCATGTTTTAGAAGTGACCTGGATAATGAAAGGGGAGTGGTCAGCTCTCTAGCTGAGCAGTTTCGTTCACTCTTGAACTGGCGAGTTGTTCAACAATGAGCTGTGTGGGAACTCTCGCTCTCTCTCCCCCTCTCTGCCCTTCAACTTCAACCTGTAAGCTCATGTTCCATTTATACTGGTTTTTAAAAGGGAGTTTGCTTATTGGGACTGTTGTGTATATTCAGAACAGTATACTTAAGTCTAGTTTGGATAGACAGTTCTGTAGGGGTCTGGCCTAGTCCATAACACAGGTTATTCACTATTAAACAATGATGATATCATGGGCATGTTTCTTAAAGATACATTGCATACTAACTGGAAGATATAACAACAACCTGCTCATTTATTACTATGTTGTTTTATGGGAGCTGGTAGTGTACAAAGTGGCTGCCATGTTTCCCATACTTCAACAGTTATTTGTACTTCAAAACACAAGTATTTATTTAGCTGTGTAGCACTTGGGACACCTCTGGATCTTGAAAAGCATGCTTTCAATGTACTTCTTTCTTTGAGTCATTATGGTTGAATCTTGTATGAAGAATAGTGAGGTTTCTCAATTAGTCAGGTCCCACCTTCATGACCGTTGGTACTTGCCTCCTGCTCTGACAGACTGAAGCAAGGTAAATCAATGGAATTAAGAATGGGGAGAATGGAGGGGCCATTATAAAAAAAACTAAAGTACAAGGCTTTAATTCTAGAGGGATAGAATTGAAAAATTGGGAAGTAATGTTAAATCTATATCAAACCTTGTTTAGACCTCTCAGTGTTCCGGGCAGATCTGGTCCATACATTACGGAAAGGACGCAGTGGGACAGGATTTGGTGCAGAGAAGGCTTAGCAGAAATCTATGAAGTTTAAAATCACACAATAAGCAGGTTATAGTGCAACAGGTTTAATTGGAAGCATGAGCTTTCAGAGCGCTGCTCCTTCATCAGGTGGTTGTGACAACCACCTGATGAAGGAGCAGCGCTCCGAAAGCTAGTGCTTCCAATTAAACCTGTTGCACTATAACCTGCTTATTGTGTGATTTTAAACTTTGTACATCCCAGTCCAAAACCGGCATCTCCAAATAGAAAACTATGAGTATGCATATCGGAAAAGATTGGCAGACGGAATCGCCTCTCTCTTAAAAAAATGGCAGAGCGATCTATTAGAAGTCTTTAATGTTATAAAAGGTTTCAATTGAGAGAGAGATAATCTTTTCTCATGTTGAAGAGCATAACAGTGGTTGTCAATATAAGCTAATAAGCAGAAAATCCATTAAAGTATGCCGAAAAAACTTCTTTATCCAAACAGTGCTGTGGTTGAAGTGAAAACTACTGATGGATTTAAGGGGAAACTAGAAAGGCGCATGACAGAAAAGGGAACAAAAAAAAGAGTTCCTTAGGTAAATTTAGATGAGAAAAGATGGGGGAAGAGGCTCAAGTGGAGTATAAGGACTTGAATAGAATATTTAGGCTGAAGAGCCTTTTTTTTCTGAGCCAGAGAAGAGATATATAAATGAACTATTCAGCTGATAGCCCATCATGATCTGTCTTAGTCAAAGAAAGTCAAGATCTATGTCCACTGTGCCTTCAGTGCTTAAACCTTCAAGTGCAAAAAAGGGAAACAATGGAGCTGCCTGAAGAGGGGCCAGCCTTTTACAGATGTATATAATTTGGGTTTATTGCACTCTGCTATAAATATGAGACACTCATTTAGATTTCAGGGCCGACATTTGTTCCAGAGTAAGTTTCATGAAGTGACGTGTCCCAACTGTTGTTTCCAAAGGAAACCAAAATTGATCATATTAAAAACAAAATGTCCAAACCTAACTTTGAAGGGAAGGAATATTCCAGTATTGGAGCCAGGAAATAGAAATCGCACAATTTACTGCTGTCTTAACAGTGACATGGAACCTGAACTAAACTCTACATTCTAAACCTCTCAGCCTTTCGCTGCTGCTTCAAGTAAATCTCATAAGCAAATCGGTCATATAAAGCGGATAAGGTTTGTGCCCTAATATAGATAGCAAGTGACAAATTTTGTTCAATATTGCCTCTGTAAAAAGCCTTGAGAAGCATCATGGTGCCATCTAAATGCAAGTGTTTGTTGTTCAGGATGGGGGAGAAAGGAC
Source organism: Chiloscyllium plagiosum (assembly GCF_004010195.1). NCBI lineage: Eukaryota > Metazoa > Chordata > Chondrichthyes > Orectolobiformes > Hemiscylliidae > Chiloscyllium > Chiloscyllium plagiosum. The sequence goes on from NC_057719.1 coordinate 84,199,171, forward strand.
ATTGTGATATTAGCAGTTCCATCAATTTGTCACACTGCTGAGAGAAAACTGCAGACCTAGAAAATAACCTGCTCCAGTGCTGGAGATGGGCTTCCAGTGGGAGAGTTCATTTTGCCCCTTACAAGTTCTTTATCATGACCGGCATCCAACTCAATCCTTACAAATGTCAAAAGATTACTGCTGTCGTCTTTTGTGTTCACCTACTTTTCATCATTCCTCTCACAAAGACGATGAGTTATTGAGGCAAAATAATTCCATTGCAGTCTTTCAGTAGCTTGCCAAAGATTTAACAGCAAGCACCATTAGGGCAGTCAACTATTTAACCTTATTGTTGCACCACTACAGCCATTACTGAGACATGGCTACAAGGAGATCAAATCTGAGAATCAAATATTCAGGGGTGTGTGACTTTTCAAAAGCTCAGACAGGAAGGAAAAGGATGGTAGGGTAGCACTGTTATTACAAGGTAGAATAAAGTATGAGAATGATCTTCGATTGGAAGACTTGGAATCCAAATGCGTAAGTTAAGAATTTATAAAGAAGACAACACGATAGCTATACAACGTGACACTTTATAAATGAGGAGATAATGAGAGCATGTAACAAAGGCAGTACATTTATCAGGGCTGATTTTAATCTTCATGTAGATTGGGATAGTCAGATTGGCAGAGGCAGCCAGGAGGAAGAACTAATAGAACGTATTTTGGACAGTTTTCCGGAATAGTACATTGTAGATCCAACCAAGGATCAGGCTAACGAAAACAGAAATTGCTGGATACACTCAGCAGGTCTGGCAGCACCTGTAGGGAGAAAGCAGATGTTTTGGGTCCAGTGACCCTTATAATTTGGCTACTTTGGAACCTATAATGTGTAAACAGGCAGGTTCAATAGATGACATCAGAGTAAAAGGTGACCTCAGAACAGTTACCTTAACATGGCGGAATACAGTATTTATACAACCGAATCATAGAATCCCAACAGTGCAGAAAGAGGCCATTGCATTTAATTCCAGCCTGCAACGCAGTTTTTGATTATTCAATATAAAAAGGAGTTGAACCCTTTGGTTTGACCCTAGCCTGTAACCCTATTGTTACGATTCTAGCAGATGGTAACACTTGACAAGTCAGATTCCAGTAAAACCTGGCTTCATAGACCATAAATTGATTTTTGCAATTTGATTATCATTGTTATCAGTCACTGATCGTTTTCAGAAGAGGCTGCCAGTGTCCTTTTAACAAAAGACCATAAGTTTAATAAACAAAAAAAAACAAATTCTAACTTTATTTTCCAACAAAAATCCTTTACAGACACTCAACGCCAATGAAGTAACATTCTTTTACCCACCTCAAAATCTCTCACTCAATTGAAAATGACAGAGGGCTTCTTTACAGCAGATTCACCAGATGTGATTCTCTTCGCCAAACAAACAAGCTAACTCACTAATGTTTCCTCATTGAGCCCTTTAAAAACAGCTAAGGATATTTTTCAGTCCAGTACACTAAAATAGTTTAAGACTTCTTTCTAACTATTGGTCTGTAGGCCGCCAAAACTAAGCGACCATTCTGCTGACAGAGATATTTTCTTCTGAGCTCAACCTGCTTCCCCTCCGTGACTGCAAAAACTCAAGTCAGTAATAAACAGCAACTATCACACCAGGTGGCTTGTTGAGTCAATTGCTCAAGTCAACTGATTTCGCAAAAAGACCATCTTTGCTCAATATGCCAATAACTTTCTGATGCTTAAAAACAGAACAGATCAGACCTCCACAGCACTGAAAACCAAAAATCCTTTTTGCCTTTGCTTTAGAACTCAAATTCCCAAAAATATATAAGTTTGAATCACATTATATAAACCACATAAACGCATCAATTTGATTCTAGACATTTGCAACAAGCACAATCAACTCAGCAAAGAGAGATTGAAACCTCTCCCGCAAATCTGAATTGTAGTCATTTAGTTCTACGATGGTATATTGAAACAGGAGGCAAGCAGCAATCTGTTAGGGTGCAGAACACAACATGTAGAAGTTGGAAAGGGGCAGTAAAAACAGAAAGCTGGAAAGTTTAACCAGAGTTACGACAACACGGTCCTTGAACTAGTATATATTTCTCTCCACAGCTAGTGGTTTCTCGCATTTCCTATTTACATTTCAGATTTCCTGTATGTATGATATTATGCTTTTGTAAATACTTTCTGGCTTATTTTCATCGTGGATACTTCTTAACATCTGTTTCCGTGACAGTGTCAAGAGTTGAGCCTAATGTCCCAGAGGATGATTTCACTTGCCCAGAATCAACTGGTACATTTCAATTACAGATTTCCGTAAACACTCCTGTTGGATGTGGGAGTTGGAAGAAATTCCCTCCACTTATTTTAGGCTTTATCTGTCTAACATTGTTACAGGAGAAGCAAACAGGAGCAAGAGAATATATGCTGGAAGCATTATACAAATTCCTCATGATGCAAAATAACAATAAACAGGAGAAGATAGCTGCCTTCAAATATCGATAACATTCTTACTTTGCAGGCCCTGTGAAATGGATCCAAGCTAAATGTCAACTGTCTGTGTGGAGTTTGCAGATTCTCCCCATATCTGCATGGGTTTCCTCTGGGTGGTCCAGTTTCCTCCCATAATCCAAAGATGGGCAGTTTAGCTGGATCAACCATGCTAAATTGTCCATAGTGTAAAGTAAGTGGATTAGCCAGAGAGAAAACAAGGTTATTGGGTTAGGGTGGGGGGGGGGGTGTTTGGGTGGAATGCTCTTCGGAGGGTGGGTGTGCACTTGATGGGCTGAATAGCCTGCTTCCATATTGAGATTCTATGATATTTTACTCATGTATGGAACATGGAAGTCATTGATATGGCCAATATTTGTTACCCATTTCTAATTGCTCTTGAGAAGGTGTAAGTGAGCCACTTTCTTCAACCATTGCCGTCCTTGATGCAGAGGGACACTCAGTGTTGTTAGGGAGTTCCAGGATTTTGATCCAGAAACAGTGAAGGTCAGCAATATAATTGCAAGTCGGCCTAAGATGTGGCTTTGAAGGAAACTTGCATGTGGTGGAGTTTCAGTACACCTGCTGCCCTCGTTCATCTAGGGCATGGTTATGGGTTTTAGAAGGTACTATCAAAGGAGCCTGTGGAGTTGCTGCAGCATATCTTATGGATGGTACACAATGCATTGGTGATGAAGGTACTGAATGTTGAAGGTAGTATATGGGGTATCAAGCTTGTGGACTGCTTTGCTCCAGATGAAGTCGGGTATCTTCAGTATTGTTGCAGTTATGCAGAAAAGTGTAGAGTATTTCATCACCTTCTTGTGTCTTGTAGAGATGATGGACAGGCATTGAGAAGCAGGTGATAATTACTCTTGCAGTACAAAACATGACACCATTCCTTTCCTTGATAGTAGATTTATTCAGAAAACACAGCTTGAAGTGAGCTGCTTGCTAGGCCACTGCAGTTAAGACCCAACCACATTACTGTGGGTCTGGAGTCACATATGGGCCAGACCAGTGAAGAATGGTAGATTTCCTCCCATTCAGGGCATTAGCAATTCAGATGGGCTTTTTAAAAACAATGCTGAAAATGTGTTGCTGGAAAAGCGCAGGTCAGGCGGCATCCAAGGAGCAGGAGAATCGACGCTTCGGGCATGAGCCCTTCTTCAGGATTCTCCTGCTCCTTGGATGCTGCCTGACCTGCTGCGCTTTTCCAGCAACACATTGTCAGCTCTGATCTCCAGCATCTGCAGTCCTCACTTTCTCCTAGAACGTTTTAAAAACAATGTTGTTATCACGGTTGCTCTTACTGAAGCTCACAGGCTGTTTGCCCAGTGTGCCTCAGGCTCTTTTCCTAAACACAACAAATTATTGGGAATATATTTTTTATATTCAAGGACTGTAAAAGATATTCAAAAATATGGAATTGTTTGGATATTTTCTAGACTGAAAAGTATTTACCATGTAACTTTATCATAGAACGAGGTCAACAGCTGAGGGTATGCTCTAAGCCACCTACTGTTTGCAGAAAAAACTGAATGACTTTGGAGAAAGAGAAACAAACGAGATAAGGTATGGGGTTTATGGCCCTTAAACACTACAAAAGCTAGTTTTGAAAATACTATAGCAGGAACCTCGATACTAATAGTTGCCTAGTAATGCTTTCTGGAGTTAGCTTTATGTTTTACTGACATAAGTCATCAGTAAGGAAGACACCAGAAATTGCAAGTCTCTCTTCTTCTCTTGGTGGAAACTGTCTCTAAAACTGACCAACTAATAAGCCCCGAAAAGCTGAACTTTGTCACGTTCCAAAGACTCAGATCAGTCTTAATTTCAAACTAAACTGAATATCATCAAACAGACTTTGCTGTCAGCAAGCTTCTGTTTTGCTCGTCTATTGAGATCACTATCACACTACTGTCTTAGAGAATCAGGCTCTCTTTAGATATTTTTAGATCCAACCTGTCCAAGCAGATTTTGACACACAACTGGAACAGGTGGGACTTGAACCTAGGCCTTCTGGCACAAAGATAGGGACACTATATCACTTCATCCAACTCTCTTTATACTTTTCTTTTGAGAGCCCAGAATCGGAGTAAACAAACAGATCCATTAATAATCATGTGTATCGTTAACAACCCAATGCACAAACATTAACAGGCCTCTTGGCTTCCTTACTGCTGAAAGACACTGTCTGGTCTCAATGCATCACTGGGGAGCCTCAAAAAATAGATGTTCTCATTTGAGCAATTCCCTGTTCAAGAAATAGGCAAGACAAAGCAGTTCTTAGAAACTGTCCAGGCAAAGAAAAGATAAAGGCAACCATTCAAGTACATTTGAGCAAAACATACATAATGCCTGCAACTCAAATTTAATGCCTTGATCTCACAAACAGAAAGTACGATGGAAAACAATTAGCAATGTAGCAAGTTGAGCTAGAACATCATTTCCAAAGAGCTGATTTTTGACCTTCAGTGTACTAATACGATCAGAAGAAAATAGTAGCAAGAGTAGACCATTCAGCTCTTCAAGCTTATGCCATCATTCAATAAGGTAATAGCTGATCTAAATGGGCCTTAAATCCCCTTTCTTACCCTACCCTCATCTCCTTATGGTTCAAAAATCTGTCAAACTTATGTTTTGCCTCACCGGGGTAGGGTGTTGGAAATCAAGACTTGATATTACTAGATTCATCACAAAAGTTAAAGACCTTTTAAAGAACTTACAAAGACCCTTCTGGAACACCACTAGTCACCAGTTGCCATCCTGAGAAGGACTCTTTTATCCTCACTCTCTGGCTATCTGGTAGAAAGCAATGTTCTATCCATGCTAATACCTCATCCTCTAACATTATGGGCCCTTATCATACTCAGCAGCCTTCATTGCAGCACCTTGTCAAATGCCTTCTTGAAGTCCAGGTAGATGACATCCATTGGCTCTCCTTGGTCTAATTACCTCCTCAAAGAATTCTAGCAGATTTGTCAGGCATGACCTCCCCTTGATCAAACCATGCTGACTTTGCCCTATTTTTCCATTCACTTCAAAGTATTCAGAAATCTCATCCTTCACAATGGACTCCAAAATCTTTCCAACAACTGAGTTCAGGTTAATTAGCCTATAATTTCCCATCTTTTGCCTTATTCCCTTCTTAAACAGGGGGGTTACATTGGTGATTTTCCAGTCCTCCATGATGCTCCTTAACTCCAGTACACCCTGAAAGATCAACATTAACGCCTCCTCTACTTCTTCAGCTATCTTCTTCAATTGTGTAGCCCATCTTCAGACCTTTCAGTTTTTCTAGCACCTTCTCCTTGGTGTTGGCCACCAGAGTCACCTCTGCCCCCCAACTCTCATGAATGTTTGGGATATTACTCGTGTTTTCCACTGTGAAGATTGACTTAAAGTACTGATTCAGTTCCTCAGCCACTCCTTTGTGCCCCATTACTGCTCCTCCAGCATCATTTTCCACTTTCATCTCTCAACATCCACTTTCATCTCTCTTTTGCACTTTATATATCTGAAGAAACTCTTGTAATCTCCTTTTATATTACTGGCTAGCTTACACTCAGATTCAATATTCTCTTTTCTTATTTCTTTCTTCGTTGTCTTCTGTTGTTGTTGTCCAAACAATGAGGTAAAATAGGTTATTAACAGAGGGAAAGAAGAAAGCAGTTGATTAGTCTTTATTCCAAGATACTGTTGTTAAGATGATCCTTACAACTCTTCTGCTGGTGAGCATGTTGCTTCAGTTGTTTTTCTTCAGTTGCTTCTACTGGATGGTAAGAGACACAAGGTGGCTGGTACACTTATTAAAGAGCTTCTGATTTGTCGGTTAAAAGTCACAGCTTACAACAATTGTTGTAGAAAAGATAAACTAGGATACTTCAGGCTTTCAGTGAGTTTTGACTGCAGAGAATAGACTGTTCCCTTGTTGAGGAAGAACTGAACACTTTCTCTTTGTAATTTTTTCCCCAACTCTAAGTTGTTCATGCAGTTGTTGTGAAAAAAAAGCTCGGTCACTGATAACCGTCTCTAGTCCATAGACCAATCAACTTCTCGTTCAAACAGATACCTACAATTCCTACCATGGGTCTCAGGTTATTTGCTTTTCAATATGTGCAACAAAATGTTGATTTTTTTTTAAAAAACAGCTCTTTCTCACTTCAGTCCCCCAAATAAAATCACGTTCCTTATACTTAGCCTTGAATATATTCAATAAACTAGCTTCCATTACTCTCTGGAATCAAAAATTAATGACCCTTCGAGGCAAGAAATTTATTCTCTTCTCTATCTTAAATAGGAGATTACTTTCAAACTGAGTCCCCTGTTTTAGACTTCACCAAGGAATAATATCCTTTCTGCACTGAATTTATCATGTACCCTCAGAATCTTTTATATTTTGATCAAATCACTTCATTTTTTCCAAACTCCAATGAGTTTAGGCACAATCTGCTCAGCCTTTCCCAAAGACAACCTCCTACAGCTGACTGATCCTTCTCTGAACTGTTTCCAACCAAGTATATTCTTCCATTAGCAAAATGATCTAAAAAATGTACACAGTGCTCAAGGAGTGGTCTACCCTGTACAGGTGCGGCACAACTTCCCTACTTTATATTCCATTCTCCTTACAATAAAAACCAACATTCCACATACCTTCCTAATTACTTCCTGTACTTGCATACTAAACTTCTGGTGATTCATATGTGAAGACATCCAGACCCCTTTCTACTGCAGCATTCCGCAAGCTTTCCAGTTAAACAATATTCTCCACTTCTATACTTCCGACCAACATGCATGAACTCATTTTTCTGCATTAAATCCATCTGCCAAAAGTTTGCCACTCACCTACCTATCTATATCACTTTGCAAACTCATATCTTCCCTTACTGCATTGCATTTTTATTGTATTGTCAGCAGACCCAAATAGTTGAAACCCAACACTTGTTTCTCATTACAGTTTGCCAAACCGAAAATTATTTAGAACAAGCTTACAATTTGAGTCTAAATTACTCTTCATCAGAGCTGTTCTGATAGTTAGTCAATCCCTCTATCCATGCTAACATATCACCCCAATACATAAGCTCTATTCTTATGCAGTAACCTTTTACATGGCACCTTATCAAATGCCTTTCGAAAATGCAAATACACCACATCTAGTGGTTCCCTTTATCCACCCTGATAATTACATCTTTATAAGAACTCAAAACACATTTGTCAAACATAATTTAAACTTCACAAAACCATGTTAAATTATGATCTTCCAAATGAGAGATAATGTTATGCTACTACTTCACAATAACAGATTTTCCCAATGACAGATGTTAGACAAACTGGCCTGTGGAGGACAAATGTATAATCTGAAACTAATTATTTTAAGACCTAGGATGTGGACGGTCAGACATGTTTTTTCTCTACTGATTACATTCATTTTAAGTTTCTCTTTCCTTTTTGCTTCATGATGCTTGCAACAATTTAAGTCTTCTAGTGTGAAGACAGACACAAAATGCTTTCTTCAAAGCTTCTGTCTGTTTCTCCTCTCCCATTATTAATTAATCAGTTTAATAATTTAAATTAAAATGCTCACTTTAGCTATTTTCATTTTATTACAAAATTCTACTTGTGGAAGCGCCTACTGTTTTTCTTTTCTGTAACTGACTGGCTCTCTTGCAGTTTAATTTCTCCCTTTCTTTAAAAAAAAGTGATCTTCTGCTGATTTGCAAATTATTTCCAATTTTCTAGCTTATTGCATTCCTCATAGCATTGTATATAGTTCATTTCAAGCAAGAATGTCCAGTATTAAGTTGATTGTGGCAACTAAGTATAGCTCAACATAAAGAATTAATTCTAAGGAGACATTAAATCTATGGACTAGTTGCTGACAACAGCTCTACCTTGACTATATCAAGTGCTCTAGATATGAACTACCAGGGACTTGGAAAGCAAGTAGGCTGGAAAGGAGGTCTAGCCTTTATGAGCTATAGGTTTCGAAGAGGAACATTGCTCATAATACCATCACTTAAGCACTGCACCAACATCCAAAGCATGCAACATTTTTCTATCTGTATTACCACTGCAGCCACTAATACAGTGCTGGCTCATTTAACAATAGATGTTAACAAGCTCCAACAAACCAATCACAACCACAAATAGAAAAAAAGGCCTATGGTCTTACCGGAATGGAGAATTCTTCTGCCAAAAATTTTAGTGTGGCAGCTTCACTTGACAGCAGGTTACTACGCTCTGACAGGTTACCCTGGAGCCTGGTATCAAATTCTTTGCGAACCACTGATGCAACTGAGTCCACCACAATCAATTTTACTCCTTTCAAGATAATGTCTTCTTCCAAGGATTCCAATCTGGCATTAAAAGGGGAATAAACTGACATTAACACTGAAATTGCTCCACAGAGGCCAATATCCCACCACCAAGTCACCCTTTATTTACATGCGCATGGTACTTGACAGTAGTCCAGCATTCTCAGGGCAAACAGAACCTCTGACACTGTTTATATCTGTTAGCCAGGGCTCTCTGAACCAGACCAACAGCCCCAATCAGGGAACTTAATTTCTATGAAATCCACTCAGCTGACCTTATTAATCACTACAAACGCATGACAGACCACTGAAAAATACAGCGGGAGTGTAGTGTAGATGTCTGCTTTTTTCTACATGTGTGGATTGAAAGAGTACAGGCTTTCAGTTGCTGTTGCAGTAAGTTTTCTTGGTCGTGGGACTTTTAACCCTAAAGTCCCCAATGTGCCCTGGAAGAGAAGTAAAGCATGGAACTGACACCCCCGTGACATTTTAACTTCTTCAGTAGTATAAAACTAAAGTACATTTATCACATCAATCCTTGTACTCTCCACCTAGACATATTCAAAAATCTAGAGGGAAAGTAAGGAACAGTTTGCTCTCGACTAGATCATAAAGTACCAATGAAGGACTTATCAAAGTGCAATTACTATTAAAACATGTCATCTAAATTAGACGAACAAGACAGCAGAGTAATCAATGTTGGCTAGGACACCAGGTAGAATCTGAAACCAAAAGAGAAAATGCTGGTAAATCTCAGCAGGTCCTGCAGCATCTGTAAGGAGAGAAAAGAGCTGACGTTTCGAGTCTAACTGACCCTGTCTAGTCCAGTAGCCTGTATCTCAGTATTCTCCTCGACAAAAATGTCTTTTACCTGTGCGAATACTGACGAAAAATATTCATTTAGCGCTTCCCCTATCTCCTCGGGCTCTACGCACAACTTCTCACTTCTGTCCTTGATTGGTCCTAACTTTACTCTCGTTGTTCTTTTATTCCTGACAGACCTATAGAAAGCTTTAGGGTTTTCCTTGATCCTACATGCCAATGATTTCTCATGTCCCCTCCTGACTCCTCTTAGTTCTCTCTTTAGGTCCTTCCTGGCTAACTTGTAACTGGCAAGTGTCCTAACTGAGCCTTCATGTCTCATCCTTACATAGAATCACTCCTTCCTCTTGACATGAGATTCAACCTTTTGTTTAGTAAACTACAGCTCCCTTGCTTGACCACTTCCTCCATGTCTGACAGATACATACTTATCAAGGACACACAGTAGCTGTTCCTTGAATAAGCTCCACATTTCAATTGTGCCCAACCCCTGCAGTTTCCTTCCCCATCCTGTGCATCCTAAATCTTGCCTAATCATGTCATGTGTCCTCTTCAGTTTTGACGCTCCAGGGTATGCGTTAAACTGAAGCTGGGCCAATCAGAAGGTTGTACTATGCCGATTTCTCCTGAACCCACGACATCTGTTGCCAATTGAAAAGCCAATCAAAACGCTAACATTGGGCAGAGCTACTCTGAACACACAGATGACACTTTGTCTGGGCACAGTGCCCTAAAGGTAGCATTGTTGTAGATATTTCAGTTTATTAAATTTGTAATTCCAACCCCTTCAATCCAACTTGTCCATGCCCCCATGTTTCCCAAACTAAACTAGTCCCATTTGCCTGCATTTGGCCCATATCCCTCTAATCCTTTCTTATCCATGTACCTGTCTTTTAAATGTGGTAACTGCTCCTGCATCTAACACTTCCTCTGGCAGTTCACTCCACACACAAACCACCCTCTGTGAAAAACGTTGCCCCTCAGGTCACTTTTAGATCTTTCTCCTCTCACCTTAAAACTATGCCCTCTAGTTTTGAATTCTCCAAACCTGGGGACAAGACTTCTGCTCTTCACTGTATTTATACCCCCGTGATTTTAGAAATTTTGATAAAGTTACTCCTCAATCTCCCTCACTCCAGTGAAAATGCCCTAGCTCATTCAGCATTTCCTTACAACTCAAACCCTCCTGCTTAAATGTTATGAAGGCTTCTACCTCTACACACCAACATGATGTGGAGGTGCCGGTGTTGGACTGGGTTGGACAAAGTTAAAAATCACACAACGCCAGGTTATAGTCCAACAAGCTTATTTGGAAGTACTAGCTTTAAGAGAAGGAGCAGCGCTCTGAAAGCTAGTACTTCCAAATAAACCTGTTGGACGGTAACCTGGTGTTGTGCGATTTTTAACTTTTAGCACCCAAACAGGCAATGAGTTGCAGATCCCCATCATCCTCTCAGTGAAAAGGAATTTTCCTCACATCTCTTCTAAACCTGCTGTCCCTTACTTTAAGGTCAAGTTCCCTGGTCATTGCTCCCTCCATCACGGGATACAGTTCCTTCTTGTCTAACCTATCTCATAATTTGATACATATTAATTATGTCCCCTCTCAATCTCCAAGAAAACAATATCAGTCTGACCAATCTCTCTTCAAAACTGAATTCTCCAGCACTGGCAACATTCTCTTCTGCACCCTATCCAGTGTTACCACATCCTCCTATAATTCCAGAACTGCACACAATACTCTAGCAGCGGCCTAACCAATGTTTTAGGTAGTTATAGCATAACCTCCCTGTTCTTAAACTCTACGCCTTGACTAATGTAACATTCGCCTTCATAACCACTTTATTCGCCTGTCCTGATACCTTAAAGGACCAGTGCACATTCACACTAACATTCCTTGAGCTTTGGTGTTTTATATACATTCATCACGTATCCCCTTGCCTGGTTTGTCCCACTAAAGTGCATTTCCTCACATTTATCCAAATGTGCCAGAGATCCTACCTGCTTTTACATCCACCTGTAATCTAAGGGTATAGTCCTCACTATTGACCACCCCATTAATTTTTACATCATCTGCAAACTTATTAAATCAACCCTTCTACATCCAAACCTAAATCATTTATACAAATCACAAACAGAAAGAACCCCAACACTGACCCCTGTGGTATCCCGCTGGACACAGACTTCCAGTCAGAAAGTCCAAGTTGACTACATCAAAAGCATTGCCTTGACACACTTGGTCAATTCTTTAAAAAAATTCAAACAAATTGCTCAGACATGACCTCCCATTAACAAAGCCATGCTGACTGTTCTCAATTCATCCCTGCCGCTCCAAAAACTGTCCCTCAGGATTTCTTTCAACAGTTTCCCCATCACTGAAATTAGACTGACTGGCCTGTAGATTCCCGGTTTATCCCTTGCTCTCTTCTTGAAGAGTGATGCTACACTGACTAAACTCCAGTCCTCCTGGCCCTCTCCTACGGCCAGAGAGAAACTCAAAATCTTTGCAAGCACCCTCATAATCCCTCCTTTGCCTGACTCAATACTCTGAGATACATTTCTTATGGCCATAAGAGATGTTTCTACTTGGAAGCCTGTGGACCACTCGGAACCTCCTTTCTGTCAATGAAACATTTCTTCAGTGTTATCACAGGTTTTCTCACTAATTTCAAACCCACTTCTTCTGACTTGCGAACACTGAAGCAAATTATTAAATTAGAACCCTACCTACATCCTCTGGTTTCATGCTCAAATTACCACTTGATCCTTATTGGGCCCAACTCTTTCCCTTGTTATCCTTTTTCCCTTATTATATTTGTAAAGCAACTTAGGATTTTCCTTTATTTTCCTGTCAACATCCTTTTAGCTTTCCTAATATTTTTAAACTCCCTCTTGCACATTCCAAACCCCTCTAGGGCTCCTTCTGTTTGCTCTTAATCCAATGCAGTATATCCCTCAATATCCAGGGATACAGAATTTGATGGTCCCATACCTTGTAATGCATTGTCCCTGTACTCTCCATATTTCTTTCTTGAATGCATCCCATTATTTTAAGACCTGAACGTATCTGCTCCCAGTCCACCATGGCCAAGTCAATTTTGATCTTATCAGTCTTCCCCTGGTTTACAACTTCAGGCCCATCCTTCTCGTTTTGCATAACAATCTTGAGTTATGATCCGGGTCTGACAAATTATCCCCCACAGGTACTTCAATCATTTGGTGAGCTTTGTAACCTAAAACTAAGCCCAGGACAAGCCCCTCTCTTGTGGGACCATCTGTGTATTGGCTTAAAAGACTCCCCTGGAATGATTTTAAGAATTTTGCTCAACTTAAATCTTTCACACCATGACTAACCCGGTTATTACTGGGTAAGTCGACATCCCTCACTGTCACTACCCTACTACTTTATACATGAGATTTGCCTACATATTTGTTCTTCTATTTCTCTTGGACTGTTAGGGGATCTATACTACAGTAATGTAATTGTCCCTTTTTGGTTATTAAATTCTTACCATCTGGCTTCATTTGAGAACCCTCAAAGATGATAACACTTCTTATTGCTGTAACAAATTGCCTGATCAAAACTGTGACACCTTCCCTGTCTTACCTGAAGACCTTGCATCCTAAAATACTGAACTGCCAGCCCTGCCCTCTCTCAACCATGTCTCAGTGACAGCATTGACATCATACGGCAATGCTTTAATGCATGCCCTCAACTCATCTGCTTTGTTTGACAGACTCCTCGCATTAAAATTAGTACCATCCAACCTTGCCAAACTCCCTTGTGCATGAATGCTTTCCTGATTGGCTAAAATTAGAAGAGATCGCGAGTCAATCATCATCTACTGCTGAACATTCTCTCGAATCCACAATCTTGCCAAATTGGTTTAAACCCTCCATAAGAGCTCTAGCAAACCTCCCTGCAAGGACGCTGGTCCCATTCTGCAACCCGTCCACCTCGTACGGTTCCCACCACTCCCAAAAATTGCCCTAATGTCCCAGAAATCTGAAGCCCTCCACTATCTCTGCAGCCACACATTCATCTGGACTAACCTATTTCTGTACTCAACTCGCAAGTGGCAGAAGTAATCCAGAAATTACTACCTTTTAGCTCCTGCTCCTTAATCTACTTCCCAGCTCCCTAAATTCTGCTTTCAGGATCTCATCCCTTTTTTCTACCAAAGTTATGGGTACCAATATGTACTACAATCTGCCTTTTCCCTCAAAAATCTCAAAACTCTGATCTCCTGCATAACCCATTTTACTCATCCTATCACTATCATTGACTTTAGTATTCACGAGCTTGGAGGGTGGCTAATGTTGTACCTTTGTTTAAGAAAGATTGTAAGGAGAAACAGAAGAACTATAGACCTGTCAGTCTGACTTCTGTTGTGGATAAATTGTTGGAGGTGATTTTAAAAGATAGGATTTATGGACATTTAGAGAATCAAAAAAAAAACTGATTGGGAATAGTCAGCATCATTGAGTGCAAGGAAAATTGTGTCTCACAACTTGATTGAGTTTTTTAAGGAAGTTACCAAAAAGACTGATGTGGGCACAGCATTAGAGGTTGTTTATTTGGACATTAGTGAAGCCTTCTACAAGTCTCGGTATGGTAGACTAATAAATAAAGTTAGGTCACATGAGATTCAGGGTGAGCTTGCCAACCTGATATATAATTGGTTTAATGGCAGGAGGCAGAGTGGTGGTGGAGGGCTGCTTTGAGGCCTGTGACCAGCAGTGTTCCACATGAATGGTTCTGGGTCCTGTTTTGTTTGTTATTTATATAAATGATTTGGATGAGAATATAGAAGGCATGGTTAGTAAGTTTGTGGTTGACATCAAAATTGGTGTCATAGTAGACAGTGAAGAAGGTTATCTCAGATGACAAAGGGATCTTGATTAAATGGGTCAATGGGCTAAAAAAATAAAAAATGGAGTTCAATCTGGATAAATAGGATGTAATGTATTTTGAGGCAACAAACAGGGATAGGACATAAACAATTAATGGTAAGGCCTTGAGTAGTGTTGTCAAGTAGAGGGCCCAAGGGGTTCAGGTATATAATTCTTTGAAGTTTGCTTCACATATAGACAGGGAGGTTAAAGAGGCATTTGGTATGCTTGCTTTCATTGCTCAGTCCTTCGACTATCAGAATTGGGAAGCCATGTTAGAACATAGAACACTACAGCACAGTACAGGCCCTTTGGCCCTCGATGTTGCACTACCTGCAGAACCAATCTGAAGCCCATCTAACCTACACTATTCCATTTTCATCCATATATCTATACAATGACCATTTAAATGCCCTTAAAGTTGGCAAGTCTACTATTGTTGCAGGCAGGGCAAAGGTGTGTTGAGGTTGTGCAGGCTACTGATGGGGCCTCTTCTGGAACAGTGTGCCCAGTTCTGGTCGCCCCATTACTGGAAGGAAAATATTGAGTTGGAGAGGGTTCAGAAGAGATCTACCAGGATGTTGCCAGGTGTGGAAGGTTTGAGTAATAAAGAAATGCTGGAAAGTCTGTGACTTCTTTTCAATGGAGTTTGAGAGGTGACCTTATAAAAGTTGATAAAATCATGAGGGGTAGTTATCCTTTGCCTGGGATAGGGGATTTCAAGATTCGTGGGGCACATTTTTAAGGCAGGAGGAGAGAAACTTAAAAAAGACATGAGAGGGAAATCTTTTACACAGCGTGTGATTTGTGTTTGGAATGAACTTCCTGAGGAAGTAGTAAATGTGGGTGCAGTTACAACATTTAAAAGACATTTGGACAGGTACACGAATAGAAAAGTTTGGAGGGATTTGGACCAGGAGAAGCAGGTGGGAACAGCTTTATTTGGGCTTACGTTTGGCATGGATTGGTTGGATCGAAAGGTTGGTTTCCATGCTGTATGACTCTATGACCTGTTGCTTCTCCTTATAGAAACCTTTTAAGATGTTACTTTAAAAAATTCCTCTGACAAAGTTTTTTTGTTATCTGTGACAATTTGTGGCTCAATATTAAATTTTATTTGATAATGCTGGTCTGAAGATTTGGGTCATTCCTGCATTTATATAGATTCATTTAAATTATTATAAATTAAAATGTATCATACTGTGGTTGCAGCCTCCTTCCCATTGAAACAACTGTGCATCACTTAATAACTTGGTCCCAAAAGCACAGGTTATTCCAATCTCTTTCTCCAGTTGCCACGACGTTTTCAATTTAACAAACATAAACATTTAAACACATTTCAAGAATAAGAATTCAGTCTACGACTTTGAAAACACAGTGGCAATTACATTAGCGCGTACAAGTCCAATTTAACTCTCTCCTTAAATCCTAATAACTGTTCCCATTTCATTGTGCAGCCTCAGAAGATCACCTAAGTCACAGAAAGATTGCAGAGTTGAAAACATGTTTGGTTTCTCAATTGGGAAACAGTGATGGGTAGTGTCTGGCATGCTGTTAATTCGGTATGAAACGGAAGTTCAAATTACAGAGTGCAATGACCTTCTGTTAGTACCACTGAACCCCTACACTGGGTAAGCAGGCAAGTTGGCCCACTGTGGCCACATCATACCTCCAAAGAGTCTCCCACCCTGACCCATCCAGCTACTCTATCCCAGTAACCCTGCATTTCTTAAGGCTAATCCACCTAACCTACACATCACCAAAGACTACAGGACAATTTAGCATGGGCAATCCACCTAACCTGCACTTGTTTGGACTGGGAGAAAACCAGAGTATCTGGATGAAACTCACCCAGACAGGGGGAGCGTGGGCAAACTCCACACAGTCGCCAGAGGCTGGAACCAGGTCCTCGACACTGAGCCACCATGCCCACTGTTACAGCAATATTAAATACAACAGCTCCTCCCATACTCCCAACCACTACTAGAAGTCAAATTTACAAAACAATCCATCTCTCCCTTGAAAACAGGCCAAACATCAAAGAATTAAGGGTTGTCAACTTTGACCGGATGTACTCCAGGAGGACTTAATCACATGAACCTCTTCCCTCCAAATACCCTGTCCCCACTCACCCATCCTTGGCCACCTGAATTTCTTTGTAAAATGTTCACCATTACAGCACCTCTTGTTCCCACACCGAGTTCACAAAGGTTAAGAGTAATCAGGAAAACAAAGAGTCAATAGTACAAGGAAGTACATTGGCATTATTGAGGCTGAAATGGTTAGGCGAAGAACTATAAGTTTCACAAAATTCTGCCATAATCCACCACAGAAACAGTGCACACCTGAAGGAAAGACACCTTCACAGACTGACACTATGAACAAGCTTTATCTACTCATCCATCACTTTTTTAATAGCACAGAAAGAAATGCAAATGTTGGATAAATGCTATAGATGCAGCTTGTCCTCTCAGCATCTGCAAAGCACATTACATTTTGATCAAAACTCCACACTCTGAACATCAATGCAATGACAGCTCCTGAAACATCAACATCTGGGGTGTTTTCCTTTAACTATCATCATCAAGGTCAGCATATCAGTAGTGGGAACTGGGACACTTTCTATTGCAATGCAGGACTCTCTCGAGTGCTGCATTATCGATGATTCGTGCAGGACATTTCATTGCAATTTGTCCGAATCAATTGGATGCAGAGATTCAAAGAAACTATCTAAACAGCATAAGAGTTCTCCCAGTCAGCAGCTTTTGTTAACCACCACCTTAAATTATTTGCTTACAACAGAAATAATTTGGCCCAATTAGTCATTCGGATCCCACATAAACAGAAAACATCCCCATAAGCCTTGATCACCCATTCCAAATGCCTATCAATAGTAATCCGTTCTTATCTTTTTTTAGTCAGTCATAAACTCCGCTAGGATACTGTTACGATCCCAGCTAATGCTGTTATTGATTAAATCAGATCCCAAACTGAAACCAGGCCTGATGGAGTTTAGTTTTTGAAGTTAGTTCTCATAGTTACATATTCACGAGGTGCCACTGTTACCTTAACTTTTTAATTTCTTATTTGATAACTTTTCCAGTTTGGATGGCTTCTTTACAGTTCTGATGTTCTGAATTTTGATGGCCTTAAGCTTCTGTTCACTTCTGACTGCTTGAAAATATCGACACAAACCCTCACAGCTTGGAAACTTCAGAGTTAAACTGCTCTTCTGCACTGAAAACCTGGTTCTCCTGAGCTGAAATGCGATTCTGAACCAAACTCATTGGCTCCTGGACTGCTTTCCCTACATGTTATTCAAGTTCAGCTTTGTAAATACCTCAACTGACACCTAGCAGGCACTTAAATTGTGCTTCTAGTTCCTTGTTCCAAATAACTTTTACCTTTTTGAAAAAGGTTTTCTTGATAGAACTGAAACCAAAAATGTACTTCATCTGTACTTTAAAATCAAAATTCTGTATGATTCATGCATTATGCATCTTTGTCTTGGTATCAATACTAAAAATGTTACTCTGCTCTCTATCCTGAAATTCTTGTTTTTAATCTGACTTTTTTTCATTCAATCACAGGATGTAGGCTGAGCAGACTGCTTGAACTGCTGCAATCCATGTGCTGTAGGTAGACCCACAATGCCATTAGGGAAGAAATTCCCCTTGTTCTTGAGCTTCCCTTCATTGGAAACAATATTGCTTCCTTCACTATCCCAACCCCTCATAATTTTAAATGCCTCTGTGACTCGCTAGCCCAACCAATATTAAGTGTTGCGCTTCGGCGGGTCGGTGTGGACTTTTAGATTAGATTAGATTACATTACAGTGTGGAAACAGGCCCTTCGGCCCAACAAGTCAACACCGACCCGCCGAAGCACAACACACCCATACCCCTAACCTAACACTACGGGCAATTTAGTATGGCCAATTCACCTGGGCTGCACATCTTTGGACTGTGGGAGGAAACCGGAGCACCCGGAGGAAAACCACGCAGACATGGGGAGAACGTGCAAACTCCACACAGTCAATCGCCTGAGGCGGGAATTGAACCCCAGACTCTGGCGCTGTGAGGCAGCAGTGCTAACCACTGTGCCACCGTGCCGCCCACTTGTTGGGCCGCAGGGCCTGTTTCCACACTGTAAGTAATCTAATCTAATATGTTTTGGTGGCAGTTCACACTCTTCAATTCATTTGTTAATCACAAGTAAGGCTTTCATCTAAACCCTTCAACCAGTTGGAGTCAACTATGTTAGCATTCTCACCTCTCAGTCCGAATTTTGAGAGATCATGTCTTGCTCACAAAACTCGAGGCTGACATTCCAGTGCAATACTGTGGATTGCTGCACTCACAGATGCGATCTTTGAGAGGAGACATTCAACCAAAGCCCAAGATAAACATTCAAATGAATGCAAAAGATCCCATACATCATTTTGAATAAATGGTAAGGGACAGTGTCCTGGTGTCCTAGCCAATATTTGTTCTACAATCACTACAACAGATTACCTGGCCATCATCTCAATGATGCTTGTGGGACTTTGCTGGGAATAAACTGAAAGACACATCTCTTACAACAGTAACTATGCTTCAAAATTCATTGACTGCAAAATACTTCAACATTTCTGAGGTAGTGAAAGCTGGAGAATAGATGAAAGCATTTTGACTGAAAACTGACAGTGTATTTAATAAATGGCAGAGTTCCCTCCCAGAAGGAAAACATTTTTCTCCAAACACTCCAAAACTTTTGATTTTCACTAAGTGCAGTCTAAGCACTTTGGTACTGGGTACTGAGTTGGATGATCAGCCATGAACATACTGAATGGAGCAGCAGGCTCAAAGGGCCGAATGGCCTACTCCTGCCCTTGTTTACTGTTTCCATTGACATGGTTTTGCGAAAGGGCAGTTGTGTTGACACATTTGTTCGACTTTGAGGTTGTAACTTGCAGGGTGATTATTGGAAACAATATATTTAGATTTTCACAAGACATTTAATAAGATGTCAACACATGCTGGCACATGCAGGTGGTGGTACTCTATTAGTATGGGTAGTAACTTGACAGGTTGGATTCTGAGAAGTTGTTTCCCTGACCAGAGTCTAGAACAAGGACTGGCGTCAGGGTAATGGGTCAGCAATCTGGGAACTGGGCTGCGAAAAAAAAATTCAGTAGATTGGAATTCTTGATATCGGAGGATTGTGTGCGCTTCGTGGCCGATCCATAGATTTTTGGATTTTTTTTTAAAGGAGTCGGGTCTAGAAGGATTGTGGAGGTAGGCGAGTATTGAAATGGAGTTGAGGTCAAGGGTCATCTATATTCTACATAATGATCTCCAGAATGGAGGCTTTGCAGTCTTATTTAAGGAAAATTATTATTTCATTGGAGGCAGTTCAGAAAAGGTTCACTAGGATGATCCCTGGTATGGAAAGATTGTCTTGTGAGTAAAGACTAAGCAGGTTGGGACTCCTACTCCCAGCAGATTAGAAGAATGAGAGGTGACCTCATTGAAATATGTAGAAGTTTTAAGGGACTTGGCAGGATAAATGCTGAGAGGATGTTTCCCCTCATGGGGCAGTAGAGGACAACAGGGCCTAGTCTGAGAATAAAGGGGTGCCAATTCAAATCGGAGATGAGGAGGAATTTCTTCTCTTAGATGTTTGTGAGCCTTTGGAATTGCTTGCCACAGAGAGCAGTGGGAGCAGAATACTTGTGTATATTTAAAACTGAGATAGATGATCAAGGGTTATAGGGAAAATGCAGGAAAATGGATGTGAGGAATATTGAATCGGCCATGAGCCTACTGAATGGCAGAGCAGGTTTGAGGGCTGGAATGGTCTACTTCGGTTTCTATTTCTTATGGTCTTATCTTTGTTACGCCACTGTTGCCTAAACAGTAGAGTCAAAAAAATCATACAGCTGTACAGCACGGAAACAGACCCTTTGGTCCAACTCGTCCATGCTAACCAAATATCCCAACCCAATCTAGTCCCACCTGCCAGCACCCGACCCATATCCCTCTAAACCCTTCCTTTTCCTATACCTATCCAGATGCCTTTTACATGTTGCAGTTGTACCAGCCTCCACTACTTCCATTCATTCCACAAATGCACCACCCTCTGTGTGAAAAAGTTGCCCCTAAGTATTACAAAGCTGATTTAGATCAATATCAGTAAAGTCATGTCTCCCTACCTTTCTTCATTCCTCTCCCCAAATATTCCTTAAAATCGAGGAGAAAGTGAGCACTGCAGATGCTGGAGATCAGAATCAAAAGTATGGTTCTGGAAAAGCACAACTGGTTAGGCAGCATTTGAGGAGCAGGAGAGTCGATGCTTCGAGCATAAGCTCTTCATCAGAAAGTATTCGGCCACAATGCAGTGGGGTTGTTCGGTGCGTGCTCCCCGGGGATGTTCTCTGAAACGTTCTGCAAGTTGGTGTCCTGTCATCCCAATGTAGAGGAGATCACATACAGAGCAACAGACAGTGGATAAGGCGTTTGGAAGTGCAGGAAAGTTTCTGCTGGATGTCGATCGATCCTTTGGGGCCTTGGATGGAGGTGAGTGGGGAGGTGTGGGCGCAGGTTTTACACCTCTTCCGGTGGCAGGGGAAGGTGCCAGGAATGGAGAGTGGGTTGATGGAGGTGGGGGGGTGGCGTGGATCTTCAGGTTTTTTTGTCATTTGTCCTAATATCTCTTTGTAAGGTGTCATGTTTATTTTATAATGCTTCTGAGATGTTCTTTGAGACAGCATGTCATATTAAAGTTGCTATCTATTTACAAGTTGTGGCTGCAAAAGAAAAAGAAAGGAAGGACTTCCTTTGGGACACTGAAGACGTGAAGCATAAAAAACGCAAGCAACAAAAACAGCAATTGTAGGAAAAGCTCAGGCAGGTCTGGCAGCATATGAGAAGAGATATCAAAGTTAACGCTTCAGGTCCAGTGACTGCTCCTCAGAACTGATGGTAGGTAGGAAAATGTCAGTTTATATGCACAAGATAGGGTGGGGAGGAGGGGGTAAGGAGTAAATGATGGGTGGGGATAGAGGCTAAAGAAACAAAAAGAATAGTTGGGCCGACAAAAAATTAGATAAAAATCTGGCTAGGAGGGTGAATAGCTATTAATGGGGACTGTTAGTAGATAATAATGGAATGCGTGTAATAGCAGACAATGTAATAACAAGGGATGGAGAAAGGTAGGTGTTAGGGGAGCACCCTCAGTCCTGAAGAAGGGTTACACCCACCAACCCCCAGTCTTGAAGAAGGTTTACACCAGAAACGTGGACTTCTCCATCTCCTGATGCTGCCTGGCTTGCTGTGTTCATCCAGTCTCCTGCCTGTCTACCTTGAATTCCAGGATATGCAGGGGGGTTTTTTTGTCTCTCTTGTGATAGCAAAGCCTGGTATGTGTGGAGGGTGGGGCAGGGACATGGCTCAAGCCCTAAAGTTATTGAACTTGTTGATAATGAACACAAGGCTGATCTTCTACTTGCATGTTCTCTGAACATGAATATTAGTGTTAAGGATGATTAGAGGATCAAATTCAAGTCAAACAAAAGGAAACGATCTCTGAAGGAGGATCGCTGAATCAGAAATGCTAACTCTGTTTTTTCTCCACGTATGCTGCCAGACCTATTGAGTTTCTCTCCCCAATTCCTGATGAAGTTAAAAATCACACAACACCAGGTTATAGTCCAACAGGTTTTTTGAAGCACCAGCTTTTGGAGAATAGCTCTGTCATCAGGTCCACAAATACCTGAAGGAGCTGTGCTCTAAAAGTTAGTGCTTCCAGATAAAACTGTTGGATTCTCACCTGGTGTTGTGTGATTATTAACTTTGTACACCCCAGTCCAAAACCGGCACCTCCAAATCATTCCTGATGAAGGGCTTATGCCCAAAACATCAATTCTCCAGCTCCTCGGACACTGCCTGACTTGCTGTGCTTTTCCAGCACCACACTCTCGACTATTGAATTTCTCCCCAACAATTTCTGTTTCTGTCAAAGGAAACAACAGATACCTTTTTAGCACATCCAAGCAAGTGAGTTCACGGTACAAGTGAATTCTGTTGGTCATTGCAATCAGTTTCTGGTCTTCATGGAAGTAATTAGGGAATCGACACCTTGCTATCTCTATTAGCCTGAAATACAAACAAAAATTTTAAAAAGTACAGAAATATGAATTCCATCAAGAGAGCTCACAAAGCATAATGGAGCAGAACACACTCCACAACAGCATTCAAGAGCAATTATTTCTCCCAAAAGACAGTACAGCAGACACATCTTTAGTGTCACAATCCCCTAAATCTTTTATATATCAATATGTGCGTCCTAAGGAAATAGCAATACCCCACCAACAGTTCATTTGCAATTGAGGATGCTGCTTGAGGCAGGCATGTTAGTCAGGAGTCTGGGAATAGTTCCAGCTCCTCAAAAAGTCACAGGATCTTTGCCATCCACTTAAATTGACAGGAACATCCAGACAGCAATCCCAGGTTAACATATTATCTAGAAGGTAGCGCTAACGACGAACCAAAACTGTCTCAGCACCACAATGATTAGTCTCTGCACCAGCAGGTTCTGAGTCAGAGATGTGCATGATATCAACTGAGTCAAGCTGATGGAAGCCTTGAGGAAAAAAGAAACTAAAACAAATCCTGCAGCTACTCCACTGACATCATGCACATCTAAATGTAATCTACCAACATAACTCTAATAATTCTGCTGACCTCATGTTCCAGTTCCACCAATCATGCAAGTTTGCATCCTGATTTTACCCAACAGAAAATAGTGGAGAAATAAATATTTATTGTTACTTGGATTCTAGGACTGTTTAACTCTGCCTCTGTACTTAGCATGCAAGCAGCTCTGTGTAGTAAGTATTAGATCTAGATCTCATTCAAGAATATGGCGAGGTCTACTCCTGTCACCTTCTGCCCCTTTGCAATGAACCAGAGTGAAGGTAGTCGAGGAGTGAGGGTTATACAAGGACACAAGGTTACACTTTGTAATATCAGACAATCCTGCCACTATAGATGATGTAATGAAAGAGTTGCTTAGATATCCCTCATCGTGTTCCACTTAATAACACGAAGGAGAGAGCAATGCTGGAAATACTATATTTTCTTCACTACACCAAACAGTGGTTCCTTCTCCCAATGCTGCTGCATTCAGACAGAATGAGGGGGAAGTCAGGAAAGGTACTTCACAATATTGGTGCCCTCACTATTTGAGCCAGACGCAGATCAGTTAGGGCTATCAGGAATTAGCCAAGAATAATTTGAGTAGTGAACAACTTTGTTGTGGCCACTGAAGAGCACCAGTGTTCTTGCTACCTCCAGGGAATGGCGGCATACTTTTGAGATGGTGTAAGGAGTTAGTATGTCATGATCAGCAGGAAACGTTCTTGAAGTTAACATTGAGCCTGTCAGCATAACATTATCTGCCTAGCTTTGGTGAGTCTATGTCCACTGGATGTACCTAAGGATGGTGAGGGAGGAGGCAGGATGTTATAGAGTCTTACTGCACGGAAACAGACCCTTCGGTTCAATCAATCCACACCAACCATGCTCCCAAACTAAACTAGCCCCACCTTCCTATGTTCGGCCCATAACCTTTCCTATGCATGAACTTATCGACGTCTTTTAAATGTCGTTACTGCACCTGCATTCACCACCTCCTTGCAGTTCATTCCATATTTGAACCACTCTCTGTGTACAAAGGTTCCCCCTCATGTCCTGATGAGGGAGGAAGTAGGGATAATAGCTGATGGATAGAATTCTACAATGAGTACAGTCAAGCTGTTGGTTGACTTGAGTATGGAACAGTTCTCCCAGCTTTGGAAATAGCTGGAGATGTTGATGAGGAGAGTCTTGCAGAGATTAAATTAGCACAAAAATGCCTTGTTTCATTCTCAGAAGGTATCTCGGTCGCTACTGAATTGCCTGATTTATTCATTCATGAATTACAACAGATCCAACTACTAGGACAGTTCAAGAATCAACATGGGACTGGAGTCAGATACAGGTCAGACCAGGTAATGGTGAAAGGTTCTCTTCCCTAAAAAAGGACAAGAATGAAATACACGCTGAGCAAAAAAAACACACCAGATTGATTCAATTTCTCAGCATACCATGACAGGATTTGAATGGTCCACTTTTGGGTTTATGGTCGAGAGCCATAGCCACGGTGTTGGTATACATTGAATTATTAGAAATCATAATTATTTCTCTTACCGCTCAGCACTAAAAGCAGATTCGGTGTCAATGTAAATGACTGCTCCATCCAGACCACCCATACTGACAGGCAAGGTGGCCAACACGCTCAGCATCATACAGAATTGTGTCTTTCCACAGCCCGAAGGACCTGTCACCTAAACACAGGAAACTTTAATTGGGAACTATTCTGTAAACAAAATCCAACACCAGGCTTACAGCTCTGTACAATAACACACGCCATACAGTTTAAACATGCTCCAAAAATTGATTCATACAGCTGGAGTCCAAAACCCAGTTAGGTCAGGCTCTAGCACACCAGGCATTCTGCAACATGCACACCATTCCACCTGAGTAGAATGACTTCAGACCTCAGCAGTTACAAATACATGCCATTTATGGTCCGGATCACACTGGTCCCATGTATGATTTCCCAGTCTGTTCAACTCAAGATACTATACCAGACCTTAAATGTGTCTTTGAAGAAGAAATAAATTGATTATAGTTGCCACATAGACTCACCTAATGGACATGCAGGGATATCAGCGAGCAGCACAGCAGGAACATGTCATAGCTCAAGTTGCATGCTTCAGGAAGAGGAATGGAGAAGATTGTGTCCCACAAATATTGGGACCACCAGAAGGGGCAGGCTATTATTTAGCATGCTTAAAAGGAAAAGCATGACTTGACTATCCAGAACGGTGGGCGGCACGGTGACTAGCACTGCTGCCTGAGTTCAATTCCTGCCTCTGGCGACTGACTGTGTGGAGTTTGCACGTTCTCCCCGTGTCTGCGTGGGTTTCCTCCGGGTGCTCCGGTTTCCTCCCACAGTCCAAAGATGTACAGGTCAGGTGAATTGGCCATGCTAAATTGCCTGTAGTGTTAGGTAAGGGGTAAATGTAGGGGTATGGGTGGGTTGCGCTTCGGCGGGGCGGTGTGGACTTGTTGGGCTGAAGGGCCTGTTTCCATACTGTAAGTAATCTAATCTAAAAAAAAAACCTCAAGCCTATTCTACTATTCAATAAAATTACTGAGGTTCTACCTTAACTCCACCTTCCTGGACTATTGCCATTTCCCTCACCATGCAAAGAAATTATCAATCTGCGTCAAATATGCTTAACATCTAAACATCCACAACTCTGATGAAAATTCCAAAGATTTACAACATTTGAGTGGGGACATTGCTCCTCACCTCAGTTCGAATTTGGATTCTTTATTCTGAGTTTATATGATTCCCGAGTTCTGGACATCTCAGCAAAGGGAAACATCCTCACAGTATCTGCTGTCATGCCCCTCACAAAAAGGCCACCTCTCAATCTTTGAAACTTTACTGAATAAAAGCCATGTCTCCAGTATACTCATTACTTTTAGGTGGTTGCAGGTGCAGCCAACAAGACAGTCCGCAATTATAAATGACCATCACAATTCAAAAATAATGCAGGTTTTGCAGAAGACCTGATAACCTGATTTCAATATTGACTTAAGTAACTTTGTTGTCTCAATCTACAATTTTCAATCTGTCAGCAATTCTCGAGCTGAAAACTGAATGTGACTTTTATTTGCAGCTGAGATCTGGAGTGCTGAGCTCAGTGTGAAACACAGTATTTCTATCCAGGAGTCCAGCCATCTTGTATCACATTAAAGCTTCTCAAGTTAACGAGAATCCAGAGAAAATATATTCCTGTCAGGATGAAAGGAAAGGCTGTTAAAGTATAGGGAATGCTGGATGACTAAAGAAATTGAGGATTTGGTTAAGAAAAAGGAAGCATATGTAAAGTATAGACAGGATAGATCGAACGATTCCTTAGAAGAGTATAAAGGAAGTAGGAGTATACTGAAGAGGGAAATCAGGAGGGCAAAAAGAGAACATGAGATAGCTTTGGCAAATAGAATTAAGGAGAATCCAAAGGATTTTTACAAATACATTAAGGACAAAAGGGTAACTAGGGAGAGAATAGGGCCCCTCAAAGATCAGCAAGGCAGGCTTTGTGTGGAGCTACAGAAAATGGGGGGAGATACTAAATGAGTATTTTGCATCAGTATTTACTGTGGAAAAGATATGGAAGATATAGACTGTAGGGAAATAGATGGTGACATCTTGCAAAATGTCCAGATTACAGAGGAAGATGTGCTGGATGTCTTGAAACGGTTAAAGGTGGATAAATCCCCAGGACCTGATCAGGAGTACCAGAGAACTCTGTGCGAAGCTAGAGAAGTGATTGCTGGGCCTCTTGTAGAGATATTTGTATCATCAATAGTCACAGGAGAGATGCCGGAAGACTGGAGGTTGGCAAACGTGGTGCCACTGTTTAAGAAGGGTGGTAAGCACAAGCCAGAAAACTATAGACCAGTGAGCCTGAACTCGGTGGTGGGCAAGTTGTTGGAGGGAATCCTGAGGGACAGGATGTACATGTATTTGAAAGGCAAGGACTGATTAGGGATAGTCAACATAGCTTTGTGCATGGGGAATCATGTCTCACAAACTTGACTGAGTTTTTTTGAAGAAGTGACAAAGAGGATTGATGAGGGCAGAGCGGTAGATGTGATCTATATGGACTTCAGTAAGGCATTCGACAAGGTTCCCCATGGGAGACTGGTTAGCAAGGTTAGATCTCATGGAATACAGGGAGAACTAGCCATTTGGATACAGAACTGGCTCAAAGGCAGAAGACAGAGGGTGGTGGTGGAGGGTTGTTTTTCAGAGTGGAGGCCTGTGACCAGTGAAGTTCCACAAGGATCTGTGCTGGGTCCTCTACTTTTTGTCATTTACATAAATGATTTGGATGAGAGCATAAAGGTGGTACAGTTAGTAAGTTTGCAGATGACACCAAAATTGGAGGTGTAGTGGACAGCGAAGAGGGTTACCTCAGATTACAACAGGATATGGACCAGTTGGGGCAGTGGGCTGAGAAGTGGCAGATGGAGTTTAATTCAGATAAATGCGAGGTGCTGCATTTTGTGAAAGCAAATCTTATCAGGACTTATACACTTAATGGTAAGGTCCTAGGGAGTGTTGCTGAACAAAGAGACCTTGGAGTGCAGGTTCATAGCTCCTTGAAAGTGGCGTCGCAGGTAGATAGGATATTGAAGAAGGCATTTGGTATGCTTTCCTTTATTGGTCAGAGTATTGAGTACAGGAGTTGGGAGGTCATGTTGCGGCTCTACAGGACATTGTTAGGCCACTGTTGGAATATAGCGTACAATTCTGGTCTCCTTCCTATCAGGAAGATATTGTGAAACTTGAAAGGGTTCAGAAAAGATTAACAAGGATGTTGCCAGGGTTGGAGGATTTGAGCTATAGGGAGAGGCTGAACAGGCTGGAGCTGTTTTCCCTGGAGTGTCAGAGGCTGAGGGGTGACCTTATAGAGGTTTACAAAATGATGAGGGGCATGGATAGGATAAATAGACAAAGTCTTTTCCCTCGGGTTGGGGAGTCCAGAACTAGAGGGCATAGGTTTAGGGTGAGAGGGGAAAGATATAAAAGAGACCTAAGAGGCAACTTTTTCACACAGACCATGGTACGTGTACGGAATGAGCTGCCAGAGTAAGTGGTGGAGGCTGGTACAATTGCAACATTTAACAGGCATTTGGATGGGTATATGAATAGGAAGGGTTTGGAGGGATATGGGCCGGGTGCTGGCAGGTGGGACTAGATTGGGTTGGGATATCTGGTCGGCATGGATGGGTTGGACCGAAGGGTCTGTTTCCATGCTGTACATCTCTATGATTCTAAGTTGTCTTGAATATACAGTCACTTCCCCACAGCTACGAAGCAGCTGCAGAGACTGACAAATTAATAGAGGAGAAACCAATATAAAATACATCACAATTCCTCTAACCAGCCGCAAATTTCCTTGAAGTTAGTGCCTCAGTAGTTCCCACATCAGATCTACTGGTATATGTGACTCACTCCTGTCGCACTCCAATTCCAATTTTAACTTCATAAATATGGGAAATTTATTTCAATGCAGGGACTGAGACTTGCCCCAGTCTTTCAAACTCAGCAATTCCTGGTTAAAGAATAACAAGGATTAGCGTCCCCATTGCTGATTGGATCAACATAGCTGTTCGCGTCAGCAAGGTGGGTGAAAAATGGCAAATTACAAAAAAAAACTCAAACAACTTGACAACAGATCATCTTATTTTGAATTACAGTTCCTGAACAAACTTCCAGCATTGGGCCATGAATGAATACGGAGGTTCACCAGAGCAATTACTGTCTGAGAGAGATTCAGTCAATACTGGGTGGGATATGCAAGCATGCAGGGTTGAAATCAAACGCCAACCCTATTCAGTCTTGACCTGATGTACATATTGTGCTGTAAAATATGTTAGTGTTCAGATGAGCATTTCAATAATGGACAAGATTGGTGTGAAATGAGAGATTTCTTGAACAATACCTCAGTCAGGGTTCCACAGGCTAGTCCACCGTGAAGGACCTCGTCAAGTTTGGTCAGAGAGGTGGGGAAGAAAGCAATGGATGGTTTCGAACATCTTTCCGCTTTCATTTCAAGTGCCTGACAAGAACACAAACAAATATTTACAAAGTGCACCTCACCAGTAACTTTGTAGCATTATCTGTCAATGAGTTAAACAATCAGAATTCGAGAACCCTAACTGTCCTCCTGTTAGCCACTAACCAAAGCGTGAGCAGACTGTGGATCACATGATTCTGTGGATGCTGCTACACCTGACTGAAGGACCCCAGCTCAATTCTGCCCTCTTACACTTACCAGATTTTTATCCACCCCACTGTAGATGGCCAAGTCCTCTGCTACAACATAAGTGCTAGGTTTTACTGGCTGGGAGAGGGCTCTGATGAGCCCAGAGAGCACGGATTCGGCTTCGCAGTAAAGAAGAGCCTGATGAACGCCAGGCAGCAATGGCTCAGAGTGACTCATGACTCTTCGCCTCAATACCACTGCAAGCCCAGTCACCCTTGTCAGTGTGTGTGCCCCGATACTGTCCTCCACACCAGACACACAATGAGTTCTACAACAAACTTGCACCTCTCATTGGCAGCATCCCTAGGAAGGAGCAACTTGTTCTGCTGGGCAACTTCAATGCCAGAGTGGGAGCAGACCACGACTCGTGACCCTCCTGCCTTGGGCATTTTGGTGTGGGCAAAATGCATGAGAACAGACAGCGACTGCTCGAGCTGTGCACTCACCATGATTTGTGCATCACCAACTCCTAATTCCAGACAAAGCCTCAGCACAAGGTTTCCTGGAGACACCCGCACTCAAAGCTTTGGCACCAACTCAATCTGATCCTATTTAGGTGCGCAGCTATCAGACATGTTCTCCACGCACACTCTCACCATAGTGTGGACTGTGACACAGATCACCCCTTAGTGTGTTGCAAGATTAGGCTGCAACCCAAGAGATTCCATCATACTAAGCAACACAGGAACCCTTGCATCAATGTCAGCAAGATTTCCCAGCCAGACCTTATTGCAACAGATCACAAAGGCTTTCGAGAGAGAACTCAGCACCTTGTAACACGAACACTCCGCCACACAGAAGTGGGAAACCTTGCAGGATACCATGCACCAAACATCCCTGACTATCTTTGGGAAGAAGACCTGCAAGACACACAACTGGTTTGAAGCTAAAGCAACAAGATGACCCCTGTCATTGAAGCCAAGCGTGTCGCCCTAGCTGAGTACAAGCGGTCAGCTAGCGGGAAGAACCTGCAGATTCTCAGGGCTGTCAGCAGACTGCCAGGCATTGTGCTAACGAGTACTGGACACAGTTAAGTGAGGTAATTCAGATGGCTGCTATAACAGGGAACATTTGGGGAATATACAAAAGCATCAAGAAGGCACTATGACCAGCTCAGAGCAAGACAGCCCCCCCTCAAATCCTCTACTGGGGAAGTAATCACAGAGAAAGGCCAACAGATGGAGAGGTGGGTTGAATACTACTCTGATCTCTAGAGTATACTGTGACTGCTTCAGCACCTGATGCCATCACTTGCTTGTCAACCATGGAGGAGCTACATTTAGAGCCATCAGTAGAAGAACTCAGCAATGCCATTGACAGCCTGGCCTCAGGTAAGGCCCCGAGTAGCAACGGGATTCCTCCTGATCTGATCAAGTGCTGCAAGACTAGCTTACTACACCCATTGCATGAAGTCCTCTGCCAGTGCTGGCAAGGAGGAGCGATACTGCAGGCCATGACAGATGACAAGACCATTGCCCTCTACAAGAACAAGCGAAACGACTGCAACAACTACAGAGGCATCTCTCTCCTCAACATTGTCAGCATCTAGACTCGCCTGCAGAAACTGGCAGAACATGTATACCCAGAGTCACAGTGCGGCTTCCGAGCTAAAGGTCAACAGTCGACATGATCTTCTCTCTTCACAAACTCGTCACAAAGTGCAGAGAACAGAAAATGCCCCTGCATGGCGCTTTCATCGACCTCACCAAAGTGTTCGCCCTGGTCAGCAGAAACTGCATTTTCAAGGTTCTCCTGAAGATCGGCTGCCTACCAAAGCTGCTGAGCATGGTCGAACCCTTCCATGGGAACTTGAAGAGGGCAATGCAGTTCAACGGCAGCTCTTCTGAGCCCTCTGACATCTGCAGCAGCGTCAAACAAGGCTGCATCCTCATTCCCACACTCATTGGGATTTTGTTTGCTGTGGTCCGGAAACATGCCTTTGGCAGTGCAACAGTGGGGATTTACCTACGCACTCGATCAGACGGCAGGCCCTTCAATCTGGCCTGCCTCAGGGGCAAGACAAAAGTACGTGCCGCACTCATCAGGGGCGTGCTATTTGCCGATGATGGTGCAGTTGCAACACACACCCAACAGGAACTCCAGTTACTGATAGACTGCCTCTCTCACGCTTGCAAGGACTTCAGGCTGACTATCAGTCTAAAGAAGACAAGCATCCTGGGACTTCACACAGAGGCACTGTCAGTTATCACCATCGACAACTACGAACATAATGACAGCCATCTGTTTACATGCCTTGGCTTACTGTCACTGACAACCTTTCCTTGGACACAGATCAACAAGAAGACTGGGAAAGCAGCCTCAACTCTTGCTCGCCTCATGACTCAAGTATGGACAAATCACAAGCTGACAGCGAAGACAAAAATGTTAGTCTACAAAGCCTGCGTCATAACAACATTGCTGTACAGCAGTGAAACACAGACTACATAGGCCAGGCAGGAGGATTATGAACACCTTTCACTTGAGGAGTATCCTTCGTATCCTGGGCATATCCTGGCAAGACAGTGTCCAACTCAGCGGTTCTATCTCGCGCTGGCCTTCCCAGCACGTACACTCTGTTCAGGCAATGGAGACTACACTGGCTGGGCCACACCCACCACATGGAGGATGGCCACATCCCAAAGGATATCCTTTATGGAGAGCTTGCGTCTAGGAAGAGGCCTACTGGGCATCCTCAGCTGCGCTACAGGGATGTCAGCATGAGGGACTTGAAAGCGCCTGATGTCGTTATGGAGTCCTGGGAAAGGTTTGCAAGCTGACCGCATGAGATGGACAAGCACCCTGAACCAACACCTCAAAACAGGGGAAAAGAAGCTGATGAATGCTGCAGCAGGCAAGCGGGCACCAAGGAAGGAGTGCAGCAGTTCCAGCAGATCAACGACCACACACAGATGTGACCTCTGCGACTGTCACTCCAGCATTGATCTCTTCAGTCACAAGCGACATTGCTTCAGGGAAGCAAAAAGCCAGAACGAGGATGCTACCCACGGTCAGCCATGACCAAAAGGGGCCTCACTCGAGTTCTTTCCTTAAATGAGATGTCACTATTTAAAGTGTACCTATCTGACAAGCTTTTGGT
Source organism: Chiloscyllium plagiosum (assembly GCF_004010195.1). NCBI lineage: Eukaryota > Metazoa > Chordata > Chondrichthyes > Orectolobiformes > Hemiscylliidae > Chiloscyllium > Chiloscyllium plagiosum. The sequence goes on from NC_057719.1 coordinate 84,231,728, forward strand.
TAAATGCTCTATAATGTGGCTCCACATCAATCTTTGGCAGATAACATCCTTAAAATTCGCTCAAGCACCTCACATGAATACAACTTGAGTTTGTTTCTGCTCACAAGAGCCTATCCGTTCTTTATGTCTAGCACCAAACTATTTTTCATTTATTCATGGGTTTCACTGACTGAGCCAGTATTTATTGTCCATCCTAACTGCATGAGAGAAGGTGGTGAGCTGTCTTCTTGAACTGTTCAGGTCCACTTGACGTAGAAAGACCCGCAAAACCATTAGTGAGGGAGTTCCAGGTTTTTGACCCAGTGACAGTGAAGGAACAGATTCAAAGTCTGAGAATGGTGAGTCATGGTGGTGTTCTCATGTATCTGCTGACCTTACCCTTACAGATGGTAGTAGCTGTGGGTTCGCAAGGTGCTGCACACGTAGCCTTGGTGAATTTCTGTAGTGCATCGTGCAGACAGTACTACTATTGCTTTTGAGCATTGGTGGTGGAGTGACTGAATTTTTTAGTTAGGTTCCGAATCAAGTGGGTTGCTTTGTCCTGGATAATGTCAAGCTTCTTGAATGTTGCTGAAGCTGCACCCATTCAGACAAGCAGAGAATACTCTATCACTTTCTTGATGAGACATGTAGATGGTGGACAGGCGTTGGTGAACTGAGTGTTGCAGGATTTTTATCCTCTGATGTGCTTTTATGCCAAAAGTCTAGCCAAATGGCGAGTCCAGAGGGTGGTGCTGGAAAAGCACAACAGGTCAGGCAGCATCTGAGGAGCAGGAAAATCAACATTTCGGGCAAAAGACCTCCTCAGAAGGGCTTTTGCCTAAAACATTGATTTTCCTGGTCCTCGGTTGCTGTTTGACCTGCTGTACTTTTCCAGCACCACACTCTTGATTCTAATCTCCAGTACCTGCAATCCTCGCTTTTGCCTAAATGGCTAGTCCAGTTCAGTTTCTGGTTAATGGTAAGCCTCAGAGATAGTGATGGCACTGAACGTCAAGGACTAATGTCAGATTGCCTCTTATTGGAAATGGTCTCTGCCTGGAATTTGTGTTTCACAAATGTTATTTGCTACTTCATCCCAAGATATTGGCAGATCTTGCTCCACTTGAACATGGATTGCTTCTGAGGAATTGCAAATTATGCTGATCTTTGTGTAATCATTACCAAACATCCCTGGTTCTGACCTTATGTTGGAGTGAGGGTATTTAAGGAACAGCAAAAAAATGGTTGGACCTAGGACACCACCCCGAGGAACTTCAAGTCTCATCTGTTCCAGTAGCATGTGATAACATCTCTCAATAGGCTAGACAATAAGATACAGTAGCAGAGTTTGAGCCATTCAAACCAATAAGTCTGCCCTGCCATTCAATCATGGCTGATTAGTTTCCCAAACCCATTTTCCCATTTTCTCCCCATAACCCTTGATCCTCAAAAATCTATCTATCTCAGTCTTAAATATACTCAATGACCTGGCTTGCACAGCCTTCTGTGGCAATGAATTCAATAGATTCACCACTCTCTGGCTAAAGAAATTTCTCCTTATCTCCATTCTAAAAGGTTTTCCCTTCACTGTAAGGCTATGCCCTTGGGTTTTAATCTCTCCTACCAATGGAAACATCTTCCCAACATTTACTCGTCCAGGCCATTCAGTATTCTGTATGTTTAAATTAGATCCCCCTAATCCTTCTAAACTCCATCGAGTATAGTCACAGAGTCCTCAAACATTCTTTGTAAGTTAAACTTTTCATTCCTAGGACCATTCTCATGAACCCCCTTTGAACACACTTCAGGGCCAGTACATCCTTGCTGAGATATGGGGCCCAAAGCTGCGCACAATACTCCAGATGTGGTCTGACCAGAGTCAGAGAGCCTCAGCAGTACACCCCTGCTTTGATATTCAAGTCCTCTCAAAATAAATGCCATCATTGCATTTGCCTTCCTAACTACTGACTCAACCTGCAAGTTTACCTTGAGAGAATCCTGGACTAGAAGTCCCAAGTCTCTTTGCTCTTCCCATTTAGAATTTTCTCCCCATTTAGAAATTAGTCCATGCCTCTATTCTTCCTCACACTTTCCCACATTATACTCCATCTGCCACACCTTCGTCCTCTGTCCTAACCTGTCCAAATCCATCTGCAGCCACCCCGCCTCCTCAATGCGACCTGCCCTTCTATCTATCTTTGTACCATCTGAAAACTTAGCCAGAATGCCCTCAGTTCCTTCATCTAGATCATTAATGTATAAATTGAAAAGTCCCAGTGCTCAGACTCGCCGAACACCACTTGTCATCGGCTGCCATCCTGAGAAAGAAAGACCCTTTTATCCCCACTTTCTGCCAGACAGCCAATATCTACCATGAGGACATCCTGCAGATTGCCCTGGAAATGACATGACTGACTTTCAGCAATCATGATCCTTTACATTGGGTACAACTTCAACCAGCACAGAGTTTTTAATTATTCCCACTGATTTCAGTTTTGCTAGGGTTCCTTCATGTCACACTTGGCCTTAATGTCAAGGGCAGTCAATCTCACCTGATCTCTAGAATTTAGCTCTTTTGTCTATGTCTGAACCAATGCTGTACTGAGGTTAGGAGCTGAGTGGCCCTGAGGATCCCAAGCTCGGCATCAGTGAGCAGTTTATTACCAAGCAAGTGCTGCCCTATAGCAAGCTGGCATCACTTTACTGATTATCAAGACTGTTAAGATGGAAATTAGCCTGGCTAAATTTGCCTTCTGTTTATCAGACATGCTTGGACAATTTTCCAATTTGTCAGATAGATGCTAGTGTTGCAGCTGTACTGGAACAGCTTGACTAAGGGCACAGGTAGTTCTGTATATAAGTCTTCAGTACCACTGCTGCAGTATTGTCAGAACCCATAGGCTTTGCACCATCCAGTGCCTCCAGCCATTTCTTGATATCACGTGGAGTGAATCGAATTGGCTGAAAACTGGCATTTGTGATGCTTGGGTCCTCTAGATGGATCAACCACTCAGCACTTCTGGCTGAAGATTGGTCCAATAGCTTAAGTCCTACGTTTACACTGATCTGCCAGGCTCAACCATTATTGGGGACGATGGTATTTATGGAGCCTCCCTCTCCAGTGAGGTTTTTCTTAAAATTGTCCATCACCATTCACGACCAGATTTGGAAGGACTGCAGAGGTCTGATCTATTGATAGTAGAATCACATAGCTCTGTCTAATAGTTGCTGCTTCTGGAGTTTGGCACACAAGAGCTGTTTGTAGCTTCACTAGATTGAGACCTCATTTTTATGTATACCTCGTGTTGCTTTTGGCACACCATCCTGCACTCTTCATTGAACTATGACTGTTCCATTTGCTTGGTGGTAATATGGAGTGGAGATATGCTGAGCAATGAGGTTGTAGATTGCTTTGGAGTACAATTCTGCTGCTGCTGATGGTCCACAGCATCTCATGGATGTCTAGTCTTGAGCTGCTAGATCTGTTCAAAAATTTTATTTTATTTTGCATGATTCTACTGCCATGCAATATGATGGAAGGTAATCTCAATGTAATGACAGGTTTTGTCTCCAAAACATTTGTGTAGTGGTCACATGTACTGAGACTGTCATAGGCAGGTGCTTCTGAGACAGGCATAATACAGTCGATGAGACTGGGTATGTTTTTACTTCATGACCACCTGCAGTCCGAGTCTAGCAGCCATGTCCTTTAGGAAAAGTGAAAAACTGTCAGGGTCAAGTGGTCACCCATGCAGCTTCCATCAGAGCTCAGGAATAGGAACCCTGGCTCGCCTGTGTGTGTGTGTTAACCCAGCGACACTTAAACCACTTGTCATGTGACTAACTCTGGACGGGATTGGTTCATTTAGATGGCCAGATATCAAACCCAAGCTTTCTGAACTTTAATACAAAAGGAGTATATAGATAATCTTTCAAATTAATCCTAAACCCAAACTCAATTTCAACTCTATTCATAATTTAGCTCAGTTTGGTGCCAGGAACAAAACTTTGTAACTTGCAGCACAACTGAAGCAGAGATTTCCTCTCGCTAATAGGGAAATATCCTTCAGAATGTGTTACAACTAAGCTGCAGTTAGCAAAAGTGTCCTCTCGTCTCTGTGCAAGTCACAGTATAGAAAACCACCCTGATTTATCCACATTTCAATAAGATCCATTTGGCTGAGATCATTTTCTCCTTGATGTTTTATCACTTCAGGATTAATATCAGACTATTAGATATCTGGGATAGCTCTCCTGCAACTGGACAAAGTTTGTAACATCACCCAACTTCAGCAGTCTCATCTCATTTACTGATGAAACCTGTCTTCATGTCTTTACTTCTAGACTTGACTATCCCTACACATGTTTGGCTGTCCTCCCACACTATATTGTCCATAAACTTGACGATATTCAAAGTTAGACTGCCAGTGTCATGACTGTCAGCAAGCCCCATTCACTTATAAACTGTGTTCAATGAACGGCATTGACTTGATTTTCAAACTTTAAGTTTCGTCAAACTTTTCCCTGGCCTTATCCCATCCCGTCTCTGTAATCTCAGGGTGCACAGACATCAGAGAAGTTCACGCTCCTCTAAATTCAGTGTTTCTGCAAATTTAATTGCTGCTCCACTGTGACTCAGCCCAAGCTCTGGGATATCATCACTGTGAGCTGACCTCTCCACCTTGCTATCCTCACTTCAGAAAATCATTGACACCTGCCTGCCTGACCAAGCTTTGGGTTTTCTGACCGAATGCTATCGTGCGTGGTTCAGTGTCATATTTTGTGCTATAATGGTACTGCGAAGCACTTTGAGATATATCATGATATTAAAGACATTAATAAATACATGCTGATGTTTGTGGCAATAGTGCTACCAGCAACATTTATTAACCAGCAACATGCTTACCCATGCTCCTTCTGCCAAGACCACCCACCTCCAGGCCTCAATACCTCAAGACATAAAAGCCAAATTCCAAAGCTAAGGTCATAGCAACATACCATTAAATGTTAACTCTCAAGATACTGGCAACAATGGCACGGCTAATATTTATTTGCAGAATTTTAACACAGCAATGAAGAACGAGGGAATGGCAACATATGTGCATGAGATGAGAACCCTAAGACAATTGTCAGCAGCACTCACAGGAGTAGGCAACAGGAGGACACCAAGACAGACAGTCAACATAACTGAAAGGAGTGAATGAGAAATGAAGCCCATGGCAGGCAGAAATAGAGTCAGATTCCCTGCAACTGATTAGAATTGGTTCTGGCCCTACTACAGAAAAAGGAGCTAGATGTTTGATGAGTGTCTGATAAAGGGTTAAAGTCTTTTAGATGCTTAAATTTTAACACAGGAAACAAATTGGTGTTAAAATTAATAAAATATATAAAGGCAACATAAGTAAGACACCAATATAATTAAAACTCGTTAAGGATGGCAGTGCAGGTGATGCATCAAGGATGCAGTATGTAGAAGAACTCCTGAATACCATTGTTAAGCAGAGTAAACACCTCTGCAATCAACTTCTGATAGTTGAGCAGCTTTGGCTCAGAGTTTTTGCACTGAAGGCTGAACTACGTAGAACAACGACAGTTCTGTTGCATACTGAAGGAGTCATAATAGGCACAAAGGCTCAAGGATATGGCATTGATTGAATGAAAACTGGGTTCTTGCATATGAATTATATTCAGAAAAACCGGTGCAAAAGCCAGAATCACAAGTGACTTTAAGCCCTGAATTCCCATCTGGGAAGGGATGATGAAAGGAAGGCTTTAAAAAGACAATGTTTGTTTTTAAAAAGCAACAGTGATATTGGAAGAATAGGAGAAGTGGGATGTACTAAATTCAGGTTTCAGAGAATCCACTTATAAATCCTACAGTAGATTGAATGGCCTCCCTCTGTGCTGTACAGTTCTATATGTATGGAAAACTATGGATGTATTCCTGCATCCGTGCCTTCGGGGATCAAACAAAGAACATTTGTTTCACCCAAACACACACATCTCCAAAAACTGTGGAAAAACCCAGTCAGCACAGAAAGAAAAAAAAAAGAGAAGAAAACCCTAACCAAGGAACAAATTACAAAATTAGAAGCTGATATCAAAAATCTTATGATTTAACAACAATCTTCACTTACAGTGACCATTTTAGGAGCACAAGCCTTACTGACAGTTTTTGCTAATGCAGAAACCTTCTGGATACTCTGACCCGTGAATCTCATCAGCTCCAGTGGAGAAAGGGATAGAAAGTCCTGTTAAAAAAACAAATACGCATTCTCAGGTCTAAGAGATGACAAAGTCTTTAACAAAACCTCATTTCTAAAGTAAACCACCCTGAACACCAAACTAAAGTATGTCGGAAGTCTATGGAAGATGGTCAAAGAGAAAGGCTCAAACTTTAGACAGAGATAGTGCAAGGCTCTTCTGAGGAAGGGTCACTTGGCCTGAAACATTAAATTCGATTTCTCTCCATAGACCTGCTGAGCTTTTCCAGCGATTTCTGTTTTTGTTTCTGATTTACAGCATCTGCAGTTCTTTCGGTTTTTATATAGTGCTGATTGGTTTGAAATGAAGGAAGATTTACATTTATATTGCCTTTTCACAATCTCAGAACATCCCAAACCCTCTGCAGCTACCAAAGTGTATTGAAGTATAGTCAAAACAGGCATTTCCAATAAATGTGCAACCACGCAGCAACAAAAAGCCCTGAGCAGGCTTTAATGAGTTAGTCTTTTTAAATTACTGCATGTGCAGATAAATGATTTTAGAGGATAAAAGGGGAATCATACTTAAAAACATTGGCACACATGCAAAAGAAAATTATAGTGAGTAGTGGCACTATTGTAATGTAGCAAATAGTGCAGAAAACATATTCACAGTGAAGTTCCACAAACAGAAATGTTATTATGGCCAAATAAGTTCCTTTTAAGTGAGGGTGGCTAAGAAATAAATCTTAGCCAAAATACATACTAGGGAAAATCTCTGTAGCTCTATTTCAAATAAAACTACAGGTTGTTTTTTGTCTAAACAGAGAGGCGGTTTCAGCAATTGCACCCACAGGGTGGGGAGTGGCAGCCCAGATTATACACTCAAGTCACTGCAGTGAGACTTGCTGCCACAACCTTCTGCCTAGAGCCAATGAGCAAGAACTGAAATTCTGAGTGTAGCTATGCTGGAAAAAGCCTCAGTCACAGATGCTGACACTGAAAAAGCATCAATAGTCTGTCATTCAAATGTAGAGGAGAGAAAATGGAATATAGGCCTGAACAACATGACAGATGCAGGGTGGAGTCGGGTGAAGAAGAATCTGTAAATTCTGATGACTGTGAAATTGACATACTGCAGTTTAGATAACAGATTCTCAAGGGTTGTACTGATGGGGAAGCATACCGGACTTTCAACAAAATTGGCATCAGAGCGGTTTAGGTCTGGATTCTGCAGGCCTCCAGAACTGGTCTATGCAAAGTGTGGGCAAAGATGGTAAGACTGGACTACTATGTTGTGTAACAATCAACTCTGTTTGCACGCACCAACCCAGGTGGAGAAAGTGAACAGTGCAACACTGATGCAGACAATTCAATTTTGGTTTTGTTCCACAGGAACCAAATTCAGGAGCAGGAGTAGGCCAAGTCCCGCTTCAAGCCTACTCCAGCATTCAATAAGATCACAGCTGATCTAGTTGTGCTCTCAGGTCTACTTGCCTGAGTGCA
>NC_057719.1:84239918-84244130 GCF_004010195.1 Chiloscyllium plagiosum
GATCACATGGGATCCAAGGAGATCTAGCCAATTGGACACAAAATTGACTGAAAGGTAGGAGACAGAGGGTGACGATAAAGAGTTGCTGTCTAGATTGGAGGCCAGTGATATTCCACAGGGATCAGTACTGGGTCCAATGTTTTCACTATTTATACACATGATTTGATTAAGAACATAGGAAGCGTGGTTAGTAAGTTTGTGGATGACACCAGAATTGGTGGTATAGCAAACAGTGAAGAATGTTATCTGACAGTGCAATGGGATCTTGATCAGCTGTGCCAACAGGCCAAGGAATGACAGATGGAGTTTAATTCAGATAAATGCAAGGTGTTGCATTTTGGTAAGACAAACCAGGGTAAGTCTTACACAATTAATGGTCAGGCCCTGGGGAGTGTTGTCAAACAGGGAGACGAGAGATTAGGAAAATAGTTCCTTGAAAGTGATGTTATAGGTGGTCAGAGTGGTGAAGAAGACATTTGACATGCTTGCCTTCATTGGTCAAAGCATTGAGTATAGGAGGCGAGGTATCATGTTAATAGACAATAGGTGCAGGAGTAGGCCATTCTGCCCTTCGAGCCTGCACCACCATTCAATATGATCATGGCTGATCATCCTTAATCAGTATCCTGTTCCTGCCTTATCTCCATAACCCTTGATTCCACTATCCTTGGGAGCTCTATCCAACTCTTTCTTAAATGAATCCAGAGACTGGGCCTCCACTGCCTTCTGGGGCAGAGCATTCCACACAGCCACCACTCTCTGGGTGAAGAAGTTTCTCCTCATCTCTGTCCTAAATGGTCTACCCCGTATTTTTAAGCGGTGTCCTCTGGTTCGGCACTCACCCATCAGCGGAAACATGTTTCCTGCCTCCAGAGTGTCCAATCCTTTAATAATCTTATATGTCTCAATCAGATCCCCTCTCAGTCTTCTAAACTCAAGGGTATACAAGCCCAGTCGCTCCAGTCTTTCAGCATAAGGTAGTCCCGCCATTCCAGGAATTGACCTCGTGAACCTACGCTGCACTCCGTCAATAGCCAGAATGTCTTTCCTCAAATTTGGAGACCAGAACTGCACACAATACTCCAGGTGTGGTCTCACCAGGGCCCTGTACAGCTGTAGAAGCACCTCTTTGCTTCTATACTCAATTCCTCTTGTTATGAAGGCCAGCATGCTATTAGCCTTCTTCACTACCTGCTGTACCTGCATGCTGGCCTTCATAACAAGAGGAATTGAGTATAGACTGGTATACAAGAACACCCAGATCTCTTTGTACTGCCCCTTTACCTAAACTGATTCCATTTAGGTAGTAATCTGCCTTCCTGTTCTTGCCACCAAAGTGGATAACCATACATTTATCCACATTAAACTGCATTTGCCATGCATCTGACCACTCACCTAACCTGTCCAGGTCACCCTGTAATCTCCCAACATCCTCCTCACATTTCACCCTGCCACCCAACTTAGTATCATCAGCAAATTTGTTAATTTTATTACTAATACCATCTTCTATATCATTAATATATATTGTAAAAAGCTGCGGTCCCAGCACTGATCCCTGTGGTACCCCACTGGTCACTGCCTGCCATTCCGAAATGGAGCCGTTTATCACTACTCTTTGTTTCCTGTCAGCCAACTAACTTTCAATCCAAATTAGTACTTTGTGGCTATGCTGGATATTAGTGAGGATCCTTCTGGAGTACTGCATATAGCTCTGGTCACCCCACTTTAGGAAATATATTATTAAATTGAAAAGGGTGCAATAAAGATATTCAGCTCTTCTTTAGAAATTACAGTGTGGAAACAGGCCCTTCAGCCCAAAAAGTCCACACTGGCCCTCCAAAGAGCAACCCACTCAGACCCATTCACCTACAATAACCCCTTCAACTAACACTACGGGCAATTTAGCATGGCCAATTCACCTAACCTACACATTTTTGGACTGTGGGAGGAAACCAGAGCACCCGGAGGAAACCCACGCAGATTTGGGGAGAATGTGCAAACTTCACACAGACAGTTGCCTGAGGCAGGAATTGAACCTGGATCTCTGGCACTGTGAGGCAGCAGTGCTAACCACTGTGCCACCCATGAGCATGCTACCAGGGCTGGAGGGTTTGAGTTATAAGGAGAGGCTGGATAGGCTGGGACTTTTTCTCTGGAGCACAGGAGGTCGAGGGGTGACCTTACACAGGTTTATAAAATTATGAGGAAAAAAGATAAGATGAACAGCAAAGGTCTTTTCCCTAGGGTAGGCGAATTCAAAATTACAGGGCATAGTTTTAAGGTGAGAGGGGAAAGATTTAAAAGGGACCTGAGGGATAACAGAGGGAGATGCATATGTGGCATAAACTGCCAGCAGTAGTAGTAGATGAAGATATAGTTACAACATTTAAAATACATTTGGACAGGAAAATGAATAGGAAAGGTTTAGAGGGACATGGGCCAAATGCAGGCAAATGGAACTAGTTTAGTTTGGAAGCTGGATGGAAGGGTCTGTTATGACTCTCAAGAATTTATATGTTTCAATGAGATCAACTCTTATTCTTCAAGACACCAACAGATAAAGACCTAATCTGTTCCACCGTCTTCATAAACCCTTTAATCCAGGATTGAGACAAGCAAACCTTCTCTGAAACGCTTCTAAACCTAATACATCTTTTTACAACTCAGGTCCCAGTGTTCATTCAAATGTCTGGTCAGGCGCAACTAGCCTCAGCAATTGGATGCAGACGAAATATATAGTCTGCTAGGTTTGCCATTAGTGAGCTCCATTGGAAAAAGGTGTCTGTTGAAAACAGGAACTAACTTCATAATATTATCCTCACACAACAAAAACGGCACATAACTGAAAGGATTCCTATCTGGAGGAGGCCCTCTTGGGTAGGGTATCAGAGGACAGTTTTGTTGGATTGCCTTGAACAGAATGAGAAGGGAACTGGGAAAAGAAACCATTCATCAGAATGAACGATGCTAATGTTCTTCATTACTCTGTGGGGCCATCAGCTAAGTTGCTTAAACATGCAAGTTTGCTGTAATTATATCCAAGCTGGTCGTAGCATCACCTTGGAATGACGAGCCACTGCCTTACCTGACAGTTTATAATCTGGTATTTGCTAAGCCTTTCACACAAATCTGAAGGCAGGCCTGTCCTCTTCAGCTTTTTGTTTGCCATGTTTTGCAATCTAGTTTAGGAAAACGAAACGATATTGAAATAGATTCAAAGTGATTGTACTATGACATCAATGAACAATTCAAATTGCATTGATTGAGCACACACACACACACACACATTTCCCATAGCTTTCATAAGTTAGCCAGTCATGCCAACTGCCTTTGGACGCTTACCACCATGTTAAAAGCATTATAAGAATACAAGTCATTAAATGTTACATTTGATTATTTGTGCCCTCCCATGGACTGGAACAGTCACTGAACACAATATGCAACTGAGATTTGCTTCCTCATCACACACAGGTAAGATGCAGAATTTATGGGCCAAATCTTGCAATTTCTCTGAGTTTGTGAAAACACGACATACTTTAGGTTCAATTCTAATTTATTCCAGATAAAATTATGACAACGAATAAATCAGATGAGAGGACTGACAGGTTCAACATGAATAATGTTCACAGAATTTCATGGCGCAGCAAGAGGTCATATACAATTTATATGCCATTCCACCGAGCTTACACATCAGTTATAAAACGCAAGTACCCTGGAGGGAAAAGCAGCAGAGATGGGAGATAAGTGACTCCTACATCTCCCACTAACCCAGTGGTTGACACTAGACCCTGTCCTTCTCCCTCCACTGGACTCACTGACTGACCCTGTTCACTTTGTTTCCCCATGCCCCACTTCCCCAGATCCAGCGACAGACTCTGCCATCCCTATGTCCCTCTCCCCCATTTGCAGTAATTGACAGGGCCCCTTTGTCCCTCTCCCCAACACCCAGTGGATATCCCAAGGCCACATCTCTACCCACAGACCCCCAGTGACGTACGCTGGCCCATTTCAGCCCACTATCCTTCTCTGTCAAACCCAGTACCTGACCAGTGTCTAACTCTATACCCTTTGTCCTCTCCCCAACACCCAGTGGATATCCCAAGGCCACATCTCTACCCACAGACCCCCAGTGACGTACGCTGGCCCATTTCAGCCCACTATCCTTCTCTGTCAAACCCAGTACCTGACCAGTGTCTAACTCTATATTCACCC
>NC_057719.1:84246657-84304960 GCF_004010195.1 Chiloscyllium plagiosum
TTCACTCCCCCAGACCCAGTGTCTAACTCTGTATTCACTCCCCCTTCTCCCCCAGACCCAGTGTCTAACTCTGTATTCACTCCCCACTCCCCCTTCTCCCCCAGACCCAGTGTCTAACTCTGTATTAACTCCCCCCCCCTCTCTCTCTCACACACACACACACACACTGGGGAATCTACCTCCTCGTTCACCTGTGGGATGGCCCTGCGCTCCTATTGGCCCCGCCCCTCGCCGCGTGTCGGCCAATCCCCGTGAGGGACCTCAGCTGGACGCGCGCGAGCGGGACGAAGCCCGGAAGCCGCTCTGCCATTGTTCCGTGCGCTGAGGGTGTCGGCCAATCCGGGAACGGAAGCACTGCAGCCAATCACAGGAGGTGTTGAGAGGGGGTGGTGACGGGGTGGGGCGACCGTCACTGTATGGCTCAGAGGAGCTGTCCTTTATTTATTGCATTTCCTCTCGTGGTGGTAGAGTCTTCCACCGTCTTTTATTACTTCTTAAAAGGTTCTGTCTTAAATGCGTCCGTTTCACCTGAATATTCGGGCAGTGATATAAATGACAGTTCCAGCTTTTCCAGCAGAGCCCAACTGTCCCCTCCCCCCCTTCAACCAAGTGGGAGCCCCAGGTTTGACAGAACACATGCCAATGGCAAACTATTGTGGATGCTAAACATCTGCAGTAAACACAAAGTGCTGGAAAAGCTCAGCAAGTCTGGCAGCATCTGTGGGAAGGAGACAGTGAACGTTTATGAATCAGCTACAACTCCAGAAGGAGCTCACAGCTGCTCCATGCCACTAAAGAAAAGTGGGATAGGGCTCTTGTGGTGCTGTGAGAGGTGCTCCCTGGGACCCGCTCCAGAGGTGTGCGGTAGCATCTCTGAATTTTTAAAAAAAAACAAACAGAAGTTACTGGAAAAGCTCAGCAGGATATGGCAGCATCTTTGGAGAGAGAAATCAGAGATGACATTTCTGATCTGGTGACCCTTCCTCAGAACTGATGGTAGCCAGGAAAATGTTGGTTTATATGCAGAAGATAGAGTGTGGGGAGGGGGTAAGGAGTAAATAATAGATAGGGGTAGAGCCCAAAAAGAGAGAAGAACAGTTGGATAGACAAAGGAGTAGAAAGGAGAGTGAATAGCTGTGAATGGAGACTGCTAGTGGATTACAATGGGTAGTGTCTAATGGCAGACTATTTGATAACAAGGCCTGGTGTGTGGGTTGGGGGCTCAGACATGGGTGGGTTCAAGCCCTAAAACTATTGAACTCCATATTGAGTCCGGAAGCCTGCAGGGTCCCCAAGTGGAAAATAAGGTGTTGTTATTCCAGCTTGAGCTGAGCTTCACTGGAGCACTGCAGCAAGCTTGAGACAGAAATTTGGTCAGCATCTCTGAATAGGCTGATTAGAAAATATGTCAACAGTGCGGTCAAATCGTTGAGTATATCTACAGAGCTACATAGGCTCTTGATTAGTAAGGGAATCAAGGGTCATGAGAAAAAGGTAGGAGAATGGGATTGGTCAACATATCAGCCATAATCAAATGGTGGAGCAGAGTTCTATCGATGTTGTCAGTACCAGTGTGGATGATGACAACTGGATCTCTCTACTCCCATACAAGTTCTCTCCAGCTCTGAGGAGATGTCCTTAAGTCTGTCACCAGGCAGGCAACACAGCCTTCAGGATTCTCACTGATGCTTAGAGAATAATGTCTATCTCCCTGATTATACTTTTTTAAATTATTCATTTTGTGAGATGTGGTAGTCACTGGCTAGCCAGCGTTTATTGCCTGTCCTTAGTTGCCCTTGAGAAGGTCATAGCTGTCTTCTTGAAGCACTGCAGTCTGCCTGCTGTGGGTTGACCCACAATGCCATTATGGAGGGTATTCCAGGACTTTGACCCAGTGACAGTGAAAGGACAGTGAGATTTTTCCAAGTTAGGATGATGAGTTGCTTCGAAGGGAACTTGCGGGTGGTGCTGTTCCTAGGTATCTGTTGCCTTTGTCCTTCTAGATGGAAGTGGTTGTGGTTTTCGAGGGTGATGTCTGAGCATCTTTGGTGAATTTCTGCATTGCATCAAGTAGATAGTACACACTGCTGCTACTGAGTGTCGGTAGTGGAGGGAGAAGATGCTTGTTGATGCAGTGCCAATCAAGTGGGCTGCTTTGTCCTGGATGGTGTCAAGCTTCTTGAGTGTTGCTGGGGATGCACTCATCCAGACAAGTGAAGAGTATTCCATCACACTCCTGACATGTGCCTTGTAGATGGTGGAAAGGCTTTGGGAAGTCAGGAGGTGAGTTACTCGCTGCAGTATTCCAAGTCTCTGACCTACTCTTGTAGCCACTGCATTTATGTGATGAGTCCAGTTGAGTTTCTGGTCAATGGTAACTCTCAGGATGTTGATAATAGGGGATTCACACTATTGAATGTCAAGAGGCGATGGTTAAATAGTCTCTTATTGGTTATGGTCAGAGCCTGGCATTTATATAGCACAAATGTTATTTGTCACTTGTTTGCCCAAGCTTTGATATTTTCCAGATCTTGTTGCATTTAGACACAGACTGCTTCAGTGTCTGAGGATTCATGGATTGTGCAACATTGTGCAATCATCGGCAAACATCCCCTCTTCTGACCTTATGATGGAGGGAAGATCATTGATGAAGCAGCTGAAGATGTTTGGGCTTTGGACACTACCCTGAGGAATTCCTGCAGAGATGTCCTAGCGATGAGATGACTGACCCTCCAACAACCATGACCATCTTCCTATGTGTCAGGTATGACTCGAACCACTGGAGAGTCTGCCCCCAATATCCATAGATTCCAGTTTTGCTAGGTCTCCTTGATGCAGTACTTGATCGAATGCAGCCGTGATGTCAAGGGCTGTTACTCTCACTTCACCTCTGGAATGCCTTTTGTCCAAGGCTGTTTGAGCCGAATGAGATCAGGAGCTGATTGTCCCTGGGGGAACCCAAAGTGAGCGTTGCTAAGCAGATGTTGCTTGATAGTACTGTTGATTACACCATCCATCTCCTTACTGATGATGAACAGTAGACTGATGGGGCATTAATTAGGCCATGTTGAATTCGTCCTGCTTTTTATATACAGGACATACTCGGGCAATTTTCCACATTGTTGGGTAGATGCCAGTGTTGTAACTGTACTGGAACACCTTGGCTAGGGGAGTGGCAAGTTCTGGAGAACGAGTCTTCGTTACTATTGCCAGAATGTTGTCAAGATTAGAGTAGTGCTGGAAAAGCACAGCAGATCAGGCAGCATCTGAGGAGCAGGAAAATCAACAATTCGGGCCAGAGCCCTTCTGTTGTCAGGGTCTGTAACCTTTGGAGTATCCAGTGCCTCCAACCATTTCTTGATATTACGTGGAGTGAATCGAATTGGCTGAAGACTGGTTTCTGTAATACTGGGGATCACTGAAGAAGGCAGAGATGGATCATCCACTTGACACTTCTGGCTGAAAATTACTGCAAAAGCTTCTGCCTTAACTTTTGCACTGATGTGCTGGGCTCTTCCATCATCGAGGATGGGGATGTTTGTGGAGCCTCCTCCTCCAGTGAGTTATTTATTTTTCATATTTCAATTAGAAGTTTTTATTCTGTTACAAAATTATAAAAATACAAAAAGGAAAATCAATATAACAGTCTTATATTACAAAAATGTTAACAGGAAACTACCTACTACTCTATATGAATGCACCAAAACTATCACAAAATAAAAGAGGAAAAAAATTACAAAACAGTCTCTCCACATTGAGATTCAGAAAGTAACTGTATTTAGCGAATTAGATTAGGTTGACCCAGATTGCACTAGACCAACAAATCCAATTTAGAATAAGTAAAATTAGATAAAATAATCTTAAATTAGCTTAACTCAAATTAACTTAAAATTAAACTAGACTAAATTCAATTCAATTCAATTCAACGCCACCCTCATCCATGGGAACATCAGTTGTAAAGCCCCGGACCACCAAATCTGGCCCCATGGCTATCTAAAGCCCCGAGTCAGTATTGCCGACAGGTCCATATTGAAGTAATTGAGAAAGGGCCGCCACGTCTTAGAGTGTGGTTCTGTTTTCTGGCGCACCACATTTGTGAGCTAACCTTGGGGAATGTGCTTCATCACCAATCTACACCACCCCATGAGACCTGGGGTTTTTTCTGAGATCCAATTCATTAGAATGTTCTGAAAATGAAGGGCTCATGCCCGAAACGTCGATTCTCCTGCTCCTTGGATGCTGCCTGACCTGCTGTGCTTTTCCAGCAACACATTTTTCAGCTCTGATCTCCAGCATCTGCAGTCCTCACTTTCTCCATTAGAACGTTCTTCCTTGCACAGTGTGTGAGAATGTTAAATAGTCTCTTCCCGTGCTCATCCAATGAGGAGAAATTCGGCAATCCCAAAAGAAGGGATACCGGATCCACCTTAATCTTGATTCCCAGAATCCCCTCCAACTCACTAACTCTGGCTCCCCAATATTCACGGATCCTGTAACATGACCATAAACAATGCGTAAGGGTGTCTGTTCTAATTTTACATTTAGGACATCCTGGAGACACTCCTTTCTTGAACTTTGCCAACCGTTCTGGAGCCGTAAGGGCCCTGTGAAGAATCTTCGACTGCATAGCTTGCACTTTATTGCATATTGAAATTTTCTTCACATTCTCCCATATGTCCTCCCATGTCTCAAACAAAATTTCTTTTCCTAGTTCCTGACTCCAGACTTCATAGAGTCTTTCCATATCTTCCAGGGCACCCCCTCTCTGTAAATGGTATAGAGTACTGACTGAGAGAGTGCCCACACACCGGAGCACACTTCTCTCTTAATCAAATGTATAGGGCTGAGCCAAGAGTGTGGTCTTTCTCTGTATGTCGTCCCGAATCTGGAAATAACGGAAGAGGTCCTAACTAGGTAGCCCATATTTGTGATTTAATTGGTCAAAAGACATCAGGACCTCCCCCTCAAATAAATCTCCCCAACAGGAAACTCCCTTGACCTCCCATGCCTTAAAGCCAAAGTCCATTGACCCCGGCTTAAATCCTGGGGCTCAACCAAAGAGGTGAATGGTAAGGTCTTATGTGAATTTCCCTCACCCTGTTGCATTATTCTCCACTCTTTGACCATGTTTAAGATAATCGAGCTTTTACAATGCTCAGCCACGGGTTTCATCCTCTCCATAAACAATAAATTAACGAGGGGACACCTTACATGAGAAGCCTCGATGTCAATCCATATCGACCCCTGATCATGAAGGCCCCAAGCCAGCCATTTAACCTCCGCAATACCTGTCTGGGCAGCAGCAGCAGGAGCATTCTCATAGGATGTGGTAGCTGAGGAAGAACGTTAATTTTAATCGAAGCTATTTGGCCTAACCAAAGTATTGGTAACCCCTCCCAACACTGCAGATTCTGTCTTATCCTATCAAGCAATTGCATAAAGTTAGCTCTGTACAGCTAATAAAAATACCCAGATAAAGAAAATCTTTTTGCGACCATTGAAAGGGAAACAGTGTTCCATTTTCCAGGTCATGCACTCCCACCAAGCCCCCCACGGGCATAGCTTCCGACTTTGTAAAGTTTATTCTATATCCCGAGAAACTGCCGAATAGTTTAATTTTTTTTGTATTAATCAGGGTATAAACTTTTCTGGATTAGCCATAAGTAGGAGAACATCATCGGCGTAATTTTGTGTTCTCCCATTCCTAACTTTGGAGCCACTATCTCAGGGTCCTTCTGAATGGCCTCTGTCAACAGTTCAATTACTAAGGCAAATAATAGTGGCGAGAGAGGGCACCCTTGTTGGCTGCTTTTCCCAATGCTAAAATGATGCGACTTAATGCCAGTCGTAAGAATTGCTGCATTGGGATCACGAGATAGAACAGCCACCCACTTCGTGAAAGCCACCTCCCCCCAGCACTAAAGTGTTCCAGGTCACCAAAAAGATACGGCCAATCTACCCGATCAAATGCCTTTTCCGAGTCCAAGGAGACCACCAAACCTGGAATCAACCTCTGCTGGCATACCTGCACTATATTCAGCACCCTCCTAATGTTATTGGAAGAGCTATGGCCCTGAATGAAGCCCTTGTGGTTTTCCTTTATAATAGTGGGCAGTCCCTTTTCCAATCTCAAGGCCAGCATCTTTGACATGATTTTAAAATTTGCATTCAGCAACAAGATTGTTCTATATGAGGCACAGTCCTCAGGGTCTTTTCCTTTCTTTCAAATTAGGGAGATATTAGCCTCCCTAAGAGAGGGTGGAAGGCAGTCCTGGTTATATGAATGGAGGCTAATTCTTCAGATTGGCTCAGCCAACATGTTTATGAACTCCTTGTAGAACTCACTCGGAAACATGTCTGGGCCAGGTGCTTTGCCACTTTGGAGCTGTCTTACCACCTCTTGCACCTCCTGTGTTGTTCTAGGGGCGCATTTAAAAGGGAGGCTTTTATGTCAGGAAGGTCCAAGTTCTCAAAAAAGGATTCCGTTCTTGCCACCCCATCCTCACAGCCCTCCGATTGGTATAACTCAGCATAAAATTTCCGAGATACGACATCAATCTTTTTCAACTCCTGAGTAATAGCACCAGTTTTCTCTCTAATGGACACAATGTACTGCGGAGCATTTTTCTTCCTAGCCATATCTACCTGGTTATCCCCGTATTCAAATAACCTTTGCTTTGCAAAGGAGAGCATCTCTCTTCGCCGCCTGCATAAGCACTGAATTCAGAGCAGCCCAGAGACCTGTGAGCCTCTGCAGCTTGACCAATGGTCTGTCATAATATAGGAGAAAGTGAGGACTGCAGATGCTGGAGATCAGAGCTGAAAAATGTGTTGCTGGAAAAGCACAGCAGGTCAGGCAGCATCCATGGAGCAGGAGAATCGACGTTTCGGGCATGAGCTCTTCTTCAGGAATGAGGAGGGTGTGCCAAGCAGGCTAAGATAAAAGGTAGGGACGAGGGACTTGGGAGAGGGGCATTGGGAACGCGATAGGTGGAAGGAGGTTAAGGTGAGGGTGATAGGCCGGAGAGGTGGTGGGGCGGAGAGGTCAGAAAAAAGATTGCAGGTCAGGAAGGCGGTGCTGAGTCCAAGGGTTGGGACTGAGATAAGGTGGGGGGAGGGGAAATGAGGAAGCTGGAGAAATCTGCCTTCATCCCTTGTGGTTGGAGGGTTCCTAGGCGGAAGATGAGGCGCTCTTCTTCCAGGCGTTGTGTTTGGAAACAGACCCCACCACCAAGGATATATTTCCCTCCCCTCCCCTCCCCTATCAGCGTTCCGGAATGACCACTCCCTCATCAGGTCCACACCCCCCACCAACCCAACCTCCACTCCCGGCACCTTCCCCTGCAACCGCAAGAAATGCAAAACTTGCACCCACACCTCCCCCCTCACTTCCCTCCAAGGCCCCAAGGGATCCTTCCATATCCGTCATAAATTCACCTGCACCTCCACACACATCATTTACTGCATCTGCTGCACCCGATGTGGCCTCTTCTACACTGGGGAGACAGGCCGCCTACTTGTGGAACGTTTCAGAGAACACCTCTGGGACACCTGGACCAACCAACCCAACCGCCCCGTGGCTGAACACTTTAACTCCCCCTCCCACTCCGCCAAGGACATGCAGGTCCTTGGCCTCCTCCATCGCCAGGAGAAAGTGAGGACTGCAGATGCTGGAGATCAGAGCTGAAAATGTGTTGCTGGAAAAGCGCAGCAGGTCAGACAGCATCCAAGGAGCAGGAGAATTGACGTTTCGGGCATAAGCCCTTCTTCAGGAATCCTCCTGAAGGATTCTCGTTGATTCTCTTGCTCCTTGGATGCTGCCTGACCTGCTACGCTTTTCCAGCAACACATTTTCAGCTCCTCCATCGCCAGACCATGGCAACACAGCGCCTGGAGGAAGAGCGCCTCATCTTCCGCCTAGGAACCCTCCAACCACAAGAGATGAATGCAGATTTCTCCAGTTTTCTCATTTCATCTCTCCCCACCTTATCTCAGTCCCAACCGTCGGACTCAGCACTGCCTTCTTGACCTGCAATCTTCTTCCCGACCTCTCCGCGCCCACCCCCTTTCCGGCCTGTCACCCTCACCTTAACCTCCTTCCACCTATCGCGTTCCCAATGCCCCTCCCCCAAGTCCCTCGTCCCTACCTTTTATCTTAGCCTGCTTGGCACACCTTCCTCATTCCTGAAGAAGGGTTTATGCCCGAAACATCGATTCTCCTGCTCCTTGGATGCTGCCTGACCTGCTGCGCTTTTCCAGCAACACATTTTTCAGCTCTGTCATAATATGCCAACTCGGCTGCTTTTAGCCAGGCCTTGAGCATCCATTGCTGCTCCCCTCTCAGCCTTTTCCTGGTTGCTAAACATGAGATAATCAAACCTCTTAAGTATGCCTCGGCGGTCTCCCAAAGCACCGACGGATTACTAGCCGGACCCGAATTGATGTCCCAGAAGGCCCCGAGCTCCCTTTTGAGGTATTCTATAAATTTACTTCCCTTCAAAAGAAATGGGTCCATGCACCAGTGTTGCATGTCTATGCCATTATCCTTAATCTTGACATCCAAGTACACTGCCACATAGCTATGTTCCCAATCCTGCAAGACAACGCCAAATCCAAACAGAGCAGTGGAAAAAAAGAACATATCAATTCTCGTGTGGCATTTGTGCGGTTTGGAGTCAAAGGTAAAATCCCCAGGATAGAGACATCTCCACACATCCAACAGGCCCAACTCCCGCACGTCTGCTAGCTGTTTAGATTGCAGGAAGATACTCAAGAGACCCCTTGGTGTCCTGTCTCCCTCGGAGTCCATGAGACAGTTAAAATCTACTCCTATGAGTGTACGGCGTGCTCCAAAAGCCATTAATTTAGAAATTGTCGTATGTGGGTGACTGGATGCGCAAGGATCCAGGATTAATTTAGAATTTAAGAGGGTGCGCCAGGGGACAATAGACATTCAGGATGCCATACTCTTCCCCGTGCATTCAGGCCTAGAGAATGATGAACTATCCAGATTCATCCTTGATTTGTTCTACTACCTGGAATGGGAGGTTCCTTTGGCCACATCTTTACTTTTGGAATTGAAACAAGAGAAGACACGACCAAATCCTCCATGCTGCGACTTCACTTGTTCCCTGTCAGTTAAGTGTGTTTCCTGCAGCACAGCAAAGTCAACCCTTTCCTTTCTAAGATTTGAGAGTACTTTCTTTCTTTTAATCGGAAAGTAGCTCCCTTTTATATTCCAGGTGCACCATTTAATTGAACCACTAGCCATGACTGCCCACAGCAGCCCACGGTCCCCCGAGAGGAAGAAGCTTACTCATGGTGCACCGAGTGGAAAAAACCCCAGAATTTATAAGATATAAAAACTATCCCTACTAATATTACGAGAACTAAAAATCTAACCACTACACTTAACTCAGCCAAACAAGCAATCCACTGTAGATTTCCCCCATCGCCCATAGGGCGCATTCGTCCCAAACCTTACAACTATTCTGGTTCCTTCCAGCTAAGGCCATGCCCCAGATACCAAGACAAAGAAAACATTGTTTATACACATGGGAGTTAACAGTGAGTGCCCACTCTGTCCCCTTCATACATCAACCCTATTCATCTTCCATTAAAACAAAACACCCCTCACCATTGTCCATTATTGTCTTTGTTTTTTTCTCCCCGACCCGGATTACTTATTTCAAGAATCTATGAAGTTCCTTGTTTTTTCTGCTGAGTCGAAATTATAAACAGATTAAAGCCAGGTACCTCAAAGAATATTGGGTATTCAATTCTCTCAATTTCTTCTTGACCTCATCAAAAGATTTCCTCTTCTTGATTATGGCTCCAGAAAAGTCGTGAAAAAAAGTAATTTTCGACCCTTTGTACACCAGCGCCTGTGAATGTCTTTCCAGTCTTCTGGAGGCTTCCATTATCAGCTGCTACTCTTTATAGTCCTGGACCAGGCAGGGGCACTGATCCGATCTGGACCTGTGCATAGTGATCCGGTGGGCTCATTCCACACACTCCCAGCCAGACTTGACCTCCAACCCCAGGAGCTGCAGAAGCCACTGTTCCAGGAAGATAACCAAGGTCTCACCTTCTTCATGCTCTGGGAGCCTGACACTTCATAGGTGTTTCATCCGACCTCGATTTTTGAGGTCGTTGACCTGATCCAACAGGGTCCGAACCTGGTATTCCAGTGTTCGGATCCATCCCTCCGAATTCTCCGCAGCAGACTCTTGACGTCATGGTCCTTTGTTCGACCGCCTTGATGCGTTGAACCAACACTTGGATCTCCCGCTTTTAGCATGGCAGAGATCACTTCCAACATTGAGTCGATTCTTTCTCAGAGTTGAACAAACTCCGAGATTAGATTCTGTTGGTCCAAAAGGTTTAAAGGTCCCACCGTGGGAGTCTGGGCACGGCCGTGGGTGCCTCCCGCGCTGTATGAGTGTCCTGCTGACTGCAATCCTTTGGCTCCCTTTCCTTTATTAGACTTAATATTCCAAATCTAAAAGGTTCTAGGTACTTCTTATGTTATTTTAACAGGCATCTCTTGTGAATGACTAGTGGGGGAGGTGGTGGTGAAAACCCACCTTACTTGGGTTTTGATGCGGAGCCCCAGCACAGCAGACCTAACAGATCGCCACCATCTTAGATCCCGCAGTGAGTTGTTTAATCGTCCACCATCATTCACAACTGGATGTGGCAGGACTGCAGAGCTTAGATCTGATCCATAGGTTGTGGGATTGCTTATTTCTCCCTATCACTTGCTGCTAATGCTGTTTGACATACAAGTAGTCCTGTTTTGTGGTCTCACCTCCAGGTATGCCTGATGATGTGCCTGGCATGTCCTCCTGCACTGTCCATTGTACCAGGGTCGATGCCCTGGCTTGATGGTAATGGTTAAGTAGGAAAATGCGGGCATGTAAGGTTACAGATTGTGCTGGAGTATACTTCTGCTGCCGTTGATGGTCCACAGTACCACTTGCCTGCTTGGCACACCCTCCTCATTCCTGAAGAAGGGCTTATGTCCGTAACGTCGATTCTCCTGCTCCTTGGATGCTGCCTGACCTGCTGCGCTTTTCCAGCAACACATTTTTCAGCTCTGATCTCCAGCATCTGCAGTCCTC
Source organism: Chiloscyllium plagiosum (assembly GCF_004010195.1). NCBI lineage: Eukaryota > Metazoa > Chordata > Chondrichthyes > Orectolobiformes > Hemiscylliidae > Chiloscyllium > Chiloscyllium plagiosum. The sequence continues at coordinate 84,257,781 of NC_057719.1, forward strand.
ACTTTCTCCTAGCACCTTATGGATGCCCAATTTTGAGTGGTTCGATCTACCACACAACACGATGGAGGGTATTCTGAATACGAAGGTGGGATATCATCTCCACGAGGACTATGCAATGGTCATGGACAGATATATTCCTGCAGCTGGCAGATTGGTAAGGATGAGTTCAAATATGTTTTACCCTCTTCTTGGTTCCCTCATCCTTAAGACCCAACCTGCTCAATCAGTAGTTCCACTGCCAAGCCACTCTTGATGATGGAAATTCATATCCCCTTCCCAGAGTTCATTTTGTGCCCTTGCCCCATCCTTAGTGCTTCCTCTAATGATTTTGTACCAAAGTGCCATGGTTAGTTCATTCATCCTCCCTAAAGTCTCCAATCTTGCCTGCACAGCTTGCAAGAACTTTACAACTGTTCGACAATTGTAGGAGCTGAGGATCCTCAGCTTCAATCCGCAGTTCCTTATACCTGCCTCACCTGCAATCGTACCCTATTGCCACAATCACAAACCAATTTCAAATGATCTAGTCTGATGAGTGTGACCACTCTCCCCACTCCGATATGGCCTGTAGCTTGGATTCTATCTCAACTCAGATCCGAAGTTCCTCAAGTTGCAAACGCTTACTACTGATGTGTTTGTGCTGGATTTCCATAAGACCGTAGGAGCAGAAATTAGGCCATTTAGCCCATCACGTCTGCTCTGCCATTTGATCATGGCTATAGGTTTTTTAAGCCCAATTTCCCACTTTCTCCCCATAACCTTTGATTTCCTTAGCAATTAAGAAATTATCTATCTCTGTCATAAAATATATTCAATGGCCTGGTGTCCACAGCCCTCTGTAGCAATGAATTCCACAGATTCACCACTCTCTGGCTAAAGACGTTTCTCCTTATCTTCGTTCTAAAGGGTCTTCCCTTTACTCTCAGGCTGTGAGCTCGGGTCCTTGTCTCTCCTGCCAATGAATACATCTTACTAATGTCCACTCTGCCCAGACCGTACAGTATTCTGTAAGTTTCAGTGAGAACCCCGGTCATCCTTCTAAACTCCTAGTATAATCCCAGAGTCCTCAAACATACCTGATTTGTTAAGCTTTTCATTCTTGAGATCATTCTTGTGAACCTCATCTGGACCCCCTCCAGGGCCAGTACATCCTTCAATAGTTATGGGGCCCAAATTTGCTCATAATACTGGTCTGACCAAAGCCTTATAAAGCCTCAGAAGTACATCCCTGCTTTTATATTGTATCCTCTTGAGGTGAATGACAATATTTGTATTTGCCTTCCTAATTAACGACTCAATCTGCATGTTTACCTTAAAAGCATCCTGGACTAGGACTCCCAAATCCCATTGTACTCCAGATTTCTAAATTTTGTCCATATTTTAAAAATAGTCCCTGCCTCTATTCTTCCCACCAAAATGCATGATCTCACACTTTCCCACATTGTATTTCATCTACCACTTTTTAGCCAACTCTCCTCACCTGTTTAAATCTTTCTGCAGCCTCCCTGCCTCCTCAATACTACCTCCCCCTCCACCTATGTTTGTATCATCTGCAAATTTAGCCAGAATGCCCTCAATTCCTTCAACCAGATCATTAATGTATAAAGTGAAAAGTTGTGATTCCCAACATTGACCCTTGTGGAATACCACTCGTCACCGGCTTCCATCCTAAGAAGGACCCTTTTATCCCCACTCTCTGCCTTTTTGCCAGACAGCCAATCTTCAATCCATGCTAGTAAGTTGCCTCTGACACTATGGGCCTTTATCTTACTCAGCAGCCTTCTGTGTGGAACCTTAACAGATAGGTCCAGATAGAGAACATCCATTGGCTCTCCTTGGTCTAACCTACTAGTTACCTCCTCAAAGAACTCTAACAGATTTGTAAAGCATGACCTCCCCCGATGAAACCCCGATGCTGACTTTGCCCTATCTTGCTGTGCACTTGCAAGTATTCAGAAATCTCATCCTTCAGAATGGACTCCAAAATCTTACCAATGGCAGGTCAGGCTAATCGGCCTGTAATTTCCCGTCTTTTGCCTTCCTCCCTTCTGAAACAATTTTCCAGTCCTCTGGGACCCGCCCTGACTTCATTGATACCAGGAAGATCACTACTAAAGACTCCTCTATTCCTTTTCAGCTATCTCCTTTAGAGCTCCAGACTAGCCCATCTGATCCAGGTGGTATGTCCACGTTCAGACCTTTCAGTTTTTCTTGCACCTTCTCCTGGGTGATAACCACCATAGTCATTTCTGGCCTCCAACTCTCTTGAATTTTTAGAATATTAGTCGTGTCTTCCACCATGAAGACTGATGCAAAGTACTCATTCAATTCCTCAGCCATTTCTTTGTTCCCCTTTACCATTTCTCCAGCATCATTTTCCACTGTCCAATATCCACTTTTACCTCTCTTTTGCCATTTATATTGTTATGAAGTTGAAAGCACGTACTGTACCTTTAAGAGAGAGTGAATACTGTTCTGTAGTGAAAGCTTATAAACACCTGTCATATAATTAACTAGCAGTCCCAGAGTGTACTGGAAATTTTTTTAAAAATGTAATATTTGGCTGTGAAGTAGATGCCTGAGTTGTATTTTGGTTAAATACAAATTGTTTTGACAACAATTTGTATTTAACCAATCACTTTAAATTATGCCACAGGATACTAAAACTCAATCGAGTTTGAATTTATTGTTTTTGCCATCATTGAACAAATGACACGATCCGATGTTGGGGGCATAAAACAAAGGCATTTTGAAAGTAACTGAGTAACTGCCATCGACAGTGTAACTGCCATCAAGAGAAACAGTCCCAAAAGATTGGAATACTCTCTATGAAAGGTATGCTTTCATACAAGACATCTTCACAGTAAAAAGAAAGAAGACAACCCAGGGAGATCTTCAGTCGGAAGAAGACAGACACTGCAGACCTCAGCCGCTGTATGGTTTTGAAATTAAGTTGATGTAATTTTAGTAAGGGTTTTATTGGAACAGTATATTGTTATAGAGTTGGAGGCAGGTAATAAGCAGTTAAGAGAAAGGGAGGCTTAGAGTTGTGAATAGTTGCTTAATATTCACTTTTGGAGTTAAAGAATAAATTGAGATTATTTTCTTTAAATAGTGGAATTTGCGAGTTCTCTGTCCCCCATATATTTTAACAGATTACAAGGTGAGGTGAGCTTTTCTGGGTGTTTGGTTTAATTAACAGAGGAGTTCACTGCCATGTCCTAACAATATACCTAAAGAAACTCTTGCAATCTTCTCTAATATTACTAGCTAGTTTCCTTATTTCTTTCTTCATTGTCCTCTGTTGGTCTTCGAAGGCTTCCCAGTCCTCTGACTTCCAAATGCCCTTCATCACATTATCTATTTTGCTTTTATACTGCCCGTGACTTCCCTGGTGAGCCATGGTTGGCTCATCTCACTTTGATATGCTTCTTTTTCTACTGGATGAATTTTTGCTGCATCTGCTGAATTACTCCCTGAAACTCCTGCCATTGATGTTCTATTGTCTTTCCGGCTTGGTTCCTCTCCCAGTCAGTTTTGGTCAGCTCCTCCCTCATGCCTCTGTACTTGTCTTTATTCAACTGCAATACAGTTACATTTGATTCCACGTCCTCCCTCTCAAATTGCAGAATAAATTCTATCATATTGTGGTCACTGCCTCCTAAGTGTTCCTTCACCTTAAGCACCCTTATCAAGTCTACCTCATTGTCCAATAGTAAATCCAGTATTGCCTGTTCCCTAGAGAGCTCCACCACAAGCTGCTCCAAAAAGCCATCTAGTAGACATTTCACAAATTCCTTTTCTTGCATTCCACTACAAACTTGATTTACCCAGTCCACCTGCATATTGAAATCCCCCATGGTCACTGTAAACTTGCCTTTCTTACAAGCCTTTTCTATCTCTTGGTATATCTTTTTCTCCAATCCTGACTACTGTTTGGAAGCCTGTAGATAACTCCCATTTCTTTTTAGCTTTGCGGTTCCTCAACTCTACCCACACCATGTGACCCTATTTCATTTATTGCTATTGATTTAATTTCATATTTTTAATAACAAGCAACTCCACCCCTTCTGCCCACCTGTCTGTCTTTTTGATGGGACATATATCTTTGGATAATTAGTTCCCAATCCAATTCCCCTTGTAGCCACGTCTCCGTGATGCCCACCACATTATACCTGCCAATTTTGATCTGCGCCACCAGCTCATTTACCTTATTCCTTATACTGCACGCATTCAGATACCAAATACTTCAGTCCTGTATTGACCATCCCTCTTCTCATTGTTATTCGTTTATCCAGTATATTTTAAGTTTGACTCCTTACCTTTTCCAAACATTGTGTCCCATTTTGTGTGCTGGACACTTTAATGACCTTTCCTGAGTTCTCCTTTCTTTTCATGCTTTTCATATTGTTCAATGCAGAATCCACTCCCATAGGTGCTAACTTGAAGTTTTGCTTCCTATTGGTTATTATACTTCTTGGAGTTTTATCATTCCTGCCCCCCCGACTTCCTAATTTAAAGTCCTGTTGACCACTCTATCCACCCTTTTTGCTAGAATACTGTTTTGCTAGAACATTGAACATTATTTCAATGGAAGAGTCCTAACAGGTAAAGCAGATGAGCTTAGGGCTTGATTAGGAACATGGGATTGGGATATCATAGCAATTACAGAGATGTGACTCAGGGATGGACATGACTGGCAGCTTAATGTCCCAGGGTTAGATGCTATAGGAAGGGAAGGGGCAGGAGGAGGGACAAAAGCATTTTTGATAGGGATAACATTATGGCTGTAGTTAGGGAGGATATTCCTGAGAGTATGTCCAGAGAAGTTGTTGGTGTAGAACTGAGAAATAAGAAAGTGATGATCACCTTAATGGGATTGTACGATAAACTCCCTAATAGTCAGTGGGAAATTGAGAAGAAAATTTATAAGGAGCTCTCAGTTATTTGTAAGAATAATAGGGTGTAACTTTCTAAACATAGACTGGGACTGCCAAAGTGTTAAAGGCTTGGATGGAGAGGAATTTGTTAAGAAAATTTTCTGGTTCAGTATGTGGATGTACCTACTAGAGAAGGTGCAAAATGTGACCTGCTCTTGGGAAATAAGGCAGGGCAGGTGACTGAGGTGTCAGTGGGGGAGCACTTTGGGGCCAGTGATCACAATTCTATTAGTTTTAAAATAGTGATGGAAAAGGATAGATCGGATCTAAAAAACTGGAAGAAGGCCAATTTTGACAGTATTAGATGCGGTAGATGTCCGCAGGTAAAGGGACGGCTGGAAAATGGGGAGCCTTCAAAAATGATTAACGAGAGTCTGGAGATAGTATGTTCCTGTTAGGGTGAAGGGCACGCTGGTAGGTGTAGGGAATGCTGGATGACTAAAGAAATTGAGGTTTTCGTCAAGAAAAAGAAGGAAGCAAATGCCAGGTATCGAGTGAATCCTTAGGAAAGTATAAAGGCAGTAGGAGTACACTTAAGAGAAGAATCAGGAGGGCTAAAAGAGGATGTGAGATAGCTTTGGCAAGTAGGGTTAAGGAGAATACAAAGGGATTTTATAAATACATTAAGGACAAAAGGGTAACTAAGCAGAAAATAGGGCCCATTAAAGATCAACAAGGCCACCGATGTGTGGAACTGCAGGAAATGGGGGAACTGCTAAACATGTTTTTTGCATCAGTGTTTACTGTGGAGAAGGATATTGTTATGACACGGGGGGTAAACCTTTCTGCTAATTTAACCAGACACACAGAAAAGCTCACCTTGTCTCGTAATCTGTTAAAGTATCAGTAACAAAGAACTACCAAATCCCACTATTTAAAGAAAAAAATAACAGTTTATTCTTTAACTTCAAGTTTCAAAAAGTAAACAACAACTATCTCCGCTGTAAATCTCCTTTGATCAATTTATCTATCTCCCACTTTACAACAATATAGTGATCCGAAAAGAAAAACCCCAATTAAGTTTTACAAAACTTCAAATTTCAAAACCAGTCAGCTGTGTTGATTCTGCAGTATCTTTCTGTATTCGGTCTTCTACTTCACAAATTTCATATGAAAAGGTACCTTTTAGAGAGCAATTCTGCGGGCGCAGTCTGTTGGTGCTCTTTGCCGCTCTGGCTAACTGTTCAAAACACCCAATTTGTATACCCCAAAACATTGGATCGTCTCATTGGTTTGATGTCATCAAAGCATAAAAATTCAAATGCAATTGGATTTTGGTATCTTGGGGCATAATTTAAGCTGATTGGCCGAATTCGAATTTGTTGTGTACCATTGCAACTCGGCATCAGCTATTTGTTTCACAGCCAGATGTTACATTTTTAAATTGTTCAGCACACCATGTGCTTGCAATCAGTCCTTGCCAGCTTCCACTGTCTCTTAAAGGTACAATATACACCTACACCTTCATAACACCTCCCCTCTTAAGAAAAAAAACCATCATACTGAAAAAATGGCTTCATTTTTTCTATTCCTAACCACATTACCATGACATATATATGACTTTAATCTAAGTTCATATTAACTTCTTCCCAAATATATTTATAAAACATTGAATAGATACTAATCTCATCTATACTTTATCAGTTAAATCTGCAATAGCGCATCTGCTATTACATTCTGATGACCTGCAAGATGATTAATTTGTAAACTAAAAATGTTTAACATAAGATTCCAAAAAAAGTCTTATATTCTTGTCTTTAAAGTGTTCTGAGAATGTAAGAGGACTATGATCTGTGCACACAACCATCTCTGACACATTGTTCGTGGTATAAACATTAAAATATTGTAAGGCCAAAAACAAACTCAGTAGTTCTTTTTCGATGCTTTTCTCTGGTGGGTGTAGAATTTCTTTAAAAAGTAAGCAACTGGCAGTTTAACTCCATCATCATTGTTACAACACAAGATAACCCCCCCGCCACCCCCAGCTAATTTAAACCAGCAACACAGAAAAGATTGACCCTGTGCGGTAATCTGTGAAAACTCAAGAGGCAAAGAACTATCACAAAAGTCACTATTTTAAAATAAAAGTTAACAACTTTATTTTTTTAAATCTAACAGAGAATAATTAACTAACAATTATTTACAACTCCTTTCTCTAATCTATCTTTTACTATAGAATCCGCTGAGTCCTAAGAATCGAAGCACCTCTTTCTTCGAGGTTGGTCATGGAAATTCCTCGATGACCTTCATCTTTGTGTTCCATGGGATCAACCTTCATAACCGATGTAATGTTCCAAGAACGTCACCTCTGCTTTTGTGAATTCAGTTTTGTTTAAGTTTATCACCAGTTTTGCTTCACGTAGTTGTTCAAAGAGCTCTGCCAACTGTACCATGTGATCTTTCCACGACTTACTAAAGATCACTACATCATCTAAATACACTGCACAGTTTGTTAACCCAGCCACAACTCTGTTCATGAGCCTTTGGAATGTGGCGGGTGCGGTCTTCATTCCAAAGGGCATAACTTTAAATTGATAGAACCCATTTGGGATTACAGATGCAGACATTTCTTTTGCCATCTCTGATAAATGTCCCTGCCAGTAACCATGCAGTAAGTCCAACTTGGTGATGTAACTGGCTTGTCCGACTTTGCCGATACAGTCATCCAAAGTAGGAATTGGAGAGGAGTCCAATTTTGTAACAGCATTGACCTTCCAATAATCCATGCAGAATTGTTAAGTCCTGCCCATTTTCAGAACTAAGATGATCAGTGAACTCCACTCGCGCTGGTTTGGTTCGATGATATCCTCGTTGAGAATGGCCTCCACCTCTATCTGAACCTGTCTAGCTTTGAAACAATTAAGCCAATAGGGGTGTTGTTTTATCGGAACAGTATTCCCTACGTCTACTTCATGTACATTAGCATTAATCCTCCCCATCTGATTCTTACATATGTCCATATACTGCAGAAACAAATCTTTCAACTGCGTTCTCTGCTCATGAGACAGATAGTTTAGTAACCTGTCCCACTCCTCAAGACTTCTCCATTTTTAATCTATTTTGAGGCACATCAGAATCCACATCATCTGGATTTAATTCCTCACTCTGCGGGGCAGTAACTAACACCTATTTCACTAGTTCTTTCTCTCTAATATAATACGGTTACAATATGTTCGCATGACATACCTGATACTATTTTTCTCATGCCCGAAATGTCGATTCTCCTGCTCCTTGGATGCTGCCTGACCTGCTGCGCTTTTCCAGCAACACATTTTCAGATCTTTACTAGATAGTTCACCTGACTCAACTTTTTCTCAATTTGATAGGGACCACTAAACCTAGCTTTGAAGGGATCTCCTATCACTGGTAACAGTACAAACATGTCATTCCCTCAGGAAAACGTCTGAATGTAAGTGCTTTCATCAGCCGCCTGCATCATTCTATACTGTGCCCTCTTTAGGTACTGTTGAGCTAACTCACCTATTCAATTTAATCTCTCCCTCACCTCCTATACATAATCTAAGTGTGAGATCTCTGACTTTGGTCCTATCAATTTTTCTTTAATTCCAAAGGGCCTCTCACTTCATGCCCGAATATTAACGTGAAGGGAGTGAACTAAGTAGATCCATTTGGGGCATCTCTAAGGCAAATAATATGGGATACCTTTATCCCAATCATTCAGGTAATCCTGACAGTATTCTGTCAACATGGTCTTCAAGATCTGATATCACCTTTCTAAAGCTCCCTGGAATTCAGGATGATATGCATTGGCTTTAAAGAGCTGTATACCTAAGCTATCCATAACCACCTTAAGGACTGGTTAGGTCCTGTACCTCTCAAAATTATAACTTCTTGTCCTTCTCCCCTTGTTCTTTCTGAGTAAACTTTACCCACAGAAGTGAATTATTTGTGGAGATCAGGTACTAACTCCATACCCAGACCCTGTCTAGGCTGTGCACTCTCCTGAAGCTCCTCAGCTCTTCTTGGGGTCTCCTTTACTACTTTCACTGATGCTACTGGCTTAGCTTCTTTTACCACATCTTTTCCCACAGTGTCTTCCTTTAATGACCAGCACTGTGTCTTTCTAGCAGTGAAAACACCTTTTCCCAGGGCCCTTCTGAAACCACCAGCATTGTAATTTTCTGTGTCCCACTCCATTACAGTGAAAACACCTGAGGCCTTTCGCCTCTTGTCCACCCTCTTGGGCTTCTTTAACCCATGATAAAATCTTATCAGTGTCCTCTACTCTTGGTTTCAAAGTGTAGGATCTCCCCTTCTCCCAACTTCTAGGATGAAATTCTGGCCGAAAACTTGTCTAATGCACTGACATGTATTAATCATCTGCTCGTTCTGCTACCCTTCTCAAGTCCTGAACTTTCTGTTCCTCCACGTGAAACTCCTCCAGTTGAATAATCTCTCTTAGAGTCTCAATAGTCCTATCTATTTTTAAAGCACACGGTCATCTATCAAAATGACTATGTTTAATTCTTTCAAACTCAACACAAGTCTGACTTGGTTCCTTCTTTAAGTTTCTGAACCACAGTCTATATGCTTCTGGTACCAATTCATAAGCACTTAAAATAGCCAGTTTAACTTCTTCGTAATCTTGTGGTTCCTCATCTGACAGCGCTGCAAATACCTCACTAGCTCTGCCTACCAGTTTAGTCTGAACTAGCATTGCCCGTAAATCCTCGCACCACTGCCTAGCCAATTTTTCAAATGAAATAAAGAAGGCTTCAACATCATTCTCAAAATGTGGCAGAGTTTTGACATATTTGTATATATCACTATCTTTTAATCTCCATCTTGTTAACTTGACTTTGTTGACTAATTCGCAACTTCTCAAGTTCAAATTCTCTCTCATTTTGCTCAGCTCAGAACTTTCTCTCTTTTTCCTCTCTCTCCCTTTCTTCTCTCTCTCTCTCTCTTTGCTCAAGTAAGAACCTTTTCTCTCTCTCTCTTTGTTTCACTTCTAACTCCATTTTCCTCAATTATAATTTAAGTTTTTTACCTCCACTGCATTTGTCTGTTTCTCTGACACACCTAAATGTTTGAGTAATTCCCTTACAATTGCAGCTTTACTTTTGTCCTTGGTTAAATCCAAATCTAATTTCTTTGCTAGTCCTAAAAGTATGGCCTTTTTCTTTCCTTCTAAGCTTTCTGGGAAAATGTGAGAATCATCTTTAAATCCCAGAACCTCTTTAGCAATTTTAAGAGCCATTTCTCTCACTTTTAATTTAATCAACCACGAGTTACCAAAATTAAACAAATTGTCTCACCCACGTTTTATTTAAAGTTCTAGGACACTAACTGGCAAGTGCTTAAATCTGCTGGGATTTTTTTCACACCCCCAAATCTATTCAAATCTGTCTAAACCAGTTCAAATCCCGTACAAGCCCCCAAAATGTTACAACATGGGGTAACCCCCCCCCCCAGTAATTTAAACCAGCAATGCAGAAAAGATTTACCCCACATAGCAATCTGTGAAAACATGAGAGGCAAAGATCTATCCCAAAAGTCACGATTTTAAAGTAAAAATTAACTGTGTTTTTAAAGTCTAACAGAGAATAATTAATTAACAATTATTTACAACTCCTTTCCCTAACCTATCTTGTACCACCCCCTCTACAATACTAGTCCGATCAAGCCCCCGATTAAGATTTACCAAAGAATTCAAAATTCAAAACCAGCCAACTGTTGAATCTTTTTTTTGTATCTTCCTCTGTCTTCTTTTCATCTTCTTAGGGATTTCTGTTCCACAGGTCATTGATAGATAAAGGTGCCTTGGTGAGAGCTATTCTACAGGCAGTCTGCAGATGTTGGTGGCTTGGCAGTTCTCCTCCAACTGTTCAATTTTCCCCGGTCTTATACCCTAAAGCATCAGATCGTTTCATTCATTTTTAATATTGTCAATATTCTAAATTCAAATTTGATTGGAGGTTGGTATTTTGGGGTATAATTTAAACTGACTGTCTCAACCGAATTTGAATTTGTTTTCATTTCTGGGCAACCCAGGCAGTGTTGGCTGTTCTGAACCAAAAGTTACATTTTACATTCTCCTGCACTCTATATGCTTCTCTAAGTTCTTGCTAGCTTTCAACTTTCTTAAATGTACAGTACCCCTTACACCTTCATAACATCACCTTCCTGTAGCAGTACAGCTCTCGCTTCTATGTCACAAGTATTGATTGCAAATTTGAAGAGTTTCAAAAAGTTTGGTGTAGCTAAAACTGGTGCAGTGGTTAATATTGCTTTTAAATTGGCAAATGCCGAATGTTTGTGTTCTTCTTCAGCAAATCTGTTAACGGGCCACTACGCTGCTGAAGTTTGGGAACAGACTTCTGATAGAATCTGCTTAGTCCCAAAGATCAAAGCACCTCTTTTTTTGAGATTGGTCATAGAAATTCCTCAATGGTCTTATTCTTTGCGTTCCTTGGGGTCAACTTTTGTCACCTCTGCTTTCGCAAATTCAGTTTTGTTTATTACCAGTTTTGCTTCTCTTAATCAGTCAAAGAGCATTGCCAACTGTACCATGTGATCTTCCCAGGACACACTAAAGATCACTACATCGTCCAAATAGACTGCATGGTTTGTTAAGAATTAAAATTAGAATCCCTACATTGTGGAAACAGGCCCTTCAGCACAACAAGTCCACACCGAAGAGTAACCCACTTAGACCCACTCCCTACGCCATATTTGCCCCTGCATGTAACCTACACATCCCTGAACACTATGGATAATTTAGCACAGCCAATTCACCTAACCTGCACATCTTTGGATTGCGGGAGGAAACCCACGCAGACAGAGGGAGAATGTGCAAACTCCACACAGACATTCGCCCGTGGCTGGAATCGAACCCTGGTTCCTGGCGCTTTGAGGCTGCAGTGCTAACAATTGAGCCACCTTGCCACCCTAACTCAGCCACAACTCTGTTTATGTGTTTTTGCAATGTGATGGGTGCATTCTTCATTCCAAAGGGCATCACTTTGAATTAATATAGCCCATTTGGGGTTACAAATGCAGAGATTCTTTTGCCGTCTCTGTTAAAAGTACCTGCAATAACCACGCAGTAAGTCCAACTTTGTGATGTAACTGGCTTGTGCAACTTTCTCGATTAAGTCCTCTAATCTCAGTATTGGGTATGAGTCCGATTTCATTATGGCATTGACCTTCCGATAATCCACGCAAAATTGTTAAGTCCCATCAGGTTTGGGAACTAAGATGATCGGCGAACTCCATTCGCTCTGACTCAGTTTGATGATATCTTCGTTGAGCATGGCCTCCACTTCTTTCTGGACCTTTGAAAGTATTAAGCTGATAGGGGTGTTGTTTTATCAGAAAAGCATTCCCTACGTCTACCTCATGGACAATAGCATTAGTCCTCCCCATCTTATTCCTGCATATGTCCTTATACTGCTTTCAACTGTGTTCTTTGCTCCTGAGACAGATAGTTCACTAACCTATCCCACTCTTCAAGGACTTCCTCATTGTTTAAATTATTTTGAGGCACATCAAATGCCACAACATCTAGATTTGACTCCTCATTCTGAAGGGCAGTAACCAACACCTATTTCTCCAGTTCTTTCAGATAATAACCCTCAGGAATATCCTCAGCCCCCTTTATGGAGTACGCATCAACATCTCTTGACCCCTCATCTGACAGTGCTGCAAGTACCTCACTAGCTCTGCCTATCAGTTTAGTCTGAACCACAAGCATTACCCACAAGTCCTCGGACCACTCATATGCCTAGCCAATTTTTCAAATGAAATAGAGAAGGCGTCAACATCTTTCTCATCATAATGTGGCAGAGTTTTGACATATTTGTATATATCACTGCCTGCTCTTTTAATTTTCATAATGTTAACTTGACTTTGCTGACTAATTCGCAATTTTTCAAGTTCAAATTCTCTCTCTCTCTCTCTCATTGCTCAGCGAAGTGCCTTCACTCTCTTTTTCTTCTCTCTCTCTTTGCTCAACTAAGAACCTTCTCTCTCTTTTTCCTCTCTCTCTCATTCTCTCTTTTTCTCTCCCTCTTTCTTTCCACACTCTCTTTGTTTATCTTCTAATTCCATTTTCCTCAGTTGTAATTTTAAGTTTTTTCTAACTCTACTGCACTTGTCTGTTTCTTTGACACACCTAGGTGTTTGAGTAATTCCCTTACAATTTCAGTTGTACTTTTGCCCTTCATTTAAACCCAATTATAACCTTTGCTAATTCTAAAAGTAAGCTCTTTTTCTTTCTATATAAACTTTCTTGGCAAATTTGGGAATCATCTTCAAATCTTAGCAATTTTAAGAGCCATTTCTCTCACTATTAATTTACCAACTACAAGTCACTGAAATTAAACAAGTTGTCTTACCTACATTTTATTTAAAGAGCTAGGACACTAACTGGCAAGTGTATAAATGTACTGGGCTTTCTCGTACCACAAATCTGTTCAAATCTGTCCAAATCTCAGACTGGATCAGTCTAAACGGTTCAAGTCACGGGCATAAGCCCCCAAACTGTTACAACACAGGGTAAACCCTTCTAATTTAAACCAAAATGCAGGAACGCTCACCTCATCTCGCAATCTGTTAAAGTATGAGTTACAAAGAACTACCAAATCCTACTATTTCAAGAAAAAATTAACAATTTATTCTTTAACTCCAAGAAAAAAACATTAAACAACTATCTACACTGTAAACCTCCTTTGTCTGATCAATTTACCTATCTCCCACTCTGCAACAATATACTGATCCGATAAAACTCCTGATTAAGTTTTACAAAAATTCAGATTTCAAAACCAGTCAGCTGTGTTGACTCTGCAGTATTTTTCTATCTTCTTTTCTTCGGTCTTCTGCTTCACAGATTTCAGAGAGCAATTCTATGGGCACAGTCTGTTGGTGCTGTTTGCCGCTCTGGCTAACTGTTCAAAATACCCAATTTTTATACCCCAAAACATCAGATCATCTCATTGGTTTGATGTCATCAAAACATTAAAATTCAAATTCGAATGGATTTTGGTATCTTGGGGCATAATTTAAGATGACTGGCTGAATTCAAATTTGTTGTGTACCTTGGCAGCTCAGCTCCAGCTATTTGTTTCACCGCCAAATGTTACATTTTTAAATTGTTCAGCACACCCTGTGCTTGCAGTCAGTCCTTGCCAGCTTTCACTCGCTCTTAAAGGTATAGTACACAACAATACCTTCAGAACAATATGGAAAATAGAGAACTTGAAGAAATAATAGCAACCTTTTGAAAAATGGCCACATTATAGAGGAGGAGGTGCTGGACAGCTTAAAACATGTAAATCCCCAGGACCTGATCAAATGTACCTGAGAACTCTGTGGGAAGCTAGGGAAGTGATTGCTGAGCCTCTTGCTGATATTTGTATCATCAATAGCCCCAAGTGAGTTGCCAGAAGACTGGAGTTGGCTAACATGGTGCCACTATTTAAGAAAGGTGGTAAGGAAAATCCAGGAAGCTATAGACCAGTGAGCCTGATGTCGGTGGTGGGCAAGTTATTGGAGGGAATCCTGAGGGACAGAATGTACATGTATTTGGAAAGGCAGGGACTGATTAGGGATAGTCAACATGGCTATGTGAGTGGGAAATCATGTATAATGGAAAGGATTAATGAAGGCAGAGCTGTGGATGTGATCTATATGGGTTTTAGTAAAACAAGGTTCCATATTGTAGACTGGCTAGCAAGGTTAGATCACATAGAATACAGGAAGAACTAGCCATTTGAATACAGAACTAGCTTGAAGGTAGGAGACAAAAGATGATGGAGGAGGAGGATTGTTTTCCCTGTAGAGGGCATTGTATTGGAAGTCTGTACTCTGCTGCTGTTGTCATTGGAACACGTGTTGCAGCTGAGAAGAGCTGGAGCTGATGGAGGCAGAGAGTTAGGAGCCTCTGGTGTTGTTGCCAACCTGCCTGCCTGGAGACACTCAAATCTGGGATTCTCCATTGCTGCTGCTTTTGGAAGCCTGATGGCCTGCATTTCTGCTCGGTGAGTTGAAGACTGCTGTAATAAGACCTACTGCATTGCGGAGAAGCTGCTGCTGCTGCTTTGAGCCTGAAGCCCAGGAGCCCGGGCACTGCAGCCTGCCTGTCTAGACGAACTCACAACTGGGACCAGTTGCTATTGCTTCTCTGAGGAGTCTGGTGGTCTATATTTTCACCCAGTAAGTACCTTGAAGCATTGGTTCGTGACTTTTCTATTCTGTCTGCTGCTGAGGAGGCGTGTTCCTGAAGCCTGGATATTTTTCTTCAGTTGGGTGATTCAGGCCTGAACACTAACAGCTTTGGGCCTGAACACTTATTTACATTCTTGAATCTGGGGCCTGGAACTGTTAGAAGCCTGAGCCCTCTCCCTGTTAGTACTTCCAGACTGTGTTCTACAGAATACTATTTGCAAGTGACTTGCCTTTGGGTTTTGGGGAACTGTTGTTTGTAATGTGGCAACCTTAGGCACTCTGCTAGATGCCAAGGCTAAACAAGACAATGTCAGGTTCTTTTCCTGTATTGTGTGTGAGAGGTGGTCGTAGTCCTGGTTTTTGGGGCGGGGGGGTGGGGGCTGCGGGGAGCAATGGCAACCGCGGGGCGCTCTAAAACAACATTCGGGGTGGGACCCAGTCATTCCTGCATGGGGGTCCTCTGCATTGCGCACACCCTACCTAGAGGGCCTCATCACCTTTACTTATTTAACAAACGAGCTCAAGTTGAAATGTTGGATTCACCCCAGCATGACCATTGAGGCACGCACAGCAACCTTGACGGGGATGGTCGGCACCCCCACCGTGGTTGCTGTATCAAAGATTACCAGAAGGTGGTATTCTTCCTGAGCAAGTGGTGGACCTTGCCCTAGAGAAGGGGCTTACTGTCAGTGGGATATCCTTGCCTGTCGACCCTCTGGAAATAATTTCTCAGATGGTTATTTTATCAAATGTCCTACCCTTTGTTCCACCTGAGATCCTTCTTCCTCTACCTCTGCCAGCTCAGGGAGGTGAGGTTGGGTATGGTGCTGCTACTGCTAGGTCTGAAGGAAGCCTGCCTGAGACACATTTTCTCCTTTCAGTGACAGATTTTCGTCTTCCTAGCCTGAGAGGAGGTCACAGACAGCACCTTCACGGTTGAACAATGAAAGTGCTGCTCATCGGGTGTTCTGGTCGGCGGGAAGAGGGGAGGTGTGTGCACTGTCATGACTGAAAGAAGATAGGGCACCTCCAGTGGAACTGCTCTGCCTCGAAGGCCATTGCCAACACCCAAGCAGCTGCAGCTGGCATCATCACCCTTTCCCTTAAGGCCCCCTCACCTGGCCTCCACAGGAGGGAGCTACCTTGCGGACACTAGTGAGGGATGAGAGGAGAGCATCTGTAGTGAAGGAAAGCCTGAAAGAAGACTCAGCATTTGGGAGCAGCCTCCCAGGAATATTCGCTAGATGACCCTGAGGGTATATGCCCCCAGCCTAGGGAGGGATCCCTCACAAAAGATAGCAGTCGTGGAACCGTCAGGAAAGCGCGGGATTTGCAGCCCAGCCTGGAGCTCTTCGATGATGAAAATGTGAGTGAGCAGGTGGTTCCCTCCAGTTTCCCCTGGCTCCCACGTGCACCAAAACCCATGAGGGAAAAGGGAAGGGGAGAACATGGCAGCGGGGGCATCAGGACAGTAGAGAAATGGAGGTGTCTCTTGTTATCCATTCCTCGCAAAAAGGCACCACTCCTTGGGATTGGAGGTACAGGAGAAGTACTAACAACACCTCCCCCAGGGATGAGGGAACAGCATCCCCAGAAACCTCTTTCCCTCCTCGCTGGGGAAGAGGGACATGTACCCACCCCCACAGTCCACTGCAACTGGACCAGGCATCTCCGAGGCTGAGGTGGCATGGCCGCTGAGGTCTTGCCCACACCACAAGATCTGGAAGGCCTGGGGGTACTGTCTGTGCTGGGGGGGACTGCGATGGGGATAATTACCCTGGTTGGCAGCAATGAAGAGGCAGGCCTCCTCGCTCCATCCCAGGCCTTTATGTAGGGCACTTCTCCCTTACTAAGCAAATATGGAGGGTGACCCAGGAGTGGAGCAGATTTTTGAACTGTTGCCACCCAGAAGGCCCAACATTTTAGTCAACATTTCAGTTGTGTCTGGCGTAATCTGAGACTTGGAGGTCCCTGCAAAGAATCCTCCTGCTTTTGACCCTTGGGGGTGGGGTTGAGACAGGATTGTGTCTGACCAATGACCCTGGACAATCCCCCGCTCTCAGTGTGGGGTAGGCTCAGGGGTTGGAGGAGATGACCTGGGGGAGGACGTGGTGGGGAGCATGCAGGGACCTCCTGCTGTTGAGACTTGGGGGTGGGGTTGAGGTAGGGGTGTGTCTGACCGATGACCCTGGACAATCCCCTCCCCCAGCTCTCGATGTGGGGTGGGTTCAGTGGTTTGGGGTGATGTCCTGAGGGAGGACGCGGTGGGGAGCATGTGGTACTCATTGGTGCTGTCGAGGCCTTTCAAAACCACTGGCCGCCGCGGAGCTGGAGTGCATGATCAGCCTAGATAATGAAATTCTGATTTGGTTGTTTCTGTAGTGTAAGTTTCTGTTTCGTCTTTGAGTTTGCATTTGTTTTCAGTGTGTTGCCCAGGGAGGAGAGCTGTCTTATTTTGGACCACTTGGAAGAGTCAAGGGGGCTTTTATTTTAACCCTGTACTATCACTGTCCTAGATGCACTTGATGGGAATCGGTGTGAGGGGATTTTTATTTTTAGTTAAGTGAGCAGGGGAACTTAATTCGGATTTTAAACCATTATTTTCCATACCAGGAGTATTCGATTAGGTTGGAACAGAGGGGATTTAATTATTCATTTGTTTATTTGTATGCTTATTTACTTGTTTTCTTTGATTTTTCTTGAGTTTTTGTTTACTTTGGCCCCTTGTGGTCCCTGCTCAAAAGAAGGTTGGTTGGGACAGAGTCAAAGGAGAGCCAGTTTTTGTTTGTTTATTTGTTTTCGTTTTCACCAGAGTAATAGTGTCTTTATTTTTGTTAAACAGTCAAGGCAGCTTTATCTTCTGTTTTGAAAGAGTGTGGCTTTACTCTGTGTTTCACCCAGTTCTGACCCTGCCACAGGATTGTCTGATGAGGGCAATGGCAGGGCACTTGTGTTTTCCTGTTTCCATCTTTCATTTGAAAGAGTGGAGGGTTGCTTTTTAGACTGGAGGCCTGTGACCTGTGGTGTACCACAAGGATCGGTGCTGGGTCCACTACTTTTTTTGTCATTTGTATAAATGATTTGGATGTGAACATAGGAGGGATAATTAGTAAGTTTGCAGATGACACCAAAATTGATGGTGTAGTGGACAGCAAAGAAGGTTACCTCAGAGCACATGGGTTGAGGAATGGCAGTTAGAGTTTAATTTAGATAATTTTGAGGTGCTGCATTTTGGTAGGGCAAATCACAGCAGGACTTATACACTTAATGGTAAGGTCCTGGTGAATATTGCCATACAGAGACCTTGGAAAGCAAGTTCATAGTTCCTTGAAGTGGAGTCTCAGGCAGATAGGATAGTGAAAAGGCCTTTGATATGCTTGCTTTTATTGATCAGTGCATTCCTCGGATGCTGCCTGAACTGCTGTGCTTTTCCAGCACCACTCTACTCCATTGAGTATAGGAGTTGGGAGGTCATGTTGTGGCTTTACAGGACATTGGTTGGGCATTGGAATACTGTGTTCAGTTCGGGTCTATAGGAAGGATATTGTAAAACTTGAAAGGTTTCAGAAAAGATTTACAAGAATGTTACCAGGGTTAGAGGGTTTTAGCTAAGGAAAAAGCCTGAGTAGACTTGTTTTTTTTTCCCTGGAGCATTAGAAGCTGAGGGTAACCTTATAGAGGTTTATAAAATCATGTGGGGCATAGATGTGGTAATTAGCCAAGGTCTTTTCCCTGGAGTGGAGGAGTCCAGAGCTTGAGGATGTAGGTTTAAGGTGAGAGGGGAAGGATATAAAAGGGACCATAGGGGCAACTTTTTCACATGATGATGTGTGTATGGAATGAGCTGCCAGTGTTGGAAAAGGTTATAAGAGATAGGATTTATAATCATCTAGAAAAGAATAATTTGATTAGGGATAGTCAGCACTGTTTTGTGAAGGGTAGGTTGTGCCTCACAAAACTTATTGAGTTCTTTGAGAAGGTGACCAAACAGGTAGATAAGAGTAAACCGGTTGATGTGGTGTATCTGGATTTCAGCAAGGCGTTCGATAAGGTTCCCTACAGTATGTTATTGTTCACAACGTGGAGGAATGGGATTGTGGGAGATATAGCAGTTTGGATCAGTAATTGGCTTGCTGAAAGAAGACAGAGGGTGGTGGTTGATGGGAAATGTTCATCCTGGATTGCAGTTACTAGTGGTTTACCGCGAGGGTCAGTGTGGGGTCCACTGCTGTTCATCATTTTTATAAATGACCTGGATGAGGGTGGGTTAGTAAATTTGCAGACGACACTAAGGTCGGTGGAGTTGTGGATAGTGACGAAGGATGTTGTAGGTTATATTAATAGAGGGATCAAGTTCCGGAACCACGAGGTTATGCTACAGCTGTACAAAACTCTGGTGCGGCCGCACTTGGAGTATTGTGTACAGTTCTGGTCACCGCATTATAAGAAGGATGTGGAAGCTTTGGAAAGGGTGCAGAGGAGATTTACTAGGATGTTGTCTGGTATGGAGGGAATGTCTTACGAGGAAAGGCTGAGGGACTTGAAGCTGTTTTCGTTAGAGAGAAGATGATTGAGAGGTGTCTTAATAGAGACATATAAGATAATCGGGGTGGACAGGGAGAGCCTTTTTCCTCCCTCAGCTGTTCAATCATCCAGTTATCAAAGATGCTGCACAGAGACTGGTTTTGCTGCTCACCATCACCCTTGTTTTTGCCATAGATGATCTGGTTAATCATCTTGACGTGTCCCTCTAGTAAGATCACTAAGAAGCCTGATTCTCCACTGAGTGTCCTGTGATTCCTTGTTGATTGTCTGTATTCAGTCCTTCTAGGGTTTGTTTGACTAATGGGGTCAAGGTCATGAGTTTATTGTCCAAATTAGCCAAATCAAGGGTATTGACCGTTGACACTCTTACCCCATGTGCTGTGGCTAGATCATTTAAGGAGTTGCCTTTTCTTCCGTCTATTAACTGCTGGTCTGGGTTTTCCTTATATTTCCCTGTCCCTCATCCCATTATTCTGCAGTCCAGTTGGAAATATAATCATTTTAATGGGGAAGAACACCACTGCAGTAATTGTATCCCTGATATATCTATTATGACTGCATTAGTTGAAAAATGTGGTGCTGGAAAAACACAGCAGGCCAGGCAGCATCCGAGGAGCAGGAGAATCGATGTTTCGGGCATAAGCCCTTCTTCAGGGCTTATGACTGCATTAGCTCAAGGTGAATATTGTCAAATAATATTTTGCCTTGGGTTTAATTACTAGTCTATTGTGAGTCTGGTGTGTGTGTTGGACAGACTAGGGGAGGAGTCGAGAGTGTGGTGCTGGAAAAGCACAGCCAGTCAGGCCGCATCTGAGGAGCAGGAAAATCGACGTTTCAGGCAAAATCCCTTCATCAGTTTTGTTCGAAATGCCGATTTTCCTGCTCCTCGGATGCTGCCTGACCTGCTGTGCTTTTCCAGCATCACACTCTTGACTCTAATCTCCAGCATCTGCAGTCTTCACTTTCACCAAGGTAGGGGAGGAGCCTTCTCTACTGATCTTAGCTTGTTTTTAATTTCGTATACAAGGAATTCTCCATGGTGGGGCTATCTGGGGCATCACTTTTCTAACTCTGACCCCTTTTCCAGACTGTGTGCTAGGCAACCCACTACCATGCACCCATTCTCGGAGAAACCCCACCAATTGTCTACGATCCTCATGCTCATATAGCATAATGTGGAACTCCCTTTGGGTTTCCTGTACATCATGAGCAAATGGTTACACCCAAATACCTCCTATTTCCCAGGGTAGACCAAGAGGATCCCATCTACAAACACTGCGGTATCTGGTGCATTGTATTACAGGTATCCGAGGTACATCATTTTCCTTGTATCCGTGCTACATTTTTGCATATAGTAACTATAATAATATATAATATACAATAAATCCTCTAAGGATTGCATTGTTGTCTTGGAGTAGCCACTCTAGTGCACTTTCTGAAAGAGAAGAAGATAATTTATGTAAATATCTTGGTCCAATATCTGACACCGTCTTCTAGATAACATTTTAAAATTGTCCAATTGTCATCCATTCCTGGCTCCCTTTTTTTTAAAAGAAGCAAAAGGGACAACAGAAATGTGTCGTGTCTGCAGAACGTAGTGTGGAGAGGTGGGTTATCGCCCAGTGTGCCAATAGATGTTTAGCAGAGGAGGGAGTTGTTCCTGATGAGCTACCATATGGCATCTTGTACACTCATGCGGCTGGTGAGCTTTAAAGCTATTTCCATTACTGGGTTGCCCCTGTCAACCTCAATGTATAACTTACAGCCTGTTTTCACCCCAACTGACATTGCCAGGATGGTACCCTAGATGTTGGCCCCTTCTTGTGGACTTCCCATTATCCGGTTGGAATCTTAGGTGCCTGGCAGTCCCAAATGAAATGGACTATCTGGTCACAGTTATAGCACAGATTGAGTTTGCTGTTCATTTGTGGGAATTCCCTTCTTCTGGGGACAGGGAACTTGTTTGGAGTGGGAGTCTGCCTGGAACTCCTTGATGAATTCCTGCCCCTTTCATTTCCTCCAAGTTGGGGGAGGGTGCGGTGGCTATAAGAAGTCTGGACTGCGCTTATGTGCATGGGCTCTGGTTTTGGCTGTGGGTCAGGGGTAGGGATTGTAGGTGCAGTCACCTGCAAGAAAGATGGCAGGGACCCCCTCTGTGGGGCAAAGGCAGATTAGGTGCAGATGTGTCAGTCTGGTGCCTCTTATCTCCGTGGGGAGGTTGGACCACAGAAACACACATTATCCCATTCTGGGTAGGGATCTGCTTTGCTAGAGATCATATTTGTTCCTGGCAGTTGAATGCTCCATACCAGGGCCCACGTGCATTACTGGCTTTGACAACCTGTACAACTGCTTGGAGCTCCCTACACTATTATTCCAACTTGCCAATGTATACTAGAGCTGTCTCCCACTACCCAGCAGTCCTTCTCTTACTAGAACAGGCTCTTACAAATTGTGGCTGGAACTGTCCCATATGGATCAGATTTTCCTGTATTCTGGTGTCCTGCACTTTAATTACAAGTTTTAACTTTTCCAATTCATCAGTAGTGATTTCTAATCACTCCCACAGTGATTTAATCTCAACTAGTCAGCCGCAGGAATCTTCTAGGCTACATACTATTTCTGCGGTTATCTTAGTGACCTTCTTTCCTAATTTGTTGTGTGTTTTTCGCAGAGCGAGGGCATTGCTGTCTGGACTAACTTTGATTGTCCATCCCTAATTGTCCAGAGGGGAGTTAAGAGTCAAACTCCTTTGCTGTGGATCTGGAGTCACATGTAGGTCAGACCAGGTAAGGATGGCAGATCTCCTTCACTGGAGTCATAGAGATGTACAGCATGGAAACAGATCCTTCGGTCCAACTCATCCATGCCGGCCAGATATCCCAACCCAATCTAGTCCCATCTCCCAGCACCCGGCCCATATCCCTCCAAACCCTTCCTATTCATATACCCATCCAAATGCCTCTTAAGTGTTGCAGTTGTACCAGCGTCCACCACTTCCTCTGGCAGCTCATTCCATACACGTCCCATCCTCTGTGTGAAAAAGTTGCCCCTTAGGTCTCTTTTATGTCTTTCCCCTCTCACCCTAAACTTATGCCCTCGAGTTCTGGACTCCCCCGACCCCAGGGAAAAGACTTTGTCTATTTACCCTATCCACGCCCCTCATGACTTTGAAAACCTCTATAAGGTCACCCCTCAGCCTCCAACGCTCCAGGGAAAACAGCCCCAGCCTGTTCAGCCTCTCCGTATAGTTCAAATCCTCCAACCCTAGCAACATCCTTGTAATCTTTTCTAAATCCTTTCAAGTTTCACAACATCTTTCCAATAGGAAGGAGACCAGAATTGCACGCTATATTCCAACAGTGGCCGAACCAATGTCCTGTACAGCCGCAACATGACGTCCCAACTCCTGTACTCAGTACTCTGACCAATAAAGGAAAGCATACCAAACGCCTTCTTCACTATCCTATCTACCTGCAACTCCACTTTCAAGGAGCTATGAACCTGCAGTCCAAGGTCTCTTTGTTCAGCAACACTCCCTCAGACCTTCCATTAAGTGTATAAGTCCTGCTAAGATTTGCTTTCCCAAAATGCAGCACCTCGCATTTATCTGAATTAAACTCCACCTGCCACTTCTCAGTGAACCAGATGGGTTTTTCCAACAATCGACAATGGATTCATAGTCATTATTAGATTCTTAATTCCAGATTTTTGTTGAATTCAAATTTCACTGTCTGCCATTTATCTGGGCTTTTAGATTAACAGTCTAGTGATAATACCACCTACTCATGACCTCCCCATATATCTTGCCATATATCTTGGGCCATAGAACCAATGTGGAATCCACTGAATTCTGTCCATTTGGGTGACATTTTAAAAAGGTATTGTCTGAGAGTGTCCTCCCATGTCTGACGAGGAGACACTTGTCCCATTTTGCTGGCAAGAATATTATTGTTGGGTCCTTTACTCGATTTCTCTTACATGTTATGGGAAATGGCTGTAGTTGGGGTAAGGCTTCAACTGAATTCTTGTTGCAGCCTCTCGAAGTCTTAGACGTGTAGAACTAGAGCACAGTGACCCTTTCTAACACTACTCAATCTTTACAGTCAGGACACGAGAAGGAGTTAGAATTTCCCACACTTGTGTATTACATTTAACCTGTGTCCCCGACCCAACCTCTGGCACCTTGTTCCAAGTACTCTTTAAACACCTGTAATAATTTCCATTGGGGTAGTTAAGTATGAAGGGGTGTCAACAGTTGCCAATGTTTTTTCTGCTTTTAAACAGAAAAGTAAAATTTCCTTGACTGTTTGAACTCAAAGGTCCCTTAACTCTCAATCTCAAAATAAAGTTCCTTCCAACTCTGAAAATAAAGAATGACTTCCCCTCTACTCTGTCCCCACCAAACACTCTTGGGATAAGTACAACAAAGGGTTGAAATGCAGAGTAAACTTTCCTCTGCTCATTCAAACTCTAAGTAAACTAAAAGTCAAATCTCCTGAGCTCTGTTCCCACCAAACACACCCAGGACAGGGTAAACAAGGGTTTAAAATTTAGAGGAAAATTTATTCTACTCATTGGAACTGAAAAGAAATAAAATAGAGCTCCCCTCACACCGAACCCATCAATCACTTTTGGGACACGGGATTAAAATAAAAGGTCCCTTGGTTCTTTCAAGGAGTCCAAAATGTCTCTAGAGTATCTACACAAGAGGCAAATGCCTGTTCCCCTCTAGGCTGACTTTCTCAGTGTCCCTCCATATCCCACTCCCTTTTCCAGCTTATGCTTTGCTCGCTCTGGCTGTAGAACACCTGGCTGTTAGGTCAATTTGTGGTCGAATGTCTATAATCCTCAGTTACTCAATTGAATTTTGGCTTTCATGTAGGATATTTACCCTCTTAACTACAGCTCAGGCTGAATTCTGAGGATACCAGGCTGGTGGGTTCGACTTTGGAGGACCTGATGGTCAATTCTTACTGAAGACCACACAGGGACGTCTCATTCCTCCTTAAAACAACATAGGCAACTACAACCAGAATGTTATGAATGAGTTTACCCAGGTGTCCCATAAAACTGAAATAGTCGAATCACTACGAACATGAGCTGGTACCAATGCAAAACGGTCCCATCATTATTAGCAAACAAATTACAATAACCTTTAAGGCTGAACATCCTATCGCTAATCATATTGGCCCCCTAAGATTACAGTACTTGTCGATCGCTTGTAGATTTACGCAGTCACTCTATTTCTGGCACTGTCTGTATGAAGCTTGCTTTGTCTCTCTCTCTCTCTCTCTTTCCCTCTCTGGATGGTCAACTGGTCTCTGTCCTTGCCATGCTAGTTTCCTCAGAAGGCTTCTAGAAGATTCAAGAGAGTCCAAGAGAGGGAGGTCTGCCGGTGAACCCTGTTTTTATACCTTTTTAGATGGTTTTCTGGAACTTTCTATAGCTCTGGCCAATCAGGAAGACTTACTTAATAGTTTGGAACAGTGTCAATCATTTGGATGGCTGCCACTTTCTTTGTGTAGCGGGACCCTGTGTCTCTCTGCCTGGACCCTCCTTTATTTGGTAGATAAGTTGTTGTGGTATGTCTAACCATGATAACTGTTGTCTTTTACTGTTGTGTTTGCACTGTGTCTGGTGTGTGTGTGTATACACCCAGCATCCCTTGCTGTTTAGCCAAGTTAGTAATCTATCTGTGTTTTAGCAGCAAGGAGTCTGCTACAAGCCAATTTGATTCACTTTGTGATATCAAGAAACAATTGAAAGGCACTGGATACTGAAATGTCCATAGGCCCTGACAATATTCTGGCAATAGTACTGGAGACTTGTGCTACAGAACTTGCTGTGCCCCGAGACAAGCTGGTTCCATACTGGCATCAACCCTACAATGTGGAAAATTGACCAGGTATGTCCTATACTAAAAACAATCCAACAATTAGAACCAACCAGTGTACTCTTGATCATCAGTAAAGTGATAGAGGGGGTTGTAAGCAGTATTTGTTTAGCAATAACCTCTCACTGAAGATTAGTTTGGGTTCCAACAGGACCACTCAGCTCCTGCCCTTCTTACAGCTTTGGTTCAACCATTGACATCAAGATCACATTTGCTCAAGTGTAGCATCAAAAAGCCCTAGCAAAATTATCATCAATGGGAATTGGTTAAAAACACTTTGTAAGTTACAGTCAAAATTAGCACAAAGGAAGATGGTTATGTTTGTTGGAGGTCAATTATCTCAGCTCCAGGACATCTTTGCAGGAGTTCATCAGGGTCCTGTCCTATGCCCAACCATCTTGAGTTGCTTCATCAATGATTCTTCTTTAATCATAAGGTCAGAAGTGGGGATGTTTGCAGATGATAGCACAGTATTCAGTACCATTCACGTCTTCTCTGATGCTGAAGAGTCCGTAGCCAAATGCAGCAAGACCTGGAAAATATCTAGGCTTGGGATGACAAGTGACAAGTAACATTCATGCTTTACAAGTACTAGGCAATGACCATACCCAAAAAGAGGAAATCAATGGCATTGAATCCCCTACTATTAACATCCCGAGGGTAACCATCTACCAGATTCTCGACTGGTCTCATCATATAAATACTGTATCTATAAGAGCAGGTCAGATACTGGGAATCAAATAACAATTAACATACTTCCTGTCTCCTCAAAACCTGTCCACCATATACAGGACAAGCTAGGCGTGTATTCGAAAAGTCCTTATTTGCCAGGCACAGTGCAACTGCAACAGCACACAAGAAGCTTAATATCATCCAGTAGAAACTGCTTGATTGGCATCACATCTTTAAGCATTCACACCCTTCACTGCTGACTGACAGTAATATGAGCATGTGTTATCTGAAAGATTCACAGCACCTTCCAAACATTACCATCAAAGACAAAGATGACAGATATATGGGAACAGAAACATCTGCAAGTTCCCTTCTAAGCCACTTACATCCTGATTTGGAAACACACCTCTTGTCACGAGATCAAAATCCTGGAATTCCACCCCTAACATCACTGTTGGTTGTACCTACGCCAAATAGACTGCAACAATTCAAGACGACAACTCACCATTGCCTTCTCAAGGGTAACAAGGGTCAAACAATATTCTTCATGCCAAAGTGTATTAGCTCACATCATGTGGGAAAATATGAAATTATGGCAGGAAGAGTAGAGGAGGTGAATATTAATTAAGTGGAGAAAAACTGCAGAAAGCTATAGAACAGAGGATATCTGGTCAGCATGGATGGGTTGGACCGACGGGTCTCTTTCCGTGCTGTACATCTCTATGACTCTAAATAATAACTAATCACTGGGATTCAGGTTCAAGTTCTTTCATTTATAGGAAAAGCACTTTGACTAATCAAGCTATAACAACAGACTTTAATGTACTTGGGCACTACACAGAGACCTGTTACTTGTTTCCAACATTTATTTCTGATATGCAGCATTTTTGAAATTATCATTGGATTTCTAGTTTTGTCAGTATATATCAGTAGGACTTTTGCAAATCAAGTCGCACCAATGAACAGCTGATGTAACACCTTTTTGACATGTGCACTGTCAGGCTGAAGGAACTCATTAATAGTCAGTAATATTGCAAAGTAGGAGCTATGTATGTTTAAGTTTGTCTCTCACACTGCGAATGGACTTCTACTTTAAGGTAATTGCGATCCTCCATGCACTGGGTATTTACCTGAAATAGTTAAAATAGGAATACTGTTTGCTGTTACAAAGAATTAATTAACATTATAGTCTTTCATCTGTCCATTTCTGCTCACATTGAAAGAATTTTGTTAAATTGGAGACTGTCTATCATAGATCGAGAGTTCATAACACACTGTTTCTTCATAGTAGTCTCTTTAAACCAGTGCTCTTATAATTTCAGACTCAACATTCATTTGAAACAAAATTCCTCCCTCCACCAAAGAAGTTCTCTTCACATCTTTCTTCTTTCCTAAGACACTACCACAGCTTTGAACCACTCAACTCTTCCCCCTCATTCCCCAAGCAATGGTTCAAATTGAGTCTGAATTTTCCACCAGTAGACCTCACAGCACCCTGATGTGCATTTACCAGCAGGAGATCAGTGGGTAACAACTTTTCCCTATTTAGTCCACATGGCACTGAGGCCACAATCGGTGCCATTGACTGGGCATTTCTCAGGTTGTTTAAATAAATGTTGACCAAAAAGCAGCGAAGGTGAGGACAATCCTTTCAGTCCATTTGATTTTGTAACAATTATAAAAGTTGTTGATTACACAGATTAAAATGTAACATTCCATTTTCAAAGGATTGAGCATAGTCTGCTTGTTAAAAGTACATGCCATATCAAATTGAGCAGGTCACAGCTTGGATCCCAGTTCATTCCAGTTTGTTTCAGTCCTGCTCTTCTGGGCACTGACAAAACAACATATGTTGCAGATCTCAACCCTGAGAATGCACATGTTCTGATGGTGATGGGGACTTCGGTCTGAATATTACTTTGGACAAATCATCTGTTACAATGGCCATTTAGCTAAAGTGCTGCTGACGAGCAACTACTCTGGAAAAGCAACCCAATTAAAATCAGTGTCTCTTCAGGAGATTGGGGAGGAGGGAATCTAACTTCAGAACCCTTCCTACATTCCCACCAGAGATGGTGATGCCGGGTGTTAAGATGCACATGGGCACACAACTGCATGGCATATAATTGACATGACAGACTGTCCTGAATAAATATCAGGTAGTAATGCTAGAGAGAGGCAATTGTTCATTATTTATTGCTGCTGAGTTGCTGCACTGCTAAGTTTCCATAAAGTGAATGTGCCCGTGCTGCTACCTTTGGAATCTCAACCAAAATTTTGACAAAGACTTTGTGGTTTGATCAGAATGAGATGAGCAAAGTGATGAAATTGCAACAGTATCAACAATTTAACATGGCACATTTTGTAGTAAAGAACTGTCAACATCCATTTAAAAGGTCTCATTAGCTACTGTACCACCTGACTGTTGAGAAAGAAGGTTGAGTGAAACTTAGTGTGTTTAAAACGAAAGTCTGATGAATCATGGGGCACAGACCATTCAGCTCATCATGTTCATGCCAATTCTCTGCAACAACAACTCACCTAGACCCTAGCATGGATTTCCTGGTTGCCTTGCAACTTGTTTCTCTGTAGATGGCTGTCCAATTCCCATTTTAAAATCACAATTGAATCTGCCTCCATCAAACTACTTATTGGGTGAAAACATTTTTTTGTCATATAATGGTCAAATAATTGACATGTCTTGAAAAAATATCAGGTAGTAATGCTAGCAAGGGGCAACTGTTCATTATTTCTTGCTGCAGAGTTGGTGCACTGCTAAGTTTCCACAAAACGAACATGCCCATGTAACAGGTGCATGAGTCAGGGGAAATGTAAAGTAATTGGGTAATGGAATGGTTGGGATACTCTTTGTATGGTTGGTGTGGACTTGTTGGGCCATCTGGCCTGTTTCCACACAGTAGGGATTCTATAATCTTTGCTTTTTTAACCCAAAGAAGTCTGTTAACACACTGGCTCGAATATTAACAGATGAATGCTCAAGGCTTTGAGTTCCCAATTCCTTGTTCGCAATTTTGAAGTAGTTCTAAATGCAAGTTTAAATGGTTATCTTTCCCCTCTCAGACGGAACAATAAAAATGCAATAAGCAAACATAAAACATAAACAACAACTTGCAGATCTCTCAGAAACAATCCTTTCAACTCATGTAACTCAGCATTTGGTAGTTTTTCCTTCTGCAGCCTTCAACTGGGACATTTTCACAATATATGCCCAATGAATACGGATAATTAATCCTTGGATGGCATGCAGAGTAAAGTTTGTGCAAAATTGTTTCAGCTCTGAATTATCCTAGCAGAGGGAAACATTTGGTTGTAAATTCTTCGATCTCGATTACTTGTGGGCTTGCTACTATGGTACTTAGAAATAGTTAACTGTCCATTTAAAATGTTATAGAGGCATGTCAAGCTGTGGATGTTTCTTCAGTTCTGGAGAATGTGCCAGCTCAGTGACATGATCAGCTGAGTCGACTCTGGCATTCTGTGATAACGGTTCGAAAACAAAGCCAGCTGCAGAGCACTGAATCTTTTCAATGAGAGTACTTTAGCAACCTATGGGTCCCAAGAAGGTAGGGCGCACTCTGATTAACATTCCAGATAAGTTTCTTCGGTGGACTTGGAGAATAGGAGAGGTGATGGCTTAGTGGTATTATTGCTAGACTATTAATCTACTGACCCTGTGGACCTGGGTTCAAATCCTGCCTTTGCAAATGGTGGAATTGAATTCATTAAATACCTGGAATTGGGAATCTAATAATGACTAATGGAAGTTCCCCTTTTCAAGAAGTTGGATTGGCTTGTGTGGGGGTAACACAACACAGTGGGCATCGGGCACAAATAGAATCGACAACTGAAAGGAAAGAAAATGCAAAGCAGACTAAGTAGGTGTACATATATATGACTAAAGTCACTGTCTTTTTTTTGGTAATTGAGCCGTTACCATGAGTGAGCGGGAAACAACGGTCTGAGCTCGTGCCGCAGGGTTCAAATGGCCTGAGTGACAGCTGTCCCGGCCAATCAACATCCAGCACTGGCCGCCTGACGTCACCGCGGGGGCGGGGAATTGCTGCAAGCGGCACTGTCTGCCCGTTAGGTCTGCCTTTCGTCAATTCTCTGTGGACGCCGAAATGTAGCTCCTTCACCCATTCTCGCCACGCCATCATTTCTGTCCTCATCTCCCGCCCCGCCACAGATCGGTTCGGAGGAGAGGGGAGGGTCAGTCGGTCTTGATGTGTCCGTTGGTCAGGCCGCTGGGGCACCAGGCTGTCGGCGCTGCTCCCGCCGCCGCCGCGTCCCGGGGGCGGTCGAACCTCAGGCGCAGCGTGTTCCTGATGACCAGCTTCTCCATGAGGAAGGAGCCGCAGAGCCACGGAATGGCGTACTCCAGGGTGATCAGCCCCATGAAGTCAAACTCGAACTGCGAGTAGTCCCACGGGCAGGCATCGAACTGCCGCAGGATATAGCCCGTGCAGAACTCCCAGATGTACGTCCAGACGGTGTAGATGAGGCACCGGGCAGCGGTGCAGCACTTGTCCCTGAGGTAGAGGTACATCCTCTCCACTATCAGCATGGATGTGCCGTAGATGAACAGGGCCCAGACGCTGGTGACCCCGGGAAATTTCCAGTTGAAGTGCACCACAAAATCCCAGGCTGCTGTGAACATCACCTCGCAGAAGTAGCCGTGAATGGCATAGAGATACCAGCGGGAAAGGGCACTCAGAGGCTCTGCTACAGCCATCCCCAGTCAGTGGAGGCAGAGAGATAGAGAAAGCTGCAAAGATGTAACAGTTACATGAAACAGGCTGACGACGGTAAAGCATTAAGCACTCTTTGGAAATGCAGTATTTTAAAACAGATACCGACCTGCAGAACTCTTGCCCCCTCATTAGTCAGTACTCAGCAGTCTCAAACAAATGGTTCTGCATCGGGCGAGAGCGATAATGGGGAAGTGGCAGAAGCATAATGCGGGAAGTACCACTGCTCAGATCTGAATGGGGAACAGCATCAGACATCAATGGAGCATCCCTGCAAGTCAGTGCTCTTAAAAGACAGCTGAGAACGGAGGGCTCAAATAAGTTCACAAAGCAACACATATTATGACATGAATTCGTTTAAACTTCTGTGATGCCAGGGCAGATATTGGCCAAGCATGCTGCAGTCTCCTAACATTGAGGCACTGGAGCTAAATTCAATCTACAGCATAAGGGCTGGATGGAAACCAGACAAGTAAATAGACGTGGTTAGAGATTTTTTAAAAACTGCCACAATCCAAATTAGAAAAACAGGAGGCTGGAGAAATAAGCAAGCCTGGCAACATCAGGAGATGGAGAAGTGCTGATGAAGAGTCTCGACCCGAAACGTTGACTTCTCCACCTCCAATTGCTTCCTGGCTTGGTGTGTTCTTCCAGCCTCCTGTTTGTCTACTTTAAATAAATAGACACATCCTGGAAAAGTGTGTAGAATCATTTAATATGCAAACATGTACATACGTGTATGTGTACTGACAGAATTTACACACAATTCTGTCTTATGACGAAGCCAAGACTTTGGAATAAATAAACAAGGCAATGCCAAACCCTCGTCATCATCTTCTCATATATGAGAAAAGTGTCACTCGCAGCAAAATGTCATGGTTGCCACTGTGTAGCCAACTATCAGCAAAGGGAGCTCTTGCCTCATGAACCATGTAGAATCGCAGAACAGTGCAGCATAGAAACAGACACTTGGTCCAACTTGTCCATGCCAACCAGATATCCTAAATTAATCTAGTCCCATTTGCCAGCATTTGGTCCATATCCTTCTAAACCCTCCCTATTCATGTACCCATCTAGATGTCTTTTAAATGTTATAATTGTGCAAGCCTCCACACTTCCTCTGGTAGCTCATTCCATTCACGCACCACCCTCTGCATGAAAAAGTTGCCCCTTAGGTTCCTTTTAAATCTTTTCCCCTTTCACATTAAACCTCTGCCCTCTAGTTTTGGACTCTGCTACCCTGGGAATAAACCTTAGCTGTTCACCCTATCTATGTCCCTCACTTTTATAAGGTCACCCCTCAGCCTCTGACGCTGCAGGGAAAAAAGCCCCAGCCAATTTAGCCTCTACCTGTAGCTCAAACCCACCAACCATGGCAACATTGTTGTAAATCTTTTCTGAACCCTTTAAGGTTTCATAACATCCTATACAAGGGAGCCCAGAATTGAACGCAATATTCCAAAAGTGGCCTAAACAAATGTACAGCTGCAACATGATCCCCCAACTCCTATTATCAATGCACTACGCATAAAGGTTAGCATACCAAATGCCTTCTTCACTGTCCTGTTATGGTGGCTCAGTGGTTAGTACTGCTGCCTCACAGTGCCAGGGACTAGGGATCAATTCTAGCCTCAGGCGACTGTGGAATTTGCACATTCTCCCCATGTCTGCGTGGGTTTCCTTTGGTTGCTCTGGTTTCCTCCCACAATCCAAAGATGTACAGATTAGGTGAATTGGCCATGCTAAGTTGCCCATAGTGTTCGGGGATATATAGGTTAGATGCATTAGTCAGGGGTAAATGTAAAATAATAGGGTGGGGGAATGGGTCGGTGTGGACTTGTTGAGCCAAATGGCCTGTTTGCACAATGTAGGAATTGTATGATACCTGCAACTCCATTTCAAGGAACTATGAACCTGCACTCCAAGGTCACGTTGTTCAGCATCATTCCCCAGGACCTTACTGTTAAGTGTATAAGTCTAACCCTGATTTGCCTTTCCAAAATGTAGCACTTCATATTTATCTAAATTAAAATCCATCTGCCACTCCACGTCCCATTGGCACAACTGATCAAGATCCCTATGATTTCCATTCCTTTCCAACTGCTGCACATTGAACCCTATGTAGTCCTTACCAGTCCTAATTCACACAGAGTCCCATTCACCATCACCCCTGTTGTTTGCTGACCTACAATGACTCTTTTCCAACAATGCCATAGTTTCAACAATCATCATTCTTGTTTTCAAATCTCTCAATTAACTCATCCTTATTTCTGTAACTTTAACTCCACAACCCTCAAATTCTTCCTATCCTGTTGCTTTGCGCATCGTCATATTTCATTGCTCTATCACTGAAGTATATATCTTCAGCCGCCAAGGTTCTAAGCTCTGAAACAACCTCTTTAAATCTGTCCACCTCTATCCTTTAAGACCCTCCTTAAAACATTCTTCTTTGACCAAAGCTTTTGTCACCTGGTCTGACATCCAAATTGATTATCAAATTTTCTTTGGTATACCCCTGATAAATTATAATTGAAGTTGTTATATAAATAGGTAGAAAAGCATTTATATATTCAACCATATATATATGGTTGCTTATTTATGCTCCATTCTCCCCCTGAGGAGTAAGTCCTACATCAGAGCTGTCCATATGGCATAGTTTTCCAGGCTTCCTATTCAACTGAACAATCAATAGCACCTTGATTCACGGTCTGGTGACTTTGTATTCAAAACAGCAAGAGTTTGTATTTGTCTACTTTTCTGCTGAACAGAAACTGCCCCTTTTCTCAGGGAAGTGTGTTTGCTTCTGAACACCAAAGGTTCAATGCTTGTTTTTCACAAAATGCTGAAACTGGATGCTTCCAATTAGCTTCTATTTGGATTATCTAACTTCCATTTTCAAGGCAATGCCAAGTTATCAGGTCACTTTTCAGCGAATTGTAGTGGTGGAGCAAAGTTTGTGCATATACTGGGGTCAGTCTTCTCTCTGTATATTTGTATACAATGAATACATATTAAAAATCAAGCTCTAACTTTAAAATTAAGTCATTGGCGGAAGGTAAACTAATGTTAATTGTTTTGCAAAAGCTTAAAGATAGTGTGTATGAGGCCAGTTTATTTATTCTTTGGATCTGAGGTGAGGCGTCATGTATGTGTAACTCACCAGCATAAGGGAGGGGCGTTAAGACAGCCTGGTAGAGGCAAGGTGGAGTGAGGAGGATATTGTCATGGTGGTTGGGTCAATACAGCATGGAGGATGGAGAGAAGTTCAAAGATAATGACAGGTGCAAGCTAAGACAGGGAAGATTGACGATGAGAGTTAGAGCATTTAGGGTTACTGACACTGGATCAAGTATGCTAGAGGTTGAGTCTGATGAAGAGAGATGGGTGTTGCCCATGGGAGACTTGTGTATTCCCATTAGTTAGCTGCAGCTGCTCAAAGGATTCAGGCCATGTGTCTTAACACAGTTCTCTCTGTGGATTAACAATGGGCTTTAGCGAAGGCTTTCCTGGAAGACAGTAACTGGCTTATATGTCTTCTTTCATCAAGACCTGCAGGTTTGCAGAATTGGGAACCTAATGCAAGTTTCTCTCAATATGACTGTTAAGTTGATTGGCAATGGCACATTGCAGGGGTTGGCAGGGAACATAGCTCAGGTTGCAATAGATGAATGCATTAAGGAGGTGACCAGTGCCATTTTTGGAAAAGCCAGAAATTTCATTCAGTTCCAACTGATGCTGAAAGATAGACCACTTGGTCAGTGGGCTTCAGAGCAATTTCTTCAAGTTTGGATGTGATTGCCATTGGAACTCCTTGGGGACCGATAGCTGCATTTGTGAATCATGAGAAGCTTTTCTCCCTTAATATACAAAGTCTATGACCACAGGAAAACATATGGAGATCTGTGTTTGTTTCCCAAAGACCTCATGTGATTCCTACATCTTACACAACTTTAGTTCCAGAGCACATGCAGGCCCTCTGCCCAACAGCAAGGATGGGTAATGGGTAACAAGAGCTATCTCCTCAGGTAATGGATCATGACACCAATGCATTATCCGACAGAGGAGTACAATAATATAGCACACTCCTCTTCCAAGGCAGCATAGAACAGAGCATTGGCTTGCTGAAAAATGAACTTTTGCATGCTTGACTCATCTGACAGACTGACAGAGCACTGAAACATGTACCATAGAGGCTGTCATGAAAAATAGTCAGCTGTGCATTGCACAAAATAGCACTACAACAAGGAGAGGACTTTATATGTGGAGGAGGTGGTCTCAGATGAGGATGAGTTGTGAGATATCAGTGCACCGTAGAGCTGTCAGAGTCATAGGCTGATACAGCATGGAAACACATCCTTCGGTTCAACCAGTTAATGCTGAAGATAATCCCAAACCAAACTAGTCCCACCTGCCTGCTCCTGGCCCATATCCCTCCACATCCTTCCTACTCATTTACTTATCCAAATGTCTTTTAAAAGTTGTAATCGTATACACATCCCCCGCCTCCTCAGGAAGTTCATTCCACATGCGAACTATCCTCTGTGTAAAAAATTTGCCCCCATGTCTTTTTTAAATCTCTCTCACTTTAAAAATGTGCCCCATAGACTTGAAATTCCCCATCCTAGGGAAAAAAAACTACCATTAACTCTATCTATACCCCTCGATATTTTATAAAGTTCTATAAGGTTGCGTCTCAACCTGCTACTCTCCAGTGAAATATGTCCTAGCCTATCTTAAGACTCAAACCTTCCACACCCAGCAATATCCTGATAAATCTTTCTGAATCTTTTCAGCTTAATAATATCCTTCCTATAACTGGGCCACCAGAACTAATCACAGTACTCCAGAAGAGGCCTCACCAATGTCCGGTACAATCTCAACACGATTCCCAACTCCTACACTCAAAGGCCTGAGCAATGAAGACAAGTATGTTAAATGTCTTTTTAACCACGCAAACTTCAAAAAATTAACAACCTGAACCCCTAGGTCCCTCTGTTCTATAAAACTCCCAAGGTCCTTCCATTAATTGTGTAAGTTCTACACTTGCAATACCTCACATTTATCCAGATTGAACTCCATCTGACATTTTTCAACCCATTGACCCATTTGAGCAAGATTCCTTTGTAATCTTAGAAAACCTTCTTCACTGTCTACTATGCCACCAATTTTTGTGTCATCTGCAAACTTACTAACGATGCCTTCTATATTTTCACACATCTGCAAAATTCTGCTTGCTTTGAATGTGTGCCCATCACTGTGAGCTTGGATCTGGAACTACCTCAATATCCACATCCTCTTTGTTTAACTGCCAGATATTGATACACTGAATTAGGCAGCAAACAACAATGAATCCAATTGCAATACTAGACCAACAGCAATGAAATTGAGCAGATCACTGAATAATTGAATGGTT
Organism: Chiloscyllium plagiosum; assembly: GCF_004010195.1. Classification (NCBI taxonomy): domain Eukaryota; kingdom Metazoa; phylum Chordata; class Chondrichthyes; order Orectolobiformes; family Hemiscylliidae; genus Chiloscyllium; species Chiloscyllium plagiosum. The sequence goes on from NC_057719.1 coordinate 84,294,204, forward strand.
ATGGCACACAAGGTGACCATTTGTTTAATATTCACAAGTTGAATTAGGCAGCAAAAGACTTTCAGAGATTTGCAAGGATTTTATTAGAAATTTACAGTGGAACACAAATGCCAGTTTTCACTTTTCCCTTTCAAACCGTTTCCCTGTACAGAAGCAAACATCAACTCTGGAGAAGAACCCAACTTTTTCTTTAAATAAACCAATCAGCCAAATTACAAACAAAACATCCATCATGGGCATTATAATAGAAAGAACAATCAGGGGTGGAAGGAACAAAATCAAAATATCATAGGAGGGAGAAATAATGCATCCCAGTCCCTGCATTTCTCAGCTTACCCAAAAATCTTCAAGGATACTAGTGGATACTGTGTGCTTCTTCAAGGACATGCGGATGTAACCACACAAAAGTGCAGCAGGCAGTTGGGAATCATGACCGCATCCACCATTCCAAGAACTTAGTGCTGTTCAGTCAACAAAACACCCGATCAATCAAATTACAATCGCTGCTCACCTGGGGCAATTTGACAATAATAAAAATCAAAAAGGTGGAGGTAACAAGGAAGGCAAACTAAATCATATAGTCTTGAAGGGGAAGATAATGTACACCTGCCCCTGACATGCCCACCTCAGTATTCAGCTTTTTTTAATTGTAAAAACCCACAACCAAATGATCAAATCACCCAATAATCAAATTACAAGAATCAAACTTTTTAAAATTTTAAAACCCATTAGCAGGTTACTCAAAGTATAAGCCGATCAGGGCAGTGTAACAATAATAGAACACAAGAAGTGGAGGAGAAAGAAGAAAATGGAGTCAGTGAAGAAATAATGTGGTGACAACCTCTGAAAGCTTCGCAAGGACTGCTGGATTCTGTGACTTCAAGGTCACCAAGCTCAAACATTAAAACAGAAGAGAGGAAGACAATGGTCTAGTGGTACTATTGCTGGACTGTTAATCCAGAGACCCAGAGTAATGTTCTGGGGACCTGGGTTTGAATCCTGCCATAGCAGATGGTAGAATTTGAATTTAATAAATATCTGGAATTAAGAGTCTAATGATGACCATGAATCCATTGCTGATTATTGGGGAAAAACCCATCTGGCTCACTAATGCCCTTTAAAGAAAGTAACTGCCGTTCTTTCCTGCTCTGGCCTAAATGTGACTCCAGACCCACAGCAATGTGGGTGACTCTTAACTGCCCTCTGGGCAATAAATGCTTACCTAGCCAGTGATGCCCTCATCCCATAAATGAATTTTACAAGTTGGGAATGACAACCTTTTCTATGGCCTGTTGTCTATTGATAGTTTCTTTATCCAGACCCATGAGAAGGTCCTCCCAACCTCCTCACTCCCTTCTAACTGGGTGCATAAAGATCAGGAGCATGAGACTGAAGTGCAACCAAAAGAACAGGTTTTTCAAATAACTAAAAAGGGGATGAGACTGCCCATAACTAATATATCTTTGGTCCATGAACTCCACGCACTGCAAAATAAATAGTTGGGCTAGCACTCTGTGAATCTCTTTAATCGAGAATTGCATGGGATTTCTGTGTGTAACACCCTCCACTCTGGGTCCCTGATGGAAAAACAGCCCTCCACTGGGGTCTCCAGCTATGGACAGTAGAATGAAACATCAAGGTGGAAAAAGGACAGCAGTGAATAGTGTGCAGCAACCCTTACAAGAAATCCTTCTGCCATGCAGAAGGGCAAATAACCCAGCTCTTCTTAAAAATTTAATTAACCCACCAATTTTTAAAAATCCAGTCACCAAATGTCAAAATGGAGTCAGTGGGGAAATAATACAGTCCAGTCCCATTAGTATCCATATCTCTCTCTCTCTAAAAGCCGATGGACACCATGTACTCCTTCTCCAGGCACACATGTAACATTAGAAAAACAGGCATTGAGTTTAGAGTGATCACTCTTTCCATAGCCCTATTGGAACCTTAGCCAAGCCAATGAGGGGATCCTCTGACTTGGCTACCTCCTCCACACAAAGGAAGAAACCAGTTTTTCTTATTATTATTTTGAAAGATCTACCACTAAATAATCCAATTAAGTCATTAAACAAATAGCAAGTTACAAGCACTGCCCAACAAGGGGCATGCACTCCAGCAGTCCAGCAATGGCAGTGCTCACCTCTAAAATCTTCGAGTGTTGGTGCTCCCTCTCCAAGGAGATGTGAGCACAAATGTAGCTGGAGAAGAGAAGTGTGGAATTGGAACCGCTTCTATGGCCTGCTGCCTGTATCTGATGATGGCTACCTCAGGAGCAGACCCACAAGGACTCCTTTAAACTGTCTATCCCCTTCTGCAGGTTTTGCTTTGTAGACCCACTACCAAATCCCAGTTCAAATAACAAGTCACAAGCACCAGCCAGCAAGGCCAGCGCAACAATAATGAAATAACAAGGTTAGAAATAAAGGGAGAACCTAGTTCTTTATTTTGACCCCTTTGAAGGTCTATAGAATCCAAAAGGGATTTGTCTTTAAAAAAATTAACGGTTAAGATTAACCCCAGATATACAGGCTTTGCACTTGGACCTAAGACAGTTAAGCTATAATAGGGGGGTTTTCTGATCTTTTCCTGCAGTTACAGGGCAATGACTACGTGTGCAGCACAACACTTACAATGGTAGCAAGTCATCTCTGCCAATCTCCTTGTCACAGCCTTAGAGAGCTACCAAAGGTTGCATGTTCAGACATGTAACACAGCCCTTGAAAATACAAATCTTGCTCCACACATAGCCATCAATTAAAAACTTATGGCAAAATGAATGATGCCATATTTTTGTCTCCAAAAAGGACATGTCCAGCAGTACGTTTCATGCTTTAATTGCCAACCAAAAAGCATGCTGACACAATATACCCTTTGGCTATATGTGACCATAATGCATACAATAAATAAGTTAAGCATACATCCTGTGAACTTTATACTCTGTAGCAAAAATCAGAACTTAAAAGGAAATTTGTTTGATTAAATTGAAACATTGTTTCGGACGCTGATAATTCACTCCAGCTCCTGTGATACTCATGCTCAAGGAAGACCTCAAGTTTATCAGTTGACATTGTCTGTCCCCTCTCCAGAGATAATGATGGAAGAGGGGCAGGCAGTTGGGCCAAATGAGACCCTCAACTCCAGCTTGCTATTTGTACTTGTTAGGGACCACCTTGATGAGACTCAGGAGCAGATTAACAAGGAGATGCTCTACCCTCTCTGGTCCCAAATGACCAAACACCAAGGGGGGCTTGGAATGTCCGCTCAAGATGACACAGTGGTTAGCACTTTTGCCTCACAGCGCCAGGGACCCAGGTTTGATTCCAGCCTTCAGTGACTGTCTCTGTGTATTCTGTATCCCTGTATCTGTATAGGTGTCTCCAGCTGCTCTGGTCCCTCCCACAATCCAAAGATGTGCAGGTTAGGTTGATTGGCTATGCTGAATTTGTCCTGTAGTGTCCAGAGATGTGCAGGCTAGGTGGGTATATGCAGGGTTACAGGGATAGGGTAAGGGATTGAGTCTGGTTGAGATGCTCTTCAGAGGGTCAGTGTGGACTCAATGGACCAAATGGCCTCTTTCTGCATTGTCGGGATTCTATGATTCTCTACGGAATATTTCCTCAGAAAATTTCACTCACAAGCTACTTAGAGCACCAATGATTTAGTACTTTATATTGTTTTCAAACTCTTTATGATTTTTGGAAGTCAGTTACTGTACTAAATAGAAACTGAAAGAACTGCAGAAGCTGGTAATCAAACAAAAACAAGTTGCTGGAAAAGCTCAGCAGGTCTGGTAGCATCTGTGGGGAGAAATCAGAGCTAACCTTTCAGGTCCAGTGATCCTGGAATTCTGAGGAAATTAACAATTTCCATAAATTTGTTTTTGTTTCGGATACTGTGCTGTTATTTTTGCTGTATTCCTTTGTTTCACCCATAATTTTTGAATACAAGTAACTCACCTTTAACTCAAATTCAATAGTTTAATAGTGTGATAGTTAGCACCTTTTTTGGAATAATGGGAGATTGAAATTGGAATGTTCAAAACACACTGGAAACTCAATCTTACCATTGTAAACACCAGTTAGAAATATTGAAAAAGAAAGATGAATTGCCACAGGCTGTTTAATCAACAATCCATTGCCTTCAACTTGCCAGATATCAGATGTTCCCTCCTGAATTATTGATACTTCAAGTACTGGCTATTCTGCACATATGAACTCAGTGATGTCAGATACTTGGAGCTTCACAGTCAAGCTTGATCATTTCTGATGTGTCTTCAAGCTGTGTATTTTCTCGCAAAGGTCACTAGATAATGTAAAGTGGACAGGATTTCTAGCTGGTCTACCCCTCTCTAACAAAGGATGTTGAATCAATCAAAATTCAACAATGAGCAGCAATTTTATTCAGAGCTTTTGGATACAATACAGAATAAGCTGAATCATATCCATTTAATCATAGATTTAATTTGATAAATGGTGATATCTGCAATTTCCTGCTTTATTGTCCCTGGAGGCTATCGACACGTTGGATTTCAACTGGAATGTTGATAAAATGGATGGTATTCTATAGAAACATTACCTGTTTCTAGAATCAAAATAGTGAAATGTAGAATCAAGTTTCTAAGAGTAATTCTGTAATTTCATCTATGATTTGCAGTGCTAGATATTATTCCTATTCATCACTTGAAAGTTAAGTTTCGCCAGTGTATAGTTCCACCAGTACACACAAACAATTTTTCGTTTAGATATGTTTAGATAATAGGCATGAACTGACAATATGATTATAAACTGTTGTATCCCAGTTTATTTTAGGGTCACTTTTAGTGTTAAATGATAATTCTAGATTTGATTGTGTTGGTCTGTTCACAGATCCTTGTATTTATATTTGATTGTTTAAGCCTGAATAACTCTACTGTGAGAAGATTCTGGAAGATCTAGGCTCTTTACCAAGACTAGAACATAGAACATTACAGTGCAGTACAGGCCCTTCAACCCTCGATGTTGTGCCAATACGTGGAACTAATCTGAAGCCCATCTAACCTACACTTTTCCATTTTCATCGTATGTTTATCCAATGACCATTTAAATGCCCTTAAAGTTGATGAGTTTACTACAGTTACAGGCACGCCATTCCACACCCCTACTACTGAATGAAAAAAAACACTTCTGACATCTGTCCTATATCTATTACCCCTCAACTTAAAGTAATGCCCCCTCGTCCTAGCCAACACCATCCGAAGAAAAAGGCTCTTAATGTCCACCCTATCTAACTCTCTGGATTATCTTATATGTCTCAATTAAATCACCTCTCAACCTCCTTCTCTCTAACAAAAACATCAAATCCCTCAGCCTTTCATCGTAAGACCTTCCCACCATACTAGGCAACATCCTAGTACATCACCTCCAAACCCTTTCTAAAGCTTCCACATCCTTCCTTTAATGCGGTGACCAGAACTGTATGCAATACTCCAAGTGCAGCTACACCAGAATTCTGTACAGCTGCAACCTGACCTCATGGCTCCAAAACTCAATCCCTCTACCAATAAAAGCTAACACACTGTATGCTTTCTCAACAATCTTATCAACCTGGGTGGAAACTTTCAGGGATCTATGTACATGAACACTGAGATCTCTCTGCTCATCTACACTGCCAAGAATCTTACCATTAACCCAGTTCTCTGCATTCTTGTTGCTCCTTTCAAAGTGAATAACACACAACTTTTCCACATTAAACTCCATTTGCCACCTCTCAGCCCAGCTCTGCAGCTTATCAATGTCCCTCTCTGCCCAGAAGTAAACGTAACCAAATTGTGGTCACCATCACCAAAGTGCTCACCTACCTCCAAATCTAACACTTGGCCGGGTTCATTACCCAGTACCAAATCTAATGTGACCTCACCCCTTGTTGACTTGTCTACGTACTGTGTCAGGAAACCCTTCTGCACACATTGGACAAAAACTGACCCATCTAAAGTACTTGAACAATAGTATTTCCAGTCAATATTTGGAAAGTTAAAGTCCCCCATACCCTATTACTCTCGCTCTTATCCAGAATCTTTGCAATCTCTGGAACTATTTGGAGGCCTGTAGAAAAACCCCCAACAGGGTTACCTCTCCTTTCCTGTTTCTAACGTCTGCCCATACTACCTCAGTAGACGAGTCCTCAAACATCCTTTCTGCCACCCTAACACTGTCCTTGACTAACAATGCCACATCTCCTCTTTTCTGTTCTTACTGAAACATCTAAATCCCAGAACCTGCAACAACCATTCCTGTCCCTGCTTTATCCATGTCTCTGAAATGGCCACAACATCGAAGTCCCAGGTACCAACCCATGCTGCAAATTCACTCACCTTATTCTGGATGCTCCTGGCATTGAAGTAGACACACTTCAAACCACCTTCCTGCTTGCCGGTGCACTCTTGCAAACTTGAAACCATATTTCTGACCTCAGTATGCTCAGCCTCCTGGACACTGGAACTACAATTTAGGTTCCCATCACGCTGCTGAATTAGTTTAAACCCTCTTGAAGAGCATTAGTAAATGTCCCCCCCAGGATATTGGTACGCCTCTGTTTCAGGTGTAGACCATCCTGTTTGTAGAGGTCTCACCTACCTCAGACTGAGCCCCAATTATCCAGGTATCCGAAACCCTCCCTCCTGCACCATCCCTGTAGCCATGTGTTCAACTCCTCTCTCTCTCTATTCCTCGCCTCACTAGCACATGGCACAGGCAACAAACCAGAGATAACAACTCTGTTTGTTCTAGCTCCAAGCTTCCACCCTTGCTCCCTGAATTTCTGCCTTAAATACACATCCTTCTTCTGTGCCAGACTGTGTGCCAGAAACCTGTACTCCATGACATACTCCTGATAAGTCCCTCCCAAAAGTATCCACAGTGGTATACTTGTTGAGGGGAACGACCACAGGGGATCCCTGCACTGTCTGCCGGTTCCCTTTCCATCCCGACTGTAACTACATCCCTGACTGTAACTACATCCCAGACCCTGACTACATCCCAGGTCTTTGCATTGTCAGATTCCATCATAAAATGTGAAAAAAAACTCAGAAATCTCAAGTCACACCTCGAACCTGGCATTTCCCATTTTAGCAGAGGCAGGATTGAGCCAGGTTGTGGTTCACAGTGGCAGACAGCCACTTAAATGATCAAGTCAGAACTTACCTGCTTTTTAGAGCTTGAACTATAGAGATTAAAAAAGGTAAAAGATAGTCTGATTATTTTTAAGTTGCCTAGTAGAGCTGAAATACCAATGGATATGTTCCCAGGATACGTGGACATTGTAGTTCAGTTTCCTTTGGAGGAGGGAGTTCTGGCACCCTTTGGGAGGGGTCGTCAGATATGCTTTGTGGGAGTTAAATCAATTTGGGATTGTTAACTGTAAAGGAGATTATGTGTAAAAGAGTATGTAAACCTGTTGGAACTATCATAATCTGTGAAAGAACAATCCAGAAGTGTCAAGGCCTGTCAATAACTGTCAAATTTATCCAGAACTATCAAGATCTGTCTAAAAGGGTCAGGCATGTCAAGAACGGTCAGTCAAACTTATCAAGTGCTGTCAGAACCTGTCAACCCAATCAAGAACTAGCAAGATCTGTAAAAAAGTGTCAACCCCTCAAAGAACCGTCAAAGCAGTTTCAAAGCTCCCTATTGTGCATTTTTTAAATAAATGGAAGTTTTTTTTAATCAACCTGCCATATTTAACTTTAATGAGGTAACTTTTTATTTCTCCCCTGTGCATGAGAACTTGTGGATACTAGATGAGTTAATATGGTAGGTGAAGGGGAAGGAAGGTCAGTTGAAGTAGGCATTAAGTTGATGTGAGACCATGGAGATTGGTAACAGGGTATGGGAATATAATTAACTGTGAAGATTGGTAGAAAACCATCAAATCGCAAAAGGGGTATGAGTGCTGGAGGACAGGTTATGTTTTATTCTTTTGTTTTCATTTTTGGACTCAGTGCTGGAGCTCAGAGGCAGGCCTTCCAAACAGCCCAGTCTCGCAAATTGGCAGCCTCCTCAACTCTCCCCAAGCTTCCTGGCTCCCTTGGGACCTATCTGTATATCAAATGCTCTGTAAAGTTCAAGATGTTCCATGAAGTCATGTAAATGAACATTTTCAATTTAAAATTAGCATTATTTCTGCATTGCTCTGAGCTAAATCAGATTAGTCAAATATATAACTCAATGCAAACACATATTGCTCAATAACGATCAGGAGTGGGCAGCTTTGCAGAGAAGGTCAGGAAAACTCTGCAGGTTTTTTAAAGCCAAATTCATTCGGGTCAGCACTGTAATACAGGACACTATGCTCTATGGGCTGTTTCCATAAATGCATGTCAAATCAAACTTTAACTGCTGTTGACTGATCAACTCAATGAAAGGCTTTGATCTGTCTGTAACTTGTTGGCCTTGCAGAGCAAAGTGACCGAGTGTTATAGACTGACACATTCCCAACTCCAGGACTACATGCTGCAGAACACACTAAAGGTTAGGACGACTACTACAATGGTTGACTGCTTAAGGCCTTTTTTGCTGGTTTAGACGAGAGGCTGGAACTTCTATAAAGTCCTTTGGGCTGTATTTGACATGAAATATATGTTGTAGGTATGACCAGTAAATGAGTTGCCTTACCACACTTAAGATAGTCATATAAGGAACTGAAAGGAGGTGAACTGTATTGTACATTATTAGTCAAATTTGAACTATTATACAGTGTACTTTTACAAATTTCACAGGTGTATTTTTGAAAAAGAAGATGAGAAGTGGAAACACTTGATTTGCTTTTCTCTTGCCAGCATGGGGCACTGACTGAGGTTAATTGTGTAACCACAAGCATTCCCTTGGCTAGAAATAACTATCTAAATACAGATTGAGGATTGACTGTTGAATATTCCAAGTCCATGTGGCTCACTATTACGATGACAATTTCATTTCTTCCACTACAATGGAAAACTGTGGCCTTTCAAATCAGCAAAGAAGTAACCAGTGAGAAAGCTTGGTCTTTGAAAGGTAAGGGTTTCAGATGAGGAGGGTGTCAAGGTTTGGGGATTTAAATTATTTTAACTAAGATCATCATCTCTGATAAAATGAGTTACATCTTATCACAGTATTAGTTTCGGTGAAAGGTGCCAGACAGTAACTGAGGCAACTCATACTTAACTTAAACTTAATCTTTATTCACAAACAGGAAGTTATGCAGTTACTTTGTTGCGTTCAAACAAAAACCTTCTTTAAAAAAAAATACATTTAAAAAAAACTCCATCCTCAAAGTATAAAGACACTTGGTTGGTTGGGATTTATTGTGTTGTGCTAATGAGCTCTGTCAAATTTTCAGGATCTTTTTACAAGCAACCATGTCGTTAGAGATAGAGAGCAGAAAATCTTGTTGATGAAGTGGGTATCCTGCCATGGCTGGATAGCTGGCGTGAGAGCACTGCCTCTTTTTAAAGTGGCCCTCTCAACCATAAGTCAGTCAGCCAGTGGGGAGTCCAGTGGCAGTTTTTACTCTGGGAACCAAGTCCCCAGGGATGGAAGTTTCACTTACTGAAAGCTGTAGGCCAGCAGCACTATTGGGGAGGCTGTGACTGCTGCAGGAAAGGCAGGTTCCAGAGCCCCAGGATCGCAAGCAGCCAAGGACAAAGAGGGGTTGGGGAAAAAGGATTTTGGAAAAGGGCAGAGAGAGTTCAACAGCAGACAGGGGACGGATGTCACTGGGACCCACCTTCATAATGTCCAATTCTTTGATCAGGCACTGAGTGCATTTGATTAAAGAGAGACCCCTGTCTCCCATCAGGGGACAAGTTGGCCGCGCAGTTCTAGCTGGCTGTACGTACTACCTGGTAGGAGGCCCACCTGCAGTTGGGTTAATCCCAGTGATTGCAGATGAGGGCCTTCAGTAATCATTAACTGGGCACTTAGGAGCCTCAATTAGCAGCAGGGCACAAGATTGACCCAGGGTCTTCTTGCCCAGAAGTTAATTCTGATGGAGACAAGAAGGTGGCAGCGTTCGGGTACACTCCCATCCTGCCTAATTACATGCCCTCCCCACACTTAAGTTCATAACCATCCTCTGATCCAGGGAAAGATTAGGGATGAGGTTTAGGATTTAAAAGATCAAACAAGGTCATAAACTCACTGAGAAGGGAAGAGAGAAATTAAATTTAGCCAACGAGGAAGGTAGGTTAGTATATGCAGAACTTATTGAACAGAGTGAGAAAGCAATGCACAATAGACTTATCCTATGTCCCTTCTCCCAGTTTGACTCACACTGAAGCTCCACTGGACCTGATCTTGGAACAGTCATCAAGAACATCTAAGAAATGCTGGCAGGTGAACAGAGAAGAAACAGATAGCTAGAAGAGAACTAAATTTGGCCATGTGAACGAGAACAGAAATGACAATTTCTTTTTGTTAAAACTCTATCTGCCTCTATTTCTGTACTATCACGAACTCAACAAATATCTTGGGGGAAAACGATTTTTTTAGCAGAGGATTAAATTCCTAGGTGTGCTTTAATCTCAGAGGACTGCTACTGACTAAGTCCCAGATTGTGATGTGGAAAATTACCAGCCTGTCTTCCTACTATTGATGGAAATGTGTTGCTGGAAAAGCGCAGCAGGTCAGGCAGCATCTAGGGAACAGGAGAATCGACGTTTCGGGCATTAGCCCTTCTTCAGGAATGAGGAAAGTTGGTCCAGCAGGCTAAGATAAAAGATAGGGAGGAGGGACTTGGGGGAAGGG